>NC_050068.2:86853122-87155934 GCF_009764565.3 Dermochelys coriacea | reverse complement strand
GGAGATGCAGGAAAGCCAACAAGAGCACAGAGTGCTGCTGCATCCTCTCCTCCCCAAGTTCCATATCCTCCTCACCCAGACGCCCAAGAACGCGGGGCGGGGGCCCTCCGGGCACCCAGCCACTCCACTCCAGAGGATGGCCCAAGCAACAGAAGGCTGTCATTCAAACAGTTTTGATTTGTAGTGTGGCCCTTGTCCTTCCCTCCTCCCCCACCCCACCTACCCCACCTGGGCTACCTTATTAGTTAATAGTTATCTCCCTTTTTTAATTAATAAAGAAAGAATGCATGGTTTCAAAATAATAGTGAGTTTATTTCCTTTGCCAGCTCTGATCAAAGGGGGGAGGATGGTTGGCTTACAGGGAATTAAAATCAACAAAAGAAACAGGTTTGCATCAAGGAGAAACACACACAACTGTCACACCATAACCTGGCCAGTCATGAAACTGGTTTTCAAAGCCTCTCTGATGCGCAGAATGCCTATTTGTGCTCTTCTAATCGCGCTGGTGTCTGGCTGTTCAAAATTGGTAGCTAGGTTATTTGCCTCAACCTCCCACCCGGCCATAAACGTCTCCCCCTTACTCTCACAGATATTATGGAGCACACAGCAAGCAGTAATAAAAATGGGAATATTGATTGGGCTGAGGTCTAACCTAGTCAGCAAATAGTGCCAGTGAGCTTTTAAACATCCAAAGGCACATCCTACCACCATTCTGCACTTGCTCAGCCTATAGTTGAGCTGCTCCTTACTACTGTCCAGGCTGCCTGTGTACGGCTTCATGAGCCGTGGGAGCAAGGGGTAGGCTGGGTATCCAAGGATAATTATTGGCATTTCAACATCCCCAACAGTAATTTTCTTGTCTGGGAAGTAAGTCCTTTCTTGCATCTGCTCAAACAGCCTGGAGTTCCTGAAGATGTAAATGTCATGCACCTTTCCTAGTCATCCCACATTGATGTTGGTAAAAAGTTCCCTGTGATCCACCAGTGCTTGCAGCACCATTGAGGAGTACCCCTTTTGGTTTATGTACTGGTTGGCAAGGTGGTCCAGTGCCAAGATAGGGATATGCATTCTTTTATCGCCCCACCACAGTTAGGGAAACCCATTGCAGCAAAACCATCCACTTTGACCTGCACATTTCCCAGAGTCACTATCCTTAATAGGAGAATGTCAGTGATTGCATTGGTTGCTTGAATCACAGAAGTCCCCACAGTAGATTTGCCCACTCCAAATTGATTCCCGACTGACTTGTAGCTGTCTGGCATTGCAAGCTTCCACAGGGCTATTGCCGCTCACTTGTGAACTGTGAGGGCTGCTCTCATCTTGGTATTCTGGCACTTCAGGGCAGGGGAAAGCAAGTCACAAATTTCCATGAAAGTGCCCTTCTGCATGCGAAAGTTTCGCAGTCATTGGGAATCATCCCAGAGCTGCAACACTATGTGGTCCCACCAGTCTGTGCTTGTTTTCCGTGCCCAGAATCGGCGTTCCACTGAATCAAGCAGCCCCACTGCTGCCATAATGTCCCAATTGCCACATCCCATGCTTTCAGTCCTCCTCACAATCGTCCTCATGCTTCTGTCTCTTAGCCAGGTTCTGCACATACTGCAGTATAATGCGCAAGGTGTTTACAATGCTCACAACAGCAGAGGTGAGCTGAGCAGGCTCCATGCTTGCTGTGCTATGGCGTCTGCCTGGGTAACCCAGGAAAAAAGGTGAGAAATGATTATCTGCAATTGTTTTCAAGGAAGAAGGGAGGGAGGGGAGACTGACGACATGTACCCCAAATCAGCTGCAACAATGTTTTTGCCCCATCAGGCATTGGGAGATTCTTAACCCAGAATTCCAATGGGCAGTGGAGACTGCAGTAACTGTGGGATAGCTTCCCACAATGCACCGCTCCGTGAGTCGATACTAACCATGGTAGTGAGGATACACTCTGCCGACTTAATACACCTAGTGGGGACATACACAATTGACTGTATAAAATCAATTTCTAAAAATCAACGTCTATAATATCGACCTAATTTCATAGTGTAGACATACATACCCTTAATATGTTTACATCAGTAGTACAAGTTTATATCTTATTCTCCTACCTCCAGACATAGAAATAATACATGCAAACAAATAGGATGAACACACTTGGTAGATTATAAACTTTGTAATGATACCTTACAAGAGACCTTTTGTCCCAGTCCCTCCAGCGGCATCTCAGGGGTTGGATGAGGGCCCATCTCACATCCCTTCTGCTTTGTGTCTGGCAACTCCTCTGCTGGCAATAGCAAGCATGATGTTGCACTCCGTATGCTTTATGAAAATATGGTTATGAATATGAATATGATGTAACTGGAATATGCTTGATGCAAAATGTCTCTTGTAAGGTATCATTACAAAGCTTATAATCTAATTTTTCAAGGTTATTCAAGTTTCTCTGATATCTTTGCTTCTTGCTTTCCTGTGATAATTATCCAAAGAGCTTAAACTGACAAAAGAAAGCGTTTTCATTTGGAAAGAACACAAGCTCCTCTTTTAGGTTACTTAACTAGATCTAATATGAAGAAGAGGAAATTTCTCATTAGAATCCATTCTCTTTCCAAATCTGTTCACTCTGGAATTCTTGGAGTGAGCTTTCTTCCTTATTGGAAGATCCTCCATACATTTTAGAGCTTTGTGCTGTCTGGATAGCTTTCAAAAGACTATGCATTCCTGCTGTAAAATAACTGTCTAACAAATGGCAGAGAAAAATTCAGCCTCCATCTCAGAAAAAAGACTGTGATAGCTAATGCTTTGTCCAGGGACAAAATCCTTTGGAGAAAAGCTTTCCATGAAACAACAATTTTTCCTCCAACTATGTCACCAATGGGGAAAAGCCAGAGTTATGTCTCACTGCTCTTAAAATGCTCTGAAATTTTGTAAATTGTCCACAAATGCGACTATTTTCCTTGATTTCAGTGAGCTTTGCATCAGGGCCATTGCTTGCATGCATTCTCAGACCTGTTGTCATGCTCTTTCCCAGAGGTACATAAAGTGTTGTGAAAGAAAAATTGCTGTATTTTCCTTCTTCCATGCGGCCATCCACACTATGGTTCCACTCATTCCTACAGTTCCTAGTCAACTTCCTCATAATCCTTGGGCACAATGAACCCGATGTCAGGTCAGCTCTGCTATGAGGGACTCTCTGATTATCACATTTCCTGTCAGGGAATCAGGCAGTCCTTGACAGCATGGCAACCTTTTGCTGACCTGGCAAATAATAAATCTTACACTACGATTTATAGGAAATTAGGAAGAAAAAATCAATACCAGAAATAACACTTTCTCATTCTAATTACTGACTTTCAGGCTAGCAAGTAGCAATTTGTCACTTTATTACAATTATAATACTATATATTTATTTTATTCTGCATTTTGGGAATATTTAGAAGCAGGGAGTTTGGCATACTAGCATGATCCCTCTCCCTCAGGAGTCTTTCTATTGACTTTAATGAGTGGCGGGTTGGTCCTTTAGTCATGGCCATTCATCATGTATGTCAGGTATAAAGAAAGAGAGAATTGATGGCAAACCTTACTTGTGGTGGATTCTTTTGGGAATGATAGTTAGCTCTGCCCATCTGATGTCATTTAAGGTGCAATGGGCAATGTTTCCAAATGTGGGTGCTTGAAATTAGGTACAAGGGCCAATTCAGGCAATACTTCAACCTGCACCCACGTTGGGCCCCAATGCACTGGCAGTTCCACTAGGGACTGGTAGGAATTCTAGCATGATGGTGATTATTATTATTTGTACTTTAGTAGTTCCTAGAGGATGAGAGTCCCACTGTGTTAGGCCCTGTACAAAGACATAGTTAAGAGATAGTCCTTGTCCCAAGGAGTTTACAGAATAAATAGACAAGAAAGGCAAAGGGTGGGAAAAAGAGGGTGTTATCACCATTTCATAGATGGCAGACTGAAGCACAAAGAGATTAAAGATGAACTGCTTCATTCTGAGAGTTTCCTTGGGATAGTAGCGAGAACCCCCAATAAATCAGTATTTCTCTTTCTCCTTTTATTATGGTTCTGGCTGGTACATTACAGGTTGTGACTCCACCTCTTTAAAAGGAAACTTCCATTTATTAATTCCCTAAATCCTTCCATAAAGACATAAACGAGCCATGGACATATTCCCTATTTTGAGTCCCTGCTGATGGGATGAATCTCACCATACTTCGGACTTGACATTTTGGGTAGAGGTAGAGCGAAAAGAGAAATTCAGACTGAATCTTGGGACTTAATGGTCACTCTAGATTTATGTGAATCACCTAAATGAAAGTGGCCTGATTTTCAAAAAGTGTGCTGAACCTGCTGCTCTCACAGGCTTTCACATTCATCCTTGAGAATGAATAAACTTGTTCTAGGTGCCTAAATATTGTTTTGGGTGCCTAGCTTTAGTCACCCAGCTTTGAAATTGTTGGTTTAGTGGATCACCCAAATGGTGAAATAAAACAATCTTTTTTATTCATTCATCAAATAGCTGAAAATGCCAGTTGGGAGTTCATCCACCTTATTTCTAATCAGGTAACTAGTTTCCAAGTTTCCTTATCCTTGGAGGCATTATAAATTCTCTATCCTTCCAGGCCCATGCATATGCCAGTAGCTTGTAAAGGATGTGATGAAGACTCAAAAAATCTATGTAGGTGATAAAAGAGCACACTAACAATCTTGCAGTTGTGCTGAAATAGTCTTTTTTAGTATATACAGTACAGATCTTTAAATAACCCATTTTTATAATTTAGTATAATTCATGACAATAATGCATAGGAATAAACAGTAAGATAACACCAAAGAGAAATGTTTCCATTTCCTGAGCAAGATATTCTATTTCATGGTGAAGTAGCATTCATTCTACCCCACTATTTTGCTGCTGTTGTAGCACTTGGTCTCCTTCACTCCCCTACTCCCTCTCCCTTTATTTTATGTCATCCTCATTTAGGCCCCTATCCTGCAAGCTCATACATGTGAGTGAGCACCTTCACCTTCATGGAAACTCAGTGACTGGAACTTATTATGTGCAAAGGGCTATGCCTGTGAGTATGATTGGGTAGGGCAGGGGCCTTTTCAAGCAGGGACTGTGAAATCAATATGTTATACTGAGCACCTAACAATTTGGGTTACTGTAAACATGAAAAGTATTAGTATTAACATAGCAACAGTGTAGGTTAATTTTGATTTAGTTGTTTCCCAGTTGATCATTATACCTATGTAACATGAACAGCTGGGGAATGATCTTTTTCTCAGGCACAACCCTCATTGGCAGGAGTAAGTACTGTGGGATGATATCCTTGAGTTGTGTAACAACATTAAAAAACTAGAGGGGAAAGGAGCACAAAAGGGTAAATCATCATATACTGCTAATAATTGCAAAGTATGGAGAATTTGTTTGGCTACATAGATACATAGTTTATTATAGAAAAATATTCTGGTTTCCATTGTAACTTGCTAACTTTTCTATTTTTCTTCTTTTCCTTCAGCTGAATTTTGAAAATAAAATTCAAATGCTCAAGCATGGAAATTCAAATGGTATTCATCAGAATAAATGGATTAGCTTCAAATTGAACAATTTATGCACCTTACGTAAGGAATTTTTATAGCACTGTATCTGTCTATTACACTTTGCATGTTAATTTTAAAATGTTTTTAAAAATGATTATTAAAGCAGATGTTCCCGCCTAATAAATGTATATATTAATGAATTTTAAAAATAATATTCCTATTTAGAAATTAAAACACATTTAATATATAACTTACTTTTCAGTGAAATTAGTAGAGTAGAGGCTACAATCCAGATTTATGAATTAAAAATATGCTTCTGTTCTGATGCCACATAATTATTTTTAGGACCAGAGATGGAATGTGTTATTCAAAATAACCTTATCAGTTTTACAAAGATGGTTTTACAAGGCATATGTAAGTAGATATGCTACGTTGAATCCACTTCTTCAATGGTAAGAATTGATCATGTTCAGCAATTGAGCTGTTATTTCACTAAAAGAATTTTTGGTGGCTATTTAGTGTTCATTGCTTTAAATTATAGATTGGTTGGATAAGTTCAGAAACTTCTGAGGATTGTGAAATGTATTTCATCAGCTTTTTAAAATATATTTAATTAATGTAAATGATCTCAAAATGTGGTTGACATAATTTGTGCCTTAACATTTACAAACATAAGAACAGACATACTGAGTCAGACCAAAGGTCCATCTAGCCCAGTATCCTGTCTTCCAACAGGGGCCAATTCCAGGTGGTTCAGAGGGAATGAATAGAACAGGTAATGACCAACCGATTCATCCCCCATTCCCAGCTTCTGGCAAACAGAGACTAGGGACACCATTCCTGTCCATCCTGGCTAATAGCCATTGATGGATCTATCCTCCATGAATATATCTAGTTCTTTTTTAAACCTTGTTATAGTCTTGGCCTTCACAACATTCTCTGGCAAAGAGTTCCACAGGCTGGCTGTATGTTGTGTGAAGAAATACTTCCTTTTGTTTGTTTTAAATCTGCTGCCTGTTAATTTCATTTGGTGACCCCTAGTTCTTGTGTTATGAGAAGGAGTAAATAACACTACTTTATTTACTTTCCCCATACCAGTCTGATTTAATAGACCTCAATCATATCCCTCTTTAGTCATCTTTTTTTCCAAGATGAAAAGGCCCAGTTTCATTAATCTCTCCTCATATGGATTCTATTCCATACCCCTTGTCATTTTTGTTACTCTTTTCTGTACCTTTTCCAATTCCAATATATCTTTTTTGAGATGGGGTGACCAGATCTGCACACAGTATTCAAATGTGGGTGTACTGTGGATTTATATAGAAACAATATGATATTTTCTCTCTTGGTATCTATCCGTTTCCTAATAATTCCCAGAACGTTGTTGTTAGCTTTATTGACTGCCATTGCACATTGAGTGGATGTTTTCAAAGAACTATCCTGAATATCCACAATGTGCATTACTCTGCATTTATCAACATTGAACTTCATCTGCCATTTTGTTGCCCAATCACCCAGTGTTGTTAGATACCTTTGTAACTCTTCACAGTCTGCTTTGGACTTAGCTATCTTGAGTAGCTTTGTATCATCTGCAAATTTTGCTCCCTCACTCTTTACTCCTTTTTCCAGATCATTTATGAATATGTAGAACAGTACTGTTCCCAGTACAGGCTATTTACCTGTCTCCATTCTGAAAACTGACCATTTATTCCTACGCTTTATTTCCTATCTTTTAACCAGTTACCAATCCATAAGAGGACCTTCTCTCTTATCCATGGCAACATACTTTGTTTAAGATCCTTTGGTGAAGGACCTTGTCAAAGGCGTTCTGAAGATCTAAGTACACTATATCCACTGGATCACCCTTGCCCACATGCTTGTTGACCCCATCAAAGAATTCTAATAGATTGGTGAGGCATGATTTCCCTTTACAAAAACCATGTTGACCCTTCCCCAACAAATTGTGTTCATCTATGTGCCTGATAATTCTGTTCTTTACTATAGTTACAACAAATTTTGCCAGTGCTGAAGTTAAGCATACCGGCTTGTAACTGTCGGGGTTGCCTCTGGAGTCTTTTAAAAAAGTTGGCGTCACATTAGCTATCCTTCAGTCATCTAGTACAAAAGTGGATATAAATGATAGGTTACATTCCATGGTTAGTAGTTCTACAATTTCATATGTGAGTTCCTTCAGAACTTTTTGGGTGAATGCCATCTTGTCTTTTCTTTTATCTAGAGATGTCTGAAACTTATCCAGAAAATTTTGAATATCACAAAAATGTGGATATTAATTGATGTCTCTTTGTAATGGTGAAGCAATTACCTCTTAGCCAACAGAATACCATTCACCAAATGTCCATTGAAAGAATGCAGATGGGCTGTCTCCCTGGGAGCAGGGATAGCATGGTGGGTGGTGTCATAGCTCTACACTTCCCTGCCCTCTTCAAGGTAATTTTGTCCAGATTATCCTTTTCCCCCATCTGATGCTCCTGTACAGTGCCAGGCACAATTTGCCCCTGACCAGGCCTGATCTTGCAGATCTGACCTAACAAATGTCCACTGATTTCATGAGGTATTTTACCTGAACAAAGGCTGCAGCGTTGGGGTTTATACATACAAGATCTCCAATTTCCAGTTGCTGTGAAAACTCTCACCTTAGATTTATGTTAACTCTCAGCTATGTTGTGGCACTGGTATCACTACTTCATTTAATACTAAATGAACAAAAAATCCACATACTTATTGAACTGGAGAAATAACTGAAAGTGTGCCAGCACTATCAATAGACAAAACCTAGAATAGGAATAAAAGTAAATCTATTGTTCTCCAAAAGAGGGGGTAGCAATCTAATGGTATTATAATGACGCTGGTTTGTTTATTTGTTTTTTATTCCCCCCAAAGCATACATAATAATTTGGAGAAACAAATGTATGAGAATCCCACAGTGTGTTTCCATACAATTTCCCATTAACTGCTACTGGGAATATTCTCTTAGTAGCAACAGAATTTTGTCCTTAACTTTTTTTGGGAAGGGTTGTTTTCATTTTTTTTAATGGCGTGCATTGTCAACTTGTTCACTGGATAACACTTAAAATTCAAGTAGTTTTGGGTTTCTTCATAGGTAAACATAATTCAAGAGAAAACTGAAATAAATAACTCCAAAACAATTCCCCCATGGAGCTTTTATTCCATTAAATTATTAATATAGAAGCATTTTAGTAATTAAAAACCAATAAAAATGGCTCCTTTCTAATTCTGAAATCAAATAAATCTATTTGATAACATTTATCACCATTACCAGTTTCAGATTTAACATAAATACTCAGCTTCCTTCACAATATCCTTCAAATATTACTTTCCAGCAAACCCATTGAATCACCACTTTTGCTGAAGAGGGCTTGTCATTCCCGTAAAAGTAGAAGCAGAGCTCTTAATGGCTTTGCTCATAGGATTTGATGTAACTTGCAGTAATGAAGAATGTTACTGGAAAATAATTAAAGAGTTCCTGTGTAATAATAGATACTTCACACTATGTGGAGAAAATATAATCAGATAACATTGCCACCATTTTGCAGCTAAATGAATCAGATAACTATAGCCATCATTTCTGCAGGTTACTTAAGCTTTCTTTTATTAAAGTTTGTGTGTGTGTATAAAATATATAATTCTTTCTCTGTGTACCTTTTCTTCTAGCTTCATCAACCTATTAAAATGCTTTTAAAGGTATAAATTATTCATTTACTAAGAACACCTTTGGAAAATTAATTCCAAAATCTTCAGTGCCATCTTTCTAACAATAGCTGCCAGGTTGTAAGTCAGAGCTATGTAATGTGAGCTTGACCTCTACTGTGGTTCTCACCTTCATAATTCAAAGAGAAGTGTTGCCCTAAGACACTCAAAATCTGACACAACACAAATAAGTTAAGGTTTCAAAGAGTCTGGAGCTCTGATTTGTTCCCAATAAATATAGTATCAAGTAAAGCAATTAATGAACAATTATATGCACTATGACATATACTTTTTTTGACTTGCTGTAGTCTGTGAATTCTTATTAAATAAACCAAGTGCATAACATGAAATTGAATGTCCCCAGCACTGGTAATTTATCATCCCCCAGGGAGTAACTAGTCATTTCCTGGCTGGGTCTTCTCATGTTAAGTGGAAAGAGCCTTTTATATCAAAGCTTTCCTGCTTGTCACTTGCAATAATATTGGTGACCAGCTGTGACTGTAAAAATGTGTTTAGGCCTCGGTGAAAATGGTAAAACTTCTACAAAATAATCAGTGCATGGTGTTTTTTGTTTGTTTGTTTTTTTGGCCAGTTTATTTCACATGATTTTAACCCTCTGAAATTACAATTTTTGATGACATTTTTGAAAACTGAACTTCTTTTGCGGTAAAGATGTAAAACTTCAGTGCCTTTTTATTGCAAAATGTCATAAGCACATATTTTTAAAAAGCTACTGGAAAAGGCAGTATAACACAAGATCTTCTTGGTTCATTGGATAAGAAATGGGCTGGGTGGCCTGAAATCCTTAGTTATAATCCCACCTCTCTGTGCTGACTTGGCCTAAGAATACTGTATAGCCACTATATAGTGAAGAAGTAGTTATAATGTTCCTAAACGTGGGGGGAAACTGAGGTGTAGATTTCCACAAGGTCCCAAAGCAGGTCATACTACTGAGTTGTTAATTCAATCCCATGTCCTCTTTCATAACTCTTCTTAAACCACATCTGCTGTGATGCCCACAAATCACGTTACAATGAGACATAGTGGACATGCTGACTCTGCTTCTTAATAAACTAATCAAGATTGTTTCACTATTTACTTTGCCCTCCTGCTATTTACAACTATTTGTTTTATCCACCTGCCCTGTGATATGTATAGATTATAAAGTAATTGAGGCCGGACCAGTCTTTTTTCAATGTGTGTATGGTGTCTAACACAATTATCCCCAATCAGTGCTTCTAATGTAAATAATAAATAATAGTAATAATAGTTAAGGCTACAATTTAGTCATGGAAGTCACAGAAACTGACTTCCAGTGACCTCCGTGACTTCAGCCTGTGGTGGTCAGGAGCTGCAGGGTCCCCCACAGCCTGTGGGGGTGAGGGGCTGAGAGGAACACCCGCTGCCTCTGGTGGCCCCCAGAGCTCCAAGCTGCTTCAGGCAGTGGGGGAACCCCCAAGCACCCATCTGACATCGCCAATGGGGGCCCCCAGACCTGCCAGTTGCAGGGGACTCCTCAAGCTCACATCGGCCATGGGTGGTGGGGAACCCCACAGTTCCCACCTGCTACAGGTGGCAGAATATCCCACATCTCCTGGCTGCCATTGGTGGTGGGGGAACCCCCAGAGTTCCTGGCTGCCATGGGCAGTGGGGGAACCCACAAGATCCTGGTCACCATGGGCAGTGGGGGCCCCCAGAACTGCTTGTGGCGCAGAACCCCTGTGTTCCCAATTGCCATGGACGCCTGCAGCTGCAGACTGACATGAGAGGCAGGGGCACTCCACAGCTCCTGGCCCCCATGGGCAGCGGGGCCCTTGGAGCTGCAGGTGGCAAGTATACTCTACAGCCCCCAGCTGCTGCAGGCAGTTCCAAACTTCTGAGCAGCTGCCCTGCTTCAGGCAGTATGGGGACCTGCAGATCCCCATTTTGTTATGGATATTTTGAGCAAAAGTCACAGACAGACAGGTCATGGCTTCCGTGAATTTTTCTTTTTTGCCCATGACTCTTACTAAAAATATCCGTGACAAAATCTTAGCTTTAATAATAGTAATGTTAAGTCAGTGTCAGAATCAAGGTCTCCTGATTCCCATTCATAGCTCTTATTTACTAGACCACAGTGCCTCCTACACACCTGTGGCTGTGGACATCTTAAAATGCATATATCTTTCATATTTTAATATTTTGGAAATTGGTCCAATTTACTGAAAATGTAACAAACTCAAAACATATATGGCAAATTTTATCTCCCCCTCCATCTCTTGTAGCCCCAAAAAATAAGGAGACTAGAATGAGTTGTTATTAGGCACATGTAAGTAAGAAGTACTTGTATAAATACAAAAGTATGGTTCTACTCTGAAAAGTGACACTGTTAAATGGCAAATGGTATATATTGGAGGTCTCACGAAGCCAGCAGTAAATCATCACTAGATTTTCTAAAAAAGTATATATGATTTTCTAACACAAATGGTATTGCATCCAACAGAAGGAAACTCTCTTTTTTACTTCATGAGGGAAAAAATAAAATTAATCATGGGAGAGGAAGTTAATGGCTTCCTAGGTACCAGTAATCATGACCTGATTACACTCAATATAGGCAAACAGAAGATTTTCCCAACTAGTAAGATATAAATATATTACTTAGTGCTTCAAAAGGGCTAATTTCCCAAAATTTTGAGCAAAAATAACCAGGCGGAAAATTTAAACAGAAAAATGTGAATGAAAATTGGGAATTCTTTAAGAAGAGTTTATTAGAAGCCAAAATGCTATAATTCCACAATCACCAAAGAGAATATCTTTAGCTAAAAGCCCACCCTAGACCAATGGGAAAGTAAAGGCAGCAATTAGAAATAAGATAGCAACATATAACAGATAGAAAAAGGTGGAAATAGATAGCAATCATATATTAGAATTTATGAAATGCAGATAACTGATAAGGAAAGGAAAAGTCATCAGGAAAAACTCCATAGCTGGCATATCCTTGAGTACATTCTTTGTGGCATTACCTGGATGGCATATTTTGTGCTGCATGATTGTATTTCAACTCTAACTTGGAGGGTTCATGGTATACACTCTGCTTTTCAATAGTAGAAAAGCTGATGGCTACTATTTCAATACAAAAGTTACCATAAGTCTGCTATATAATGTGCTTAAGGTATTGGTGTCTCTTCAGTGTACTGAACAGCCTGATCCACAGCAAGCTGATGAGTAACAGGATATTTGTTGAGCTGCTGACTGGATAGAAATGCACCAAGGCACTGCATTCACATGGTATAACTTCACAGAGCCATATTCAGGTATCAGATAGCATTAAATAAGTGTCTGAACATGTGTTGAGGAATTGGAATGGCACTGAGGTTCAATATATCTGGATTTAGAATAATCAGCCAGAGTTGCTAGGGCTTTCTGAGGCTCTGGATCAGGTACCTGCTGGCTCATTGTTTGTCCAATGTGGCCTTATAACCTTCCTTTTTGATAATATCTATGCTTCTCATTCAAGGATCAGAATTTTTTCCCCTTGCTTTTGTGGATAAAATGATTCCTATTGTGACTGGTTCTTATGTCTATGTGACTGTTTTATTGCTATAGAGTTAAACTGTCAAGTACTTGGATTTGTTTAATTTATCACAGAGGTGGCAATGTTTTCTTTTA
Organism: Dermochelys coriacea; assembly: GCF_009764565.3. Taxonomy (NCBI): domain Eukaryota; kingdom Metazoa; phylum Chordata; order Testudines; family Dermochelyidae; genus Dermochelys; species Dermochelys coriacea. The sequence goes on along the minus strand of NC_050068.2, from coordinate 87,143,031 downwards.
TTGTTCCCCTCCCCCAGATGGAGAGAACTGCGTATAGTACTGACCTTCTTTGTGAAATCCTTTGAGATCTACAGATGAAAAGCATTGTGTAAGAGTTAGGTAACAATCATTATATTACTCTTTTTAAGGTTTTGACGTAAAGCATTGTCCTGCGTTCTACTGGGAGACAGCCGTTTTTTCTGATTTCACCCTTTTCTTCTCAGAGTATATTGTTCCTGCAACAGGTCACTTTATTCAAAAGAAGACTGTTCAATACTAATACCAAATGAAATCACTGACTTGATATTGCTCTTCCTCAGGAGTGAATCAAGTTGCTCTCTCTCATAGGGAATGAGCTGGTGGTTATAGGACATTTGTTTCAACATATGCTGAAGAATTTGGGGACCATAACTTTAGCTATGCTTTTAAAGTTTGGATTATATCATGTCTCAGCATTCCTTACCTTGAAAAAGCGATAACATAGGACATAGGAACACAGGAATTGCTATACTGGATCAGATCTATGCCCCATCTAGTCCAGTATCCTTTCTCTATACAGTGGCTAGCACCAGTTACCTCAAAGAAAGGTGAAGACCCCCACAGTTAAACTGGATATATAATTCAGGATGTAGTGATATGTACTTGCAATATATTATTAAGATGCTAGATTTAATTATATTGTAGTAGATTTCCATACACTGTGGGTAGTTGTAAACACAGGAGACAAAGCTGGAATTCAAGCTTTGTGGAACTCTGCTTGTTTATCTGAAGTTGTTCCTAGCCTCCTGTTTAACATGAACTGTCATTTCTTATGTCATCTTACCGAGAGCTTCCTGCCCCGTGCACTCCATACTCAGTGCTCAGCCACATAGTCAGCTGTTACACATTACTGAGCACAGGGACTGCTCCCTAAAAAAAAAAGAGTGAAATGGATGTAGGACCATAGCCTTCTCACCTCTCTATAATAGCCAATAAGTTCTCAAAGGGTGGCACAGCAGCATCTTCCAAAGAACTGGATCAGTTGATGCTAAGAAGCCTTACAGGTACCCCCCTTTTTTTTCTTTTCATCATACATTGTTCATGGTGTTCATAATTCACTTTGAGAAGGCATTTATTAACATACATCACTTTTGCAGTGAACACAAAATCTAAGGGCAAATTGAAAAGGATTTTTCCATTTTCTCTTTTAAACGGGCATCTCAAATAGGTAATTGAAATGTAACAAGACAGTTACCTTTTGTTAAATTCATGTTAATTTAAAAAACAAATTGATTCTTAAATGAGCATTTAGGTTTGGTTAGCACCCTCAAACATATCAATTTGGTCAATTACACTAATAATTATGGTACTGACCCAGCTCAGCATAGTCTATGTTGCTGCTAGCTCATCATATTAGTGTGATCTTACTGAAGCTGGCAGCCTAAGGAATGAAGTGAGGGGAGACAATTATACCCATCCCCTTCTTTCATTGGAATTACTAATTCTATCCAGAATTTAACGCTGCACTTAGCTGTGAAAACTTCCATTAATTGGACTGGAAACTGTGGAGTAATTATCACTTTTGAAAATCAAGTCCATCATTTGGCACTTAAATAAAGGGCTTCATAGCCTAATTTTAGACACACGTATTTTAAGCCCCTGTCCTGTGGAGTTTACAATCAAAGTTATGTTCAAACTGACAGGACACAGAAGGAAGGATGGAGGAACAAACAAAATGAGATTGTGAGCAAGATTATTTTGACCACAATGCAGCATGCTGAGAGTCACCATGATCTGATGATTTGAGCATGGGACTGGACATTAGGAAATCTGTTTGCTATTCCAGGATGTGCCATTGTTTTGCGGTGTCACTTCGGGAAAGTCACTTAACCTCACTGAACCTCAATTTCCCCAAATATAAATGCCAAAGTTGTGTTGTAAGTTAATTGATATCTTAATGGAAAGGAAACTGACAAATAATTGTTCTGTTAAAATCTCTACTACTTGGTTCTATTAATCTCTAAAAATTGGTTCTATTAAAATCTCTGTCTGGTTTTTCCTATTGTCTAGATATTAATAGACACAATCTGAGGAGAAATTTTATTGCATAGTATTTGTGATGTGGTCATTTGATTGAGTGTGCAAAAAATGTTTAACCTGAAAAATCATCACACGCTTCCTTTTATCTCCAAAAGTTCCTTGTTAATCCTCTGAACACTTTTGATTACAAGGGCACTGATCCTATGGAAACGTGCTGTGAGACACACATTTTACTTTTACAACCCACCTATGAAAACAAGGAAAAATGAACTGGGTCCAAACTGGGTCCCTGCATCTGAACAGCTACAAAGTTAGAGGAAGCTCAGATCAATATGTGAACAACATAGCTCAGGCCCATGTCTGTAATGGGCTGGATTAGAACACATTTCTGAACAACCGCAACCTTGGGATAAATTCAGATCTGAATTGACTAGGGCTAATCCCTAATGAAAAGCCACAGAATTTTCAAACACATACAAAATCTAAAATTGGACAATTTCACTGCAGACAGGGATGGAAGACACTTTTAAAACTGATGCCATTTTAATGAAACTAAACAACTGTCATACAGAGCAGCCTCTCATTGATCGGTATGTTTAATAAAACTAAATGTTAAGAAAACTAATGTACCATGCTGATGTTTTAGAAATTTCATTAACGTATTTGAAAGACTGTCATAACTCACTCACCTGTGCTGAGTTTATGATCCTTGGGTTTTTTCCTGCTCATAAAACCAATTGCTTAACGCAATACAGTGATTGATAGCAGCACAGATGACACTTCATGAAACAAGGTGACTCATTTCTTTTTCCCTACAAGGTTCGTAGGACAATGCAGAGATATTAAAAATAAAATTGGGATTAAGAATCTGTCAAAAATATTATTCTACCAGAGTGAAAACTTAATTATAAATAACCAATCTTTATTGTTGATAACCGCTGTTTAACACAATCTGTGAAATAACCCTAATTTATACAATCATAATTAATTAACCCAATTTTTGCACTTAAAAGCAAAAAACCTCACTAAAATACCTCCATTACAATAAGTAATGTTGCTATCTGTCTCCATACTACTATTACTACTACTACTACTACTACTACTACTTTGGGTTTTGTTTCTGTCTTCATCCAAGAATCTCAAATTGACAAAACATTTGTAATTTTGCCTCACAATCACCCCATATGAAAGTTAAGTATTAACTAATGTATTAGTTGGGGTTGTCTAGACTACATTCATTCTGTTATAATTTTTGAGAATAGGAATGGGTAAATTACAAATGCCCAAATAATGACACTGAGATTCTTGGTATGTGGGTGAAACCAGGTTACATATTATATGACTTTCAATTATGATAGGCTAGAAGGAATTCTAGGCTATTTTTATACATTCAAAATGTACAAACTATTGTTGTTAAGGTCATAAGTGAAATCTGAAACCTAATTGCAAACCTGGGGAAAATTGCTTTGCATTGCTATTAGACATAGTTTCAGAAAGGATTCTTCCCTCTCAATATCCCCAAGATCCATCCTTTTATTTCCATCCCCACAGACTAATCTCCTGGTCAGCCCCTCATTGTCTCCCAGTTCAACTATTGCAACATCCTTCTCTCTGACCTCCCAAACACATTGCCTCCCTTCATCCAGACAAAATGTAACCACTAATGTCACCTTCCCTGCCTGTCACATCACTCTCCTCTTTCAATCCTTCAGTAGGCTTCCCATTTCCTATCACATCAAATTTAATCTGCTGGTCACCTTCATCAAAGTTGTCTATATCTGCCCGTATCTGTGCTTACTTGCTGAGCTTCAAGTCCCCCTTCCACCCTATTCCAATGACATTCCCACACTTGTCCAGAGTCTGTACATTTCTCAATCGCTTCTGTGCCTTCTTTCACATATCACCCTAAGTATTGATTTTCCTCCCTGAACTCATCTGCAAGGCCCTTGCCCTCTCCACATTTAATTTCCTCTTAAAAACCTACTTCTGTCATGCTGCCTATAGTGAATCATGTTAATTTGTACAGAAAATCCCTTTGTTCTTTGCATTCTCTGGCATCTGTTAGGTGCTTTCCAGAAATAACATATTTTGGGCATTACTGAAAAGAAATAATAGATGATTATAATCACCTCTGTTCTCCAACAACTCCAACTCCCAGCAATGTGACCTATCCACTGGACCCCATGCCTCCTACTGCAAGATTTTATTTTCAAATATCTCTATGGTCTTCTTCCAGCCTATTTCACGGATTTTATCAGTCTTCTAGCTCCCTATTGCCTCCACACCTCTAGCACTGACTTACTTTCACACAGTGTTGATATTTCTGGTGCATGAGGGTCTCCTGTGCAGACCCTCTCATCTTGAACAACCTTCCTGTATTCCTCTATCTTGCTGACTCTTCATGCATTTCTGAATCTCTTCTGAAAGCACATTTCATTCCCCCCTTCTTATACCTCTTAATTTCAATCTCAGTCTTCTATTATGTTTATTATTATTTTAACTTTTAGCTATACTATTTGCCAAAAGCTGGGAATAGGCAACAGGGGATGGATAACTTGGTGATTACCTGTCCTATTCATTACTTCTGGGGCACCTGGCATTGTCCACTGTCGGAAGACAGGATACTGGGCTAGATGGACCTTTGGTCTGACCTAGTATGGTCGTTCTTATGTTCTTATGTTCTTATTTAGCACTTCAAAGTGATCAAGGTTTATTGTTTTTGAAACACACTATGCAGAATAATATTTTGTATTGCTGTCGTGTTGTATATGTTTTTTGCCCTTCTGTAGTCTGTCTGGATCTCTGTACTTTACCAGTTAATAAAACAATCCTTAACAGAGGCTGTCATGACTAAGATGTGGAGAAGCCTACATTTTTACCATTTTTATATTCATATTGTACTGAAACTTTCTCACTTCCTCAATAATCTGTCACCCTCCTTCTATCCTTATCTCTCATATATTGTATATTGTGACTAAAGGAAGACCTTGGTTAGACATTGTTCAAAGACTCCAAGCCAAGTGATATTCCCCTTCTGCATAGAGTTGGATAATGTTGGATATTAATATTTAGCACCTCTGTTAGAGCCAAATTTCCTCATATTCAGAATTCACAAGTTGTGGAAATATTTTAGATTCTCCAGATATGTAATGCTTCAAAATTGGATGACATTGTAAATCAGTTGTGGATTGAGCTCATATCGCATTAAGTTTTATTGCTTAAGTTTGCTCATGAATCTTAAGCAGGGATGATAGCATGGTCTCTATCCTATTTTCCAAGTAATTAATTCTGTTTTAGTCTCTTAATAATGGTTAATAATCTTTGAATCCATAAATCTGCAGGATCACACAGTATATTATGTTTAGGGAAATGCAGAAGCAGGAAACGGGAGTTTTGCAAGGGAGTTAAGAGAGGGAGTGTTAGAGCCAGATATACCTAACAAACATATTCAAATATTAGGCCAATAAACATCCCATCCCTTCTCCAGAAACAACAACATCAACAACAAAGGGCAACCAAACAAAAACAAACCCCTGGAAGAGTAAACATAATGCATGCAGAACTCCAGCAGCAGAGTGGGGGCTATCCATTTTATTGTGCTGAAAGCATCATGTATGATTACTTGCCTTGTGGACAGGTGATGTACGTGTGCATTCAGTGCAAGCAACTCATAGCCGTTGGATGTCCAAGTATGAGTTCTTGAGACGTGGCTGAATTGGAGGTGCTATGGGAGATAGACAGATACATAGACAAAACTTTCAGGAACACAGAAGAGCAGTTCCCCTGCCCCCAGTCTGACAGCATCTGTGCTGTTGAGGGGGATGAAAGTTTTGGGGAAGGAAAACATCAAGCTGGAGCAAAGGAAAACAATCCCATAATTGAGACCCACATTCCAGATGATGTCATGGTATCCTCTTGCACTAAGGATACTCCTTTGGGGGAAGAAACTCCAGTTATTAGGAAAAAGACAGGTAATAGAAGTGGGTGTTTGATTATTAGAAATATAGATAGTTGGCTTTGTGATGACCAAGAGAACCACATGGTGAGTTGCCTACCAGGTGCAAAGGTTGAGGACTTCTCAAGACATCTAGATAGACTTCAGTGCAGTGCTGGGGAGGAGCCAGTGGTCATTGTACATATAAGTACCAGTGACATAGGGAAAGGTAGGAGAGAGTTCCTGGGGGCCAAATTTAGGCTGTTATGAATGCTTCTGTAGTAGCACCCTCTAAAATGCTTCCAGTTCCACTCACAGGGCCAAAGTCAACAGGGAGAACTGCAGAGTTACAATGAGAGGGTGAGACAATGGTGTTGGAAGGAAGGATTAGGTTTATTACAAACTGGGGAAACTTTTGGATGGGCTCCACCTAAAGCAAAATGGAACCAGATTTATAGCATGTAAAAGTAAAAAGGTCATAGGGGACATTTTAAACTAAGGCCTGGTGGAAAGCTGACAGGTACATAGGAGCACATAGTTTTCACAGAGACATCCCTTAGGGGAGGATTTATTAAATGGAATATTTTACATCATAGTAAAAAGGAGAGGATAGAAGCTGATAAAGTACACATAGGAACTGAAGAGAAAATGGCCAAATAAAAGGAGTTACATCATATTAAAGCAGACAAATCAATATTGACGAACTTTATAAATCTATGATAAATGCTAGAAATTTAAATACTTAGATAGGTGAACCTGAGTCCCTGATATTAAACAAGGATATTGATATAATAGGCATCACAAAATCTTGGTGGAATGAAGATAAGCAATGGGACATGGTAATACCAGAATACAAAACATATAGGAATGACAGAGTAGGTCATGCTGATGGAGAAGCGTAACTATATGTGAAAGAAAGTAAAGAGTCAAATATAATACAAATCTTAAATGAATAAAACTGTACCATAGAGTCTCTATGCATGTGTGAAGGGGTGTATCAGCCCCACACTGGTGTAGTACGGTTAATCCTCTTTCTGCGGTGAGGAGGCTACTCCCCCTCAGCTCTGCTGGGCATGCTGCAGCTGGAGACGCGATATAAAAGGCAGAAGAGCAGCTCAGTCTGGGCTGACTGCCAATGAGGAAGGAGGTGTGCTGTTGACTTCTGGAGGAGGACCACCAGCTCTCCAGGACATGGAGGCCAGCCAGCCAGAGAGATACCCCGACTCATAGGCTCAGGATGCAGTACAGAGGGGAGAGATTGTGGAGACCCTGGAGATGAAAAACTGCAGAGAATCTAGTAGGAAGTGACCCGGGGAAGCAGTTGTAGAACCGGAGGCAGGTTTGGCATGTTTCGGTAGGATCCCCATCACCAACAGGGCAATGGGTTGGGCCTCAGTGTAGAGGGCAGGCCCGGGTCCCCCATGTTGGCAACCGCCCATTCCGGGGTGGTGGCCCAGCTCACCAGCACTATTGACTCTGGCTGGTAGGTCACACTGCTCTGATAGCAAGGGCCGTATTGCTGACTCTGGCTGGTAGCAAGGGCTGTATTGCTGACTTTGGTCACTAGGATGCACTACCCTCATAACATGGGCTGTATTGCTGACTTTGAATACTAGAACTCACTGCCCTGAAAGCAAGGGCCCTATTATTGACTCTGATCACTGGGCCACACTGCTCCGATAGCAAGGGTGGGCTCTTAACTCTGGCCACTAGGCCTCACTATCTTGATAGCAAGGGCCAGGCTACTGACTAAGGTCACAGGGCCACACAGCCAAGACCAGAAGCAGTCCTACACCCTGAACTGCAGGGCTGTAATACACCTCTTCCCTGCCCCCAAAGGGTGACAGGGTGTATTAGCCGCGTGACACCACAGAAATGTCATGCTTGAATAAGAAGAGGAAAGCAGTAGGAATATACTACTAACTACCTGACCAGGATGGTGACAATGATTGTGAAATGCTCAGGGAGAACAGAGAAGCTACAAAAGCAAAAAACCCAATAATAATGGGGGTTTTTAACTATTCTTATATTGACTGTGTACATGTCACCTCAGGACTGGATGCAGAGATAACATTTCTAGACACCATTAATGACTGCTTCTTGTAATAGCTAGTCCTGGAACCCAAAAGGGGAGAGTCAGTTCTTGATTTAGTCCGAAGTGGAGCACAGGTTCTTCTCCAACAAGGGAATATAGCTGAATCACTCAGTAACAGCGACCATAATGTAATTACATTTGATGTTCTGGGAAGGGGTGGGCGGGGGGATGGTACCAAAGTAACCCACCACAGTAGCATTTAACTTCAGAAAGGGGAACTACATAAAAATGAGGAAGCTATTTAATTTTTTTAAAAGAATAGTGACAAAAATGAAATACCTGCAGGCTTCATGGAAATTATTTAAAAACACAATAATAGCTTCTCAAACTAAATGTACACCATAAATAAATAAATGAATAAAACAGGAAGAGTACCAGAAAATGCCTCTGTGGCTAAACAACAGAATAAAAGAGGTGGTTAGAGGTAAAAATACATTGTTTAATAACTGGAAGTCAAATCCTAGTGAGGAAAACAGAAAGAAGCATAAGTTTTGGCAGGTCAAGTGTAAAAGTATAATTAGGCAGACCAAAAAATAATTTGAAGAGCAACTAACAAAAGACACAAAATCTAACAGCATTTTTTAAAGTATATCAGAATCAGGAAACCTACCAAACAATCAGAAGGGCCAATGGATGATCAAGGTGCTATAGGAGTACTCAAAGAAGACAAGGTCATTGTGGAGAAGCTAAATGAATTCTTGTCACTGCAGAGCATGTGAGGGAGATCCCCCACATGTGTGCCATAAGTTTTAGATAACAAATCTGAGGAACTGTCTTAGATTGAGGCATCAGGAAGAGGAGGTTTGGGGAAAAATGATAATTTTAACAGTATTAAGTCACCAGGATTAAGCCCCCAAGATTTCTGAAGGAACTCAGATACGAACTAGATACTAGTTGTGGTGTGTAACCTATCTCTTAAATCAGCCTCTGTACCAGATGACTGGAAGATAACTAATCTAACTTTGATTTTTAAAAAAGACTCTAGAGGCAATCCTGGAAATTACAGGCTGGTAGCCAAACTTTTTTCATTGGTTGAAACTATAGCAAAGGAGAGAATAATCAGACACAGATTAACATGATACATTACGGAAGAATATAAAAGGAAACATGCATCACCAATTTATTAGAATTCCTTGAAGGGATCAACAAGCATGTGGAAAGGGTGATCCAATGGATATAGTGTACCTGGATTTTCAGAAAGCTCTTGACAAGATCCCTCATACAAGATAGCAGTAATGGGATAAGTGAAAAGGTTTTCTCCTAAATCATTAATTGGTTAAAATATAGGAATCAGTGGGTAAGACTACAGGTCAGTTTCCATACTGGAGAGAGGTAGGTCACATAGTCCTCCAAGGACCTGTACTGGGACTACTGCTTTTCAACATAGTCATAAATGATCTGGAAAAAGGAGTAAACAGTGATTTTCCAAAGTTTGCAGATGATGCAAAATTACTCAAGATAGTTAAGTCCAAAGATGACAGCAAAGAGCTACAAAGAGATCTCACAAAACTGGGTACCTGGGTGACAAAATGGCAGATGAAATTTGATATTGATACATGCAAAGTAATGCACATTGAAAAACATAATCCTAACTCTGCATACAAAATGATGGGGCCTAAATTAGTTGTTACCGCTCAAGAAGGAGATCTTGGAGTTATTGTGGATAGTCTTCTGAAAACATCTGCTCAATGTCCAGCTGCAGTCAAAAAACCTCAGAGAATGTTAGGAACCATTAGGAATAATAAGACAGAAAATCTCATAATGCCACTATATAAATCCATGTTACAGTACACCTTGAATACTGTGTGCAGTTCTGGTTGCCAATTCTCAAAAAGGTATTTATTAGAATTGGAAAAAGTACAGAGAAGGAAAACAAAAATGATTAGGGTGTGGAACAACTTCCATATGAGAAGATCTTAAATACACAGTGACTGTCCAACTTAGAAAAGAGATTTCTAAGGGGGACATATGATAGACATTTATATAATCATGAATGGTGTGGAGAAAGTGAATAAGGAAATATTAGTTTTACCTTCACATAATACAAGAACTAGGATCACCCAATGAAATTTAATAGACAGCAGGTATAAAACAAACATAAGGAAGTACTTCTTCACACACTGCATGGACAACCTGTGAAACTTGTTCTCACAGAACGTTGTGAAGGCCAAAAGTATAAATGGGTTAAAAAAAGAACTAGTTAAGTTCACAGAAGGCAGGTCCATCAATAGCTATTAGTCAAGGAGTTTTGCTGAACCCAAAATTCTTGATAACTTTATTCGTCATGAGGCAGTGACAGAAAATAAATCAATGGGGGCATGACCTTCCGACTGATAGATAGTTGATGCAAGCAGGCAAACAAAAGTGCTTTCACTCAAAGCTTCTACTTTATTTTGTCTCCAGGACTTACACATGCCCACAGTAGGTTAGTAGAGCACCCCAAATTATCCCCAGATTCATATATATGCAGGGTCTTGAGGAGGTCTTGAGTGGATAACTGTAGATATCCAGTGGCCAGCTTTCTATCTGTGGCGGAACTTGAAAGAAGTCCAAGTCTTCAAGTGTCCAGGAGCCCAGGTTTCTTCCACTTTTTATACCCAGTGTGTTAGTATTGCATATCTTGTTAATCAAAAAAACTCCTGAAGAGAAGCTACATGTGGAATTTTTGCAGCCTGTAGTTTTCCATCAGTTAACAAGCTATATTGAACCTAGCAATAGTTAACTATTACCACACTTCCCATCTTGCAAAACCGTATGCTTTGGAAAAAACAACTCAAGTCAGGAGGGCAGCACTGGGTCATGTTTATGCCTCGTAGTCATTCACTTCCCCCTCCCTTCCTGATCTGTTAAATGTGCTAAGGATGTTACAAAGATCGTACAGCTGATTTCAGCAATAAACATAACAATTGGTATTACAACTGCAGGCAGTTATTTAGGCATGTTAACAAAATTTCCTCCATACACAGGGATGTAGCCCGTGCTCTGAGTGTCCCTAAACCTGTAACTGCTGGAAGCTGGGGCTGGGGGAAACGGGATGGATCACTTGATTTTTGTCCTGTTCTGTTTATTCTCTCTGAAGCATCTGGTACAACCACTGTCACAAGGACACCGGGCTAGATGGATCATGAGCTGACCCAGTATCACCATTCTTATGTTCTGATGAAATCTGATTCCATAATAATATTAGGTTTCAGAGTAGCAGCCATGTTAGTCTGTATTCGCAAAAAGAAAAGGAGTACTTGTGGCACCTTAGAGACTAACAAATTTATTAGAGCATAAGCTTTCGTGAGCTACGGCTCACTTCATCGGATGCATTTGGTGGAAAAAACAGAGGGGAGATTTATATACACACACAGAGAACATGAAACAATGGGTTTATCATACACACTGTAAGGAGAGTGATCACTTAAGATAAGCCATCACCAGCAGCGGGGGGTGGGGGAAGGAGGAAAACCTTTCATGGTGACAAGCAAGGTAGGCTATTTCCAGCAGTTAACAAGAATATCTGAGGAACAGTAGCGGGTGGGGTGGGGTGCCGGGGGGAGAAATAACATGAGGAAATAGTTTTACTTTGTGTAATGACTCATCCATTCCCAGTCTCTATTCAAGCCTAAGTTAATTGTATCCAGTTTGCAAATTAATTCCAAATCATCAGTCTCTCATTGGAGTCTGTTTTTGAAGCTTTTTTGTTGAAGGATAGCCACTCTTAGGTCTGTAATCGAGTGACCAGAGAGATTGAAATGTTCTCCGACTGGTTTTTGAATGTTATAATTCTTGACGTCTGATTTGTGTCCATTCATTCTTTTACGTAGAGACTGTCCAGTTTGGCCAATGTACATGCCAGAAGGGCATTGCTGGCACATGATGGCATATATCACATTGGTAGATGCGCAGGTGAACGAGCCTCTGATAGTGTGGCTGATGTGATTAGGCCCTATGATGGTATCCCCTGAATAGATATGTGGACAGAGTTGGCAACGGGCTTTGTTGCAAGGATAGGTTCCTGAGTTAGTGGTTCTGTTGTGTGGTGTGTGGTTGCTGGTGAGTATTTGCTTCAGATTGGGGGGCTGTATGTAAGCAAGGACTGGCCTGTCTCCCAAGTTCTGTGAGAGTGATGGGTCGTCCTTCAGGATAGGTTGTAGATCCTTGATGATGCGTTGGAGAGGTTTTAGTTGGGGGCTGAAGGTGATGGCTAGCGGCATTCTGTTATTTTCTTTGTTGGGCCTGTCCTGTAGTAGGTGACTTCTGGGTACTCTTCTGGCTCTGTCATAGATTCATAGATTCATAGATACTAAGGTCAGAAGGGACCACTCTGATCATCTAGTCCGACCTCCTGCACAGCGCAGGCCACAGAATGTCACCCACCACTCCTATGAAAAACCTCACCCATGTCTGAGCTATTGAAGTCCTCAAATCATGGTTCAAAACATCAAGGAGCAGAGAAGCCTCCCTCCAGTCAACCATGCCCCATGCTACAGAGGAAGGCAAAAAAACCTCCAGGGCCTCTCCAATCTGCTCTGGAGGAAAAATTCCTCCCGACCCCAAATATGGCAATCAGCCAAACCCTGAGCACATGGGCAAGATTCACCAGCCAGATACCCAGGAAAGAATTTTCTATAGTAAATCAGATCCCATCCATCTAATATCCCATCTCAGGGGATTTGGCCTGTTTACCCTGAATATTTAAAGATCAATTACTTACCAAAATCCCATTATCCCATCATACCATCTCCTCCATAAACTTATCGAGTAGAATCTTAAAACCAGATAGATCTTTTGCCCCCACTGCTTCCCTTGGAAGGTTATTCCAAAACTTCACTCCTCTGATGGTTAAAAACCTTCGTCTGATTTCAAGTCTAAACTTCCTGGTGGCCAGTTTATACCCATTTGTTCTTGTGTCCACATTGGTGCTGAGCTGAAATAATTCCTCTCCCTCTCCTATATTTATCCCTCTGATATATTTATAGAGAGCAATCATATCTCCCCTCAACCTTCTTTTAGTTAGGCTAAACAAGCCAAGCTCCTTAAGTCTCCTTTCATAAGACAAGTTTTCCATTCCTCGGATCATCCTAGTAGCCCTTCTCTGTACCTGCTCCAGTTTGAATTCATCCTTTTTAAACATGGGAGACCAGAACTGCACACAGTATTCTAGGTGAGGTCTCACCAGTGCCTTGTATAATGGTACTAAAACCTCCTTATCCCTACTGGAAATGCCTCTCCTGATGCATCCCAAAACCGCATTAGCTTTTTTCACAGCCATATCACATTGGCAGCTCATAGTCATCCTATGATCAACCAATACTCCAAGGTCCTTCTCCTCTTCCGTTACTTCTAATTGATGCGTCCCCAACTTATAACTAAAATTCTTGTTATTAATCCCTAAATGCATAACCTTACACTTCTCACTATTAAATTTCATCCTATTACTATTACTCCAGTTTACAAGGTCATCCAGATCCTCCTGTATAATATCCCGATCCTTCTCCGAATTGGCAATACCTCCCAGCTTTGTATCATCTGCAAACTTTATTAGCACACTCCCACTTTTTGTGCCAAGGTCAGTAACAAAAAGATTAAATAAGATTGGTCCCAAAAACGGATCCCTGAGGAACTCCACTGGTAACCTCCCTCCAACCTGACAGTTCACCTTTCAGTAGGACCCGTTGCAGTATCCCCTTTAACCAATTCCTTATCCACCTTCTGATGTTCATATTGATCCCCATCTTCTCCAATTTAACTAATAATTCCCCATGTGGCACGGTATCAAACGCCTTACTGAAATCTAGGTAAATTAGATCCACTGCATTTCCTTTATCTAAAAAATCTGTTACTTTTTCAAAAAAGGAGATTAGGTTGGTTTGGCACGATCTACCTTTTGTAAAACCATGTTGTATTTTGTCCCATTTACCATTGACTTCAATGTCCTTAACTAATTTCTCCTTCAAAATTTTTTCCAGGACCTTGCATACTACAGATGTCAAACTAACTGGCCTGTAGTTACCTGGATCACTTTTTTTTCCTTTCTTAAAAATAGGAACTATATTAGCAATTCTCCAATCATTCGGTACCATTCCTGAGTTTACAGATTCATTAAAAATTCTTGCTAATGGGCTTGCAATTTCAGGTGCCAATTCCTTTAATATTCTTGGATGAAGATTATCTGGGCCCCCCGATTTAGTCCCGTTAAGCTGTTTCAGTTTCGCTTCTACCTCAGATATGGTAATATCTACCTCTATATCCTCCTTCCCATTTGTCATGCTACCATTATCCCCAAGATCCTCTTTAGCCTTATTAAAGACTGAGGCAAAGTATTTGTTTAGATATTGGGCCATGCCTAGATTATCTTTAACCTCCGCTCCATCCTCAGTGTTAAGCGGCCCCACTTCTTCCTTCTTAGTTTTCTTATTATTTATATGGCTATAGAACCTTTTACTATTGGTTTTAATTCCCTTTGCAAGGTCCAACTCTACTCGACTTTTAGCCTCTCTGACTTTATCCCTACATCTTCTGACCTCAATTAGGTAGCTTTCCTTGCTGATCCCTCCCATCTTCCACTCCCTGTATGCTTTCTGCTTCTTCATAATCACCTCTCTAAGATGCTTGCTCATCCAGCTTGGTCTACAACTCCTTCCTATGAATTTTTTCCCCTTTCTTGGGATACAGGCTTCCGATAGCTTCTGCAGTTTTGATTTAAAGTAATCCCAGGCCTCCTCTACCTTTAGATCCATAAGTTCTTCAGTCCAATCCACTTCCCTAACTAATTGCCTTAATTTTTGAAAGTCAGCCCTTTTGAAATCAAAAACCCTAGTTGCAGATTTATTTTTGTTAATCCTTCCATTTAGTTTGAACTGAATTAGCTCATGATCACTTGAGCCAAGATTGTCCCCTACAACCATTTCTTCTATGAGGTCCTCGCTACTCACCAAAATTAAATCTAAAATGGCATCCCCTCTAGTCGGTTCAGCAACTACTTGTTGAAGGAATCCATCAGCTATCGCATCTAGGAAAATCTGAGCCCTATTATTATTACTAGCACTGGTCCTCCAGTCTATATCTGGGAAGTTAAAGTCTCCCATGATCACGCAGTTTCCATTAGTATTTACTTTATTAAAGACATCAAAAAGGGCTCTATCCATAACCAAATTAGATCCCGGAGGTCTATAGCACACCCCAAGCACTATCGTAGGAGAGGCTTTACTAGTTTTCTTCCCCAATGTAATTTTTGCCCAGACAGACTCTGTCTTATCCATTGCATCGCTTCTTATTTCTTTACATTCTAACTCATCGTTGATATACAATGCTACTCCACCCCCTTTACCTTTGTTTCTGTCTTTCCTAAACAGCACATACCCTTCAATACCTGTAGTCCAGTCATGACTACTATTCCACCATGTTTCTGTTATCCCTATAATATCTGGTTTCACTTCCTGCACCAGTAGCTCTAGTTCCTCCATTTTGTTACCTAGACTCCTCGCATTGGTGTATAAACATCTTAATTTTTGCTGTTTGGCCTCGCTCACATTTTGTACCCTATTAGGCACAGTCATTCTACAGCCATTATAACCTATTAGACTAGTATCCACACCGCCCTCGCTCCTTATATACATTCTCCTACCCATGGCTGTATCCTTTCTTACTTCATCTTCTTCCCTCTCAATGCTAAAATCTGGCGTGGAGATTTTCCGGACATCTCCCATCCATCTCCCCCCAATTCCTAGTTTAAAGCTCTCTTTATCAGTTGTGCCAGCCTCGATCCTAGAAGTCTATTTCCTTCCCTACTCAGATGAAGTCCATCCCGAGAGAACTGACCTCTGTCCGTGAATGCCTCCCAGTGGCCATACATCCCAAAGCCCTCCTTATAGCACCACTGCCTAAGCCATCTGTTGACAGTCATAATCTTGTCACACCTTTGTTGCCCTTCTCTAGGAACAGGAAGGATCCCACTAAAGATCACCTGAGCCTCAATTTCCTTAAGCGTCTTCCGCAGCCTAGCATAGTCTCCCTTGATACTTTCCAGCGAGAATCTGGCTGTATCATTTGTTCCCACATGAAGGATAATTAGGGGATTCTTTCCCGCTCCCTTGAGGATCCTTTTCAACCTCAGGTCTACATCCCTTATCTTAGCACCCGGAAGACAGCACACCCTTCTATTCTCAGGATCAGCTCTAGTTACAGGCCTGTCTATTCTTCTCAATAAAGAGTCCCCGATCACATAGACCTGCCTTTTCCTGGTGACAGTGCTATTCTCCAGTCTCTCCCCTGTTCCCTCTGGCTGCAAGTTCTTTCCATTCCTATTTTCCCTTACAATTCTCTTCAACCCATCCTGTATCCCCTTGGGCTCATATTTGGTGTAGTCTCCCTTGACTCTTCCCCTTTTTCTATAGGGCTAGCCTCTCTTCTCTTCTTCCTTACCCTTCCACCTTCAGCCACTACCTGCTGAGCCCCTTCTTCATTTTCCAACTCTGCAAACCTGTTCCTAAGCTCTATTTCTCCTTCACTAGCCCGTCTTTTTCTCTGCCTGGTTCTTTGTGTCACATGTTTTCACTGACCACTTTCCTCATCCAGTCTCTCCTCAAAATTCCCCAGCCCTGCTTCCATCCGTGAGTCTGAGCTTTTCCCTTCAGATACCTTATATCTTTGCTCCATCATCTGCTCAAATGCCTTCCTAAACTCAAACTCTGTCAACCTGTTTCTTCACTTCAGCAGGTGGGTATTGTAGTTGTAGGAATGCATGATAGAGATCTTGTAGGTGTTTGTCTCTGTCTGAGGGGTTGGAGCAAATGCGGTTATATCGTAGAGCTTGGCTGTAGACAATGGATCGTGTGGTATGATCTGGATGAAAGCTAGGGCCTAATCACATCAGCCACACTATCAGAGGCTCATTCACCTGTTCATCTACCAATGTGATATATGCCATCATGTGCCAGCAATGCCCCTCTGCCATGTACATTGGCCAAAATGGACAGTCTCTACGTAAAAGAATGAATGGACACAAATCAGACGTCAAGAATTATAACATTCAAAAACCAGTTGGAGAACACTTCAATCTCTCTGGTCACTCGATTACAGACCTAAGAATGGCTATCCTTCAACAAAAATGCTTCAAAAACAGACTCCAACAAGAGACTGCTGAATTGGAATTAATTTGCAAACTGGATACAATTAACTTAGGCTTGAATAGAGACTGGGAATGGATGAGTCATTACACAAAGTAAAACTATTTCCCCATGGTATTTCTCCCCCCCCACCCCACCCTACCCCACCCGCCACTGTTCCTCAGATATTCTTGTTTACTGCTGGAAATAGCCTACCTTGCTTGTCACCATGAAAGGTTTTCCTCCTTTCCCCCCCCTGCTGTTGGTGATGGCTTATCTTAAGTGATCACTCTCCTTACAGTGTGTATGATAAACCCATTGTTTCATGTTCTCTGTGTGTGTGTATAAATCTCCCCTCTGTTTTTCCACCAAATGCATCCGATGAGGTGAGCTGTAGCTCACCAAAGCTTATTCTCTAATAAATTTGTTAGTCTCTAAGGTGCCACAAGTACTCCTTTTCTTTTTGCATAATAATATTAGGCTCCCTGCATGTGACTCCCTATATTTTTAACTCTCGTACATTTTGGCTTGCAAAGTCATTTTTAAGTATTTGTTTTCCTTGGTAGTATTTCTCCTTTTTCATAATTTTTAATATCCTCTGACTTCTGGTAAATCTTATAAAGTGTTATATATCAATCTAATTTGAAAAAAGCTTTTGAGATTCAAGTCCTCAAACAATCTCCATCTCTTGGGGAATTGTTCTCATCCTGGTGTGTATGAATATGTAAAACCACAGCTATAAAAGCAAAAGAGTCATTGGGGCAAATGCAGTCCTTGTATAAGATTGTGCAACTCCATTGGCTTAACTGGAGTTCCTCTTATGCCAGAGTTGAATTTGGCCCATTGAGGAGTATAATTTATTACTGTGGTTTCAACTGGGTTTTCTCTGTGTTTTGTGCATTCATCTTAGCCATAAAAGAATTAGGTGGTTATTGAGCCTGAGGACTCAGTCTTTTATTTGGAAAGAAGACATGAGGAGTGGATAGAGTTGAGAGCACAACCAGGGGAATACTTTGGCACCATCTCATAATAAAAATAGCACATGCTTTAGGCAGCCACAAAGTAGCTTAGACAAATAGCCACTGCAACAGCAGCTATGTAACACACAAGGAACACAGCCAACAAGGAATGGCAACTTAAAACCACCACCTGAATATAGGTTTGTCTGCAATGCAGAGGACTCTTGGAAGTGCTTTAAGCAGAGGTTCTTGCTATTGAATGATAGACAGATAGTCCATGCTTATCACCATAGTATTTACATGCCTCTATACAGTAAAGCAGCAATGGATACAGGGGTAAGGAACAAAACAAGAAAAGCTGATATAATTTTAACTTTGTGTGGCAGAAGCCATAGACATGTTGATTAGTTTCCAGCACTTGCCTGCAGACAGCACAGATTTTGATAGGTACGTGGTATAATTTGAGATGTACTGATTTGTAAGGAAGAATACAGCCGCCTAAAGATTCCTACCAAAAGAGTTAAGAAAGTATTGTATTAAGGAATAATACAGATGAGAATGTCAAAAACCATTTTTGCAATTTTTTGGGCCCCATATCATCTTTTTGGGCTGTGTTCTGCAGAGAAGATAAAAGATTCAGAAAGGTATGGTCACATTATCAGGCTAATTCCTAGGTAATTTGATAAGACAAAGAACATGAGAAGATCGATCATTAAGGAAGTATAATGGAAATTGATTTTGAGGGATGACAATGAGCACAAAGAACTGAAAATATTTCACACCTCAATGCCACACTTCAGTGTTTTAATGCTTCCTGCCATGCAAAGTTTTCTGTAGATGAGTGAAAGGATGGATTAAGCATGATGGTATTTCAAAATAAAGAGTTTGACAAGAAACATGTATAGTATGTTTTTCAAGATCTTTCAGAGATACAGGACACAAATCAAAATGCAACCATTTGCATTACTGTATTACTAATGTTAGAAATTGAATTGCTAAATATCATGTTGGTTTCTTTCTTTTTTTTTACATTTGAAATCTTGATTAAAATATTTTAATTTAATAAACAGGAAAAAATCTGATTTTCTGCCCCACACCCCATGTTTTCAACCAGTTTTTTTCCAAAGCCAGGAAATACAAATGAGTCTGAACCTGCAACTTTAACTGTACTCCTTGTGCATTATGATATTATTTTGAATACATAATCTAAGATTATATTACCATAAGGTTTTTTTTGTTTGTTTTAATTTCCTTTGTAAGGAAAATGAACACACACCAGAACAAACATGATGAATAATAACAACAAATATCTAGAGTTATTAGGCTTGAGGTGTTTATGACCACCTCCTATGGAATTTCCTACCCTAAAAATGCATGTTTCCCTTTCTGCTCTGGGAAATGTGGATGCTTCAGTGGGGGATCACTTTCTGCATTGAAATCTGTCCAATGAAAAAATCTAGTATATTTAAAGTTGAATGAATATTTTGTAGAGCTGGTTGAAAATACTACTCTTTTTTATGGACATTTTTTTTATGGAACTGAAACTTTTGTGAAAAAATATTCAATATTTTATAAAAAACTGAACATTTTTGAAGAAAAATAGACAATAATAATAAAAAAGGTATGTCAAAATTTTTCATGGGGACAAAAAATCTTTTCTGGGCTAGTTCTAATAAACTGTTAAAACTGATTTTTTTTTTCTTCCATTGACACTCATCCATAAACAGATATGAATGTTAATTTATTCTCATATGGAATTATTTACCAAATACTTTCTGTGAATAATTCCTGTTCCATAGCTTGTGCGAAAGGATTTCAACCCATCTATCTAATAATCAATTTTTGACTGGATACATACATCATGTGTCACTCTTCTGTTTTCCAGATAGAATAAGTGTAACTTCTAAAATCAGATTCTGGTGAAAACACAAAGATTTTAATATTTGCATGTGCTTTCTGTGACTATTGTACACAGCAAATTTCAGCTAACGTTATGGGTAGTCAACTCAAATATGAAAATAACCAAAGAAAATAGACACAGAAGAAGCAAATTCATTTTAAGATTCCAATATATTTATGGAAAATATTGTGCAGTATTCAGCCACTTCCACCTTTATTGAAAACTAGAATGATTCACTGAGCAGATAATATACTTGCATGAAAACTGAAAACATACCTGTCAATCTATCTGCACAAAAAAACTATATCATGACCCACGGTCACAATTTCTTATATAGAAATGGTGTGAACTATTGAGATCACAAAATGATTTGGACTTACCGAATACAGGATGATTGTCCCATCAGACATACCAATGTAAGCACAAAAAGTGGCTGCATCTCTAAGAATGTTAGTAGACCTGCATGTCATAACAAATCTGAAAACTAGTAGTGGCAGGTCAGTTAAAGAATCCCAGAGACTCACTAAGAGTAGTTAAGAATTTGAGAAACTATGTTTGCTCAAGCCTTCTGGCTGTAAATTCCTTACTGAGAGATAATGCAGCCACTAATGGAATCTCCTCATGGAAACTCTTGAGGTCTTGATTATTTTATGTACTTTTTTATAGGGTTGGGACATCATAGTTGGTAGGAAATTGAATATGTTTATAACTACCAAGTGTTTATTCTACAACAGGATTTGCAGTTCAGGGTATGTCTACATTACAGTCGTGAGGTGGGGTATAGTGCTTCAGTACCTGTGCTATCTAGATTACAGCTAACTGGGGTATGTCTAACATGAGTCACAGTTAAACCCTGTGAAGGTAGAATAAACATACACTCAATAGGTGGCTTCACAGTTTAGGGGCAGTTTGGCATGTCAAACTGGGGAGTAAAAGTAGGGAGGGCTATAGAATTTCCATACTGAATAAGGGGTCTACTAAAGATTAACGTCACCTTTCCTAGTGTGGGGTCCATTCATCAATAAGTACCTTGGAGATGGGAGTTCCCTAGTTCTTGGCTCAGAATGTGAGGGATGTTTGCTTGAATATTTGCGGGAAGGAGAGTCAGGAGGTAGAGGAAGTTCTGACAATAGATTGTGAGGTAGCTTAATTACCTTGGCAAGAACTGCCCTATACTCTAGGTTCTGTAAGAGGTCATTTTATTCATGCCCTTTAATAAATGTCGCTATTAAGCCATTTGAACAAAATCTGGTGTGTTAAGATGTCTTCATACAGCCATCTCCTCGAGAAACAGAAGGCTGTGCTGATTTGAAAGTAGCAAAAAAGGTGAAAATGTCATTCCTCATTCTGAAGTGCAGATACAGACCGGGTAAAGTTAATGAACTGGAGGGTGCATCTCAACAGCGAGCTCAAGTTTCTATTTGTGTTTTATGTATGTACTCTATGAAGAAAAAATAGGGCTTCCCACAAACAAGAACCATAGTCATCAGTGGAAAATCAAATTCTTAACCCAGGATCTACAGCACCAAAAAGACTTGTCTTTGTCCTGTAAACTAAAGGAGAATTTGTCTGATGTAAGCATCAAGCTATTGGAGTCTATAGGGCCAGTCACCAGAGGGAGCCATGATCACATACAGTTTGCTACACATGATTCTAAGAAATAATAATAATAATAATAACAATAATAATAATAAATTGGTTGCTGGACACAGGACTATTTGCTTCTTTGTTAGGGAATACCATAATAAAGACCCCAAGTCGCAAAGTTAATAAAACATCCCCACACCAACTAATAAAATCACTTTGAGAAGAAAAGACACTTAGAATTCAAAAAGAATACAACATACCTTGAATATTCGTAAACAAATTCCATCTGAAAGCGGTAATAGCTGACATTTCTATTTTCCTTAGACTTACAGTATATGTAAAAAAATGCTATTCAGAAGTAATCATAAAATGTATCCCTTAAAAATTCAAAACCCGAGGCTCACACAGTCTTGGGGGAATAAAGAAAAAATATTATCTCAAACAGAAAAAAAAAGGTTATTTCAAGTGATAATTTTATTCCAGAATACAATGTACATACTTTTTCCATATAAAAAAAGAAATAAACTTTGAAAAAAGAATGGCAATATTGCAAAATGAAGGAGTCAAAAGACAGGAAATGCCAATGTTAAAATTGTTTATGTAATCTCATATTTGCCCTATTGTGCATATTCATTATATCTTGAAAGAGAGAGAGAATTTAATTACATGATCATATTTGATGCAGACATAGCAGCAAAAAGAGGACAGATGTGGATGGTGGTTAAGCAGCAGGCCGCAACTTTTATTAAACTATAACACAGGGGCGGGGTGCTACCCACCTATCACCCACACTTTCCTATACCAGGCATCTAATTGGTTGCAGTGCAGGAGTTTCAGGGCTCCTACTACATAGCCTGTAATTTGGGATAGGCTGTCCTCAGATAACCCCAGAGGACTCAGCTTGCTATGGGTCCTACCATTTCCTCCCCCCCCCCATAAGGGGGACAGAGGGTGCAGAAGGGTGGGGACTTCATCCCACAAAGGCCACAATGTCTCACCCTATCCATGAGCCCAATGCCTATCACCTATTTACCTCTGGGAACTATTTGTTTTATCCTTTTAATACACTGAAAACTGGTTGCAAATTGTGATGAATTAATAATTCCACCAAGTACCAAGCTCATTCCTACTTAGTTCATAGTGGCTTGAAGGTGCTACAAGGAAAGCACTCCAATTGGCCCACAGGAGAAAAAATTGCTTCCTGAACCCCAGTCAGCCCATCAGCTAGACCAGCGGTTCTCAAACTGTGGGTCATGACCCCATTTTAATGAGGTTGCCAGGGTCAATGTTAGATTTGCGAGGCCCGGGGCTAAAGCCAAAGTTCCAGGGCTTCAGCCTGGGTGGAAGGCTTGGACTCTGCTTGGAAGGCTTGGACTCTGCCCCTGCCCATGGTCATGTAGTAATTTTTGTTCTCAGAAGGGGGTTGTGATGCAATGAAGTTTGAGAACCACTGAGCTAGACCCACAGTTTCTGTCAGGTCAGGTTCCCATTCCTACTTTGGGGTTCATAGGGTGGGGCTGCTGGAATGGAGCCAAAAGAGACTCCACATAGTCCCTGTTCCTGGGAGCTGGAGAATGCTGGTCAATTAGCCCTGCACTTGCCCCCAGCTGGCCAATAGATACCATAGACTCCAATGGGGGGGGAGGAGCTACCTGGTGTTCCTCATTAAGTATTTATCTCCCTCACTGCTAGGCCTGTCCCTGCCTGCTCTGTCAAGTTCTCCCACGCACAGAGGTAAGTGGGACGCTTTTTCTTTTTTTTTAAATGCAGGCAGACTTCATTTCAAAGCAGAAAAAGGGTTTATTGTTGTCTGTCTCAAAAGATTATGGCTCAACCTATTGCATGTGAGGCATTTAAAATAAAGTGAATTGGCAATGAGGCCCTATCCTGCAAACATCTATGCACGTATTCATTAGCAGGATCTGGGTCAAAATTTGCAGTCTACAATCCAAAATGTGACACAGTTTCTAGTAAGAAGAAAAAAAGATTGTCAATCCACTTAAGTGATATCATTTCAGGGATCCATTGTACCAACAGGCAGATCCTAAAGTGGAGTAATGTTGAACCCACTGGGATAGCATGACAAAGGGTCTGCTGCTGAGTTTGAATCTGCTCTTATTTTATATAGCTGTCTTAGAGCACAGGACAATCCTACTCAATGAATGAAAGACAGTTGGTGGAGCTCTTCAGGATCTTGCCTAATATTGAATGCGCACTTAGTATTGAAAATTCAGGCCTGCTATTAAATAAGATTTCTCCTGTTAATTTAGGAGTGAGTGAACGTCAACTTAGGAAAATGATGGAGTGAGTAGTCCAAAAGAAAAAAGGAGAGGTTGGGAAGTGAGGATACCTCATTTGCATAAGGTAATGATGGTAAATGGTGGAGCAAAGACTTAATATGGGGAAGGTTCCATTCTGGTGTGCAACCAAGTTATGTACTGCTTCCCCCTCTTCCCATTATGCTTCCCTTTCTACCCCCTCCACTTGAGGATGGGGGTCAGCCCTTTAAGGCAGTAGATATGGAGCATTGTTAGAGATACAGAGGCAGGAGAGTATATTACTTCTTCCCAATATAACACACTTGTCCAATACCTAAGACAGTAGGCCCCTGATCTTGATTAGGTGCGACCATAATGGTAATAATAATGAAACATAAAAATGCACATAGCAGAGAACTTTGGCCAACATGTGGTATGACCTGGGTTTGGCCCTCCTTCATTGTCATTTCTGAGAAACATTTCTGAGATGTAAAAATGATGCTGAGTAAGAACTAATACTTTTTCTAGCAGCTGATTGTTTCTCTGGAATGCACTGTTTCTGGTCTGCAATGCAACGCAGCTAGCAGAGGGTCAAGCTGTCAGGAGTAGCTCACGAGCCTGAGTGTCAACCTCAGGGCAGACTGTCAAAAAGCAGGGTCCAAACCCTAAATTGTGAGTTCTATGGCTAGATTTCATCAACCAACTAAGTGTGAATTCCTTAAGCATTATAGCAACCTAACCATGGAGTCACACAGTCCTCTGGAGTACTCTGATCTATCTTGCACCCAGACAAACTTGCCTTTATGATAGATGGTCCTTTACACCAAAAATCACAAAAATACTCCCACTCACTTACCCCAGGTCAATTTCAACAGAGACTTCTCACCAAAAACAACACTTATAGTAAACTAACTAAAGGTATATTAACTAAGAAAAAAAGAAAGAGTTATTTACAAGATGAAAGCAGGTAAACATACAGATACAAATGAGTTACAGTCTTAGATTCCAAAAGGTAATAGAAACTGCTGTGATAAAACAGCTTTCTATGTCCTTTTGAGCTAACCCAATCCCTTGTTCATGCTTAGAACTATTGCCTTCCCCAAACCACAAGCAGAATAGTAATACAGTTCCTTCTGGTCAGGAATTTTTATTTACTTCCCCCAGAGTTGAAACTGATGAGACAAATGTTTGTGCCCCTCTGCTGTCCATGGGTGTGTGGGAGAGGAGGGGGAGGCAATCAACTAAGTCTTTGGTCCTTTGATGTTTCACAATGGCTGATTTGTTTTCAGTAGGCTTTCTTGTGTGCCGGACTAGCACTTCACATTAATTAATGCTTCTTTCCTGTTGCCAAGTTTCAGAGGTTTACAATGCAAATAATCAATATAACTTTATACTGTGGGATACAAATGTTAAATGTGAGATGAATAAATGCAGCATCCTACAAGCATTTAATCAAGTCTAAACAGTAAACACATTCTTATAAACTTAACATCTATTTTAACAGTGCTAACACACAGGTGAGCCAGACTGGTTTTCAGTGATGCACAGCTGCTCGAACCCTTTTAACAATGGGGGTGCTGAAAGCTAGCCCCCTTACCCTTGTCTGTGCTCACCCACAGCTGGGGCCAGGAGCAGTGCCGAGTGTCCGGGAGGAGGGGACAGAGACGGGTAAGGGGAAAAAGGCTGGGCGTGGAGAGGAGCCCCGGCGGCGGGACTAGTGGCCAGGACCCTAGGAGCAGAGCCCAGGGAGCAGGGCCCTGGGCACAGGGACAGTGGCCAGGGAGAGGGGCCAGTGGCCCAAGAGCAGAGCCCCGGGTGTGGGACTGAGAGTGGGGCCCTTGGCGTGGGGCCCTAGGCACAGGGCCAGCAACCGGAGGGGGTGGGGGGGCAGTTGCTGGGACCCAAGCCCCGGGTGCAGGGCTGGGGAGCAGAGTCCTGGACACTGAGCCAGAGGCTGCCAGGGAAAAGGGCCGGCAGCAGGGACCCAAGCCCCGGGCTGGGGAGTGGAGGCCTGGGAAGCCCCGTGCAAAACCTGGGGGTGCTGCAGCACCCCTTGCACCCTAGTTCCCATGCCTATGGCTATGCATTTGTCAGTATTCAGTGAGGCCTAGAGGCCTTGGTATGAGCTAGCATCTGGTCTGCCAATATCTCCCAGAGATCACTTTTTATCAAATTAGAGTCATTTGGAGCCCCTCAACTGTCACAAACTATAAAAAATAATTCTAGCCATGAAACAGATTAGACCTTAAAAGTAAAGAGTATTAAGTTTTATGAGGGTAGCTTTTATTCTATAATTTTTATGAAGTGAAGTTTAAAATTACAACAAAGCTTTTCTCGCTATAAAATGGTTTTGTTCTTCTAGAACAGATCCATGCTCTTGTGATGTGCTTGCACGCTTCACATCTTTGTCCGAACCTTGAGAAAGATGGATGACTGTGGGCCACACTATTGCACTGAATGATCTGAACTGAGGATACATAAAGAGATGCAGCCTTAAAGCACAGCTTAATTTTATAGATGCTTGGGAATCTAGTAAAGCCCATCTAAACTTTATCCAGCTGCTTTCTATTGGCTGTAACTTATTTGTAATCTTTCACTAGTGTTTCCTAGTTAATTTTCTGTAACTTTTAGAGTAGTTGTGCCATTGCACAGCTTTATTTTTTTCAGATGGTTGCTAGGGATACCAGCATTCCATCACCACACTTTAGCAAAATACTCCCTCCTGACAAAACTAATGCTGCATGAAACATCCACAACTAATGATGTTTAGAGAAGGTCATTTGGTTATGGGATGCATGCAGAAGGTAGAGTTAAGGGGAACAAAGTAAAGTGTCTGATTTGTGGTCTGGAGTGTATGGTAGTTGTACTAATAGTAAGGTATCTGACTCTAGGTAGAGGAGTAGAGGTTATTATGTCCCCTTTCTGCACGATGAAGAGAAAGTGTTTAAACAAGGATCTACTATCTCTGAGGTAAGTTCTCTAATGAGGGCCAGCCTTAGACCAAATGGCACCCATTCCATTTGCTAAACTTTTGAATACCTTATTTTTTATTGCATTTGTAGCCTATTTCACAATTTTGGTGCAGTACTTGCATACGTGATTTATCCCTGTTATATAAGATGATAAATTTGAATGCTAGAATCTGTAAATCTAGGAGGTTCGAGGAAAACTTAGTTCTCAGAAAGTCTGGAAGTTTCCACAAGATTCTACAAAGGTTCAGACCATTGTAGGAGGTTAGTGAAAAATGAATCCACATACGTAATACTTGAAACATTTTACTTCAAACATCTTATTTTCCCTTTTGTTGCTATCAACAAAAACAACACTCTGAGCTCAGTGCCCCCCAAGCCCAGTATCCCAGGAAGTCATCTGTCCCTTCAACTGGCCCTTGCTCTAATCATTTGGTTATGGGATGTTCTAATGTGGGTCCCTCTCAATCTCTCCTATTGAAGTTGTTCCATTTTAATTAAATAAAAAAAAATTAAGTATGTGGGCCAGAAAGAGTGAGAATCACTCTACAGCCCAGTGGCCTTCAGGCTTACAGTGCTAGCAGCCTCAGTCAAAGGGAAAGGACTTAGAAAACACACTTCTTATCAGCATCTTTCATTGGGTAGCTAAGGGATGCTGACTTTTGTGGATTGAATCTTAAGGTGCTTAGTTCTCCCCTTCATTATATAAGGAGCCTAGGTTCCTAGTTTAGGCTGTGTAAATTGCAGTGTTGTTCCTGCGATTGCCTAGTTATCTAAATCCTTTTGAGGATGTGGGTCCTTGTGGCTTAGGGTACTTTAGTTGGCAGTGGGAGACCAGTGTACAAATCATTGTTCCAGAGCAGGGTATAGGAGAGAAACCTCAATATTAATGAAAAAATGGTTATTAATTACATGTACAGCTTATTCTTGTGTTAGATCATTACAATTTTGACTGGACTGTTATTGAATTTTAAGAGACATCTACAATTATGTTTATACCCATGATGCTTAGAAAATATAATGACACATACTTATGATTTTGATTACTTATTTTATTACATAAAATGTCAGGCTAGCTTAAATACATTTCAGAAGGCTTTTGCTTTCTGTCAAGTAGTGACAGGTTCCCAAAGTGTTAAAGGAGATGACATCCTTGGCCATAAAACACCAAAGAATGTTTATGCATACTCTAAAATGCAGCTTTTACAATTTCTGGCTTGTTTTAACGTCCTATGCTATTTTTCTTTATGCTGAATTTTAAATGATGCATGTAAACATTAGTTATTGAGATATGTGCTTTCTATGAAATATTTAAATAGAAGTCTCTAGTTGCAAGTTGTAAATATGCTGTAAATGATGGGTCATAAATCAAAGGACCATACTGGTAAAAAAAAAAGCTAGCACAATCAAAGAACAGAACAATTGGCATAGATGTGGCTTTATTTCAAACAAGAAACCTTGAAAAATATTTGTTTTAGAAAGAGTCCTGACTTTAAAAATATGGAAGGATGCAAAAAGGAATTGACACTAAAGATCCTTATGAGAAGCCAGAAAACCAGATTATCAAAATGGGCTTTCCTTTTTCCCTTATGCTCCCTAAACCCATTACCCCCACAAAAAAAGCACCTCATTTATTTGGTAGAAAGCTCTTATTGAAAGTAATTTATTCTATAAAAACTCTAAAGCCTTCAAATGTTAAGAGAATTTTGATGGGTGGAAAATGTTTTACAAAATACATTAATTACTCCTAAATAATCATGCTTCCTCTCAACAGTGCAAATCATTATTACTTCAATACTTAAGATAACAAGCTTCTTTTGAAATATGCATTTGCAAATGTTTTATCTAAACACAAAGCTTCTACTGTAATAACTTCCTAGTATTGCTGTGTAAATGGTACTATGCTTTATGTACCAACATTGAATCTAGCTTACTAAACTGGCTACTAATACAAGAAGTCATTTGAGTATAGAATATTCATATTAATTGGGAAATTAATTAGATATTTGGCAAGGCTTAAGCAAGTCCATCATCCAACTCCACAAAAAAAGAGTGACCTCTTGAAAGATTGTTAAGATGAAAGGACAATGACTACTCAAGTTTAAAGCACACTTTAAGAATTAATGAAGTTTTAAATGGCTATTTTGAAAATTGGAAACTTTATATCTGACATGAAGATGTGTGGACTTAATTGAAGCAGAATTTCAGTTCCTATTAGACCCTGATAGAACTGAAAGAGTATTTCAGAAAATGGACTACATAAAATAAAGAGTTGAAACTCTATCTCTGAAGATGTTTGGAGACATTCTTGTCACCAAAAACAAAGGAAATTAGAAGTATGTTCCATATGCATTAAACAGACTGTATTGTGAGCTGAAGATTTTACTAAGGCCATGACATGAAAGCACTGATGGACAGCTGCTCACAAAAAGTTAGGCACCTATGTGCTTATTTTAGGCACCTAAATATCAGTTTTGGCATCACAGATTCATACTCTGTAACCTCCCTCCCACAATGACTATTTGAGAATTTATATACAGTGGCACAGACGTTGGGCCAAAGAGTGAGGGAATGAATGTAGTCATGTGGTTAGGGCAATTACTCAAATGTGGGAGACTCAGGGACTAGTCCCCTTCTTCAATCACTCTTACATTATTTAAGCCACAGTGGAACAACATCAATAGGGCAGACTGAGCAAGCGCCACATCCAAATACTCCATAGCTCAGTAGTTAGCACACTCTCTTGAGAGGTGGGAGACAACTGTCCAAATCCTTTTGCTCTTTTCGGCAGAAGGGATTAATTGAAACTTGGTCTCCCACATCTCAGGGAGTGCTTTAATCACAGGGCTAAAAGCTATATGACAGGGCTGGAAGGGACCTCAGGAGGTCATCTAGTCCAACCCCCTTCTCAAAAGCAGGACTAATCCCCATTTTTTGCCCCAGATCCCTAAATGGCTCCCTCAAGGATTGAGCTCACAACCCTATGTTTAGCAGGCAAATGCTCAAACCACTGAGCTATCCCTTGCCCTAATTCACTGTATAGGGGTTAGGAATGTAACTTAGATTTTGAGAATTACAGTGATTTTCCAGGTGCCTAATAATTATAATTGATTGATAATTGATAATTGAAATGATTTACAAATGAATATATTTGGAAAGTCTTTATCTTGAGCTTGGATGTGAAGGCAGATGACCTTCTGCATTTGCACAAGAGCCCTATGTGTCTTTTTGTTTGTCCAATCACACAAGCTAGTCCCGTAAGGCCTTTTCTACACACACACACACACACGCACACAAATGTTCTGACTGTGAATTAAATTAAAAAGGGTATAGGTGAGGATCAAACGCTGTGTATTAAGTGACTAATTAACATGGGAGTGGGAGAACAGAAATCATCAAGGGTTGTCCAAGTGACATTTAACTTGATAGGGTTAATATAAGATATCAACTCTTTTGGGTTAAACCTTACTGTGACACTGCATCCCATATTCTTCATAGTGATATGATTATGATATGATTATGACCTCATTATGATCTATTTTATGCAAGATAAGTCATGCGAGGTGTCATTGGAAAAGTTGTTTTTCTGAACCTGATTATCCTATTTATATGCATATATCATTTTTGTATCTGCAGTTATGAATATTGACTATATATCTGCATTTCAAATGTAGTTACACCTGGGTAACAGCCACTAGACAAGATGCTTTCAGTTTGGATAGTGGGTGAGAAAGGGCCTATTCAGGGAAATGGGCCATTAGGAAAAAACAATAGGCCTTTGGAGACGCTTATTTACCACCTGGTGATGAGCCTTCCTGAGAATGCTCCAAACAGCCTGTGAGTAATGGCTGCTATGACTCTACAAGGACATGTGACTGGACTACATGATGCTGTACTCCACCTTGGGATGTTAGTATTTTACCACAGACTTGTCTGGGAACCAAGCCTTGAAACAAAGGGTTCTTGCCATATGCAAAAGCTATATAATGACAGGGAATGACATCATCTGAGGCTCTTCACTCCCCACACAAGAAGTCTCTTGGAAACACCAGAGGAACAAAGACTGAACTGGGGGAAGTGCTGGATCCGGGTAAAGGGATTTTTAGCCTGTGAATGAAACACCAGGGGATTCTAAGCTGTAAAGCAAATGCAGCTTGGTCCTTAAGAATCTGCTTGTATCACTTCTTAGGGTGAGAATCTGCTAATTTATATCCAATCTATCTAGTATATTAGGCTTAGTATGTGTTTTTTGTTTATTTGCTAGGTAATCTGCTTTGATCCATTTGCTATTCCTTATAATCACTTATAATCTATATTTTGTAGCTAATAAACTTGTTTTTGCTTTATCTAAACCAGTGAGTTGGAGTGAATTATATGGGAATCGTAGCTCAGGGGCAAAGGCTGTTGCATATTCCTCTCCACACTAAGGGAGGCAGCAAACTTTATGAGCTTACACTGTACAGTTCC
Organism: Dermochelys coriacea; assembly: GCF_009764565.3. Classification (NCBI taxonomy): domain Eukaryota; kingdom Metazoa; phylum Chordata; order Testudines; family Dermochelyidae; genus Dermochelys; species Dermochelys coriacea. The sequence continues at coordinate 87,111,769 of NC_050068.2, read as the reverse complement.
CTGTGCAGCGCAAGAGGGTAAGATTTTGGGTTTATACTCCACAGAGGGTGTATGCCTGGGGAGTTAGGAGTTACCTGAGCTGTAGCCTTTCCATTGTTGGTTCACTGGAGGGGCTGGACAGAGATCCTGAATGTAACTGCAGCTGGGTGTAGCCCAGCTTGTATGAAGGCTGGTAAAAGTGCAAGCTGGAGGGCTTTGCATCTTGTCACAGCAATACAGTATGCGAGGGAGCACAGGCTGGTGCACCAGGGTCTCTGTGGTATCCAAGTTCCAGGTGGCACCCAGGGGGGAATCCGTCACATATGTATCCCGGCCCCTTTGAGATGTTATGAATGTTAAAGGTTTGGGCATGTGATGGCTGTCCATTGGGGAAAAAGTGATGTGGCAAATTTGGAGAACACTTGTATGAGAACTGTATGGTAGGAATAGAATTAAAATGGAGCAATTGTGGGGATATACACAGTGCAGCATACAAACGAGTATTGTAGCAAAATGAGCTAAAGAGATACATTAAATAAAAACTATTCAGAAAATATCCAGTGCAGAAGCTACCAAAATATAATCAAAGTGGAATGTGGAGAAGGAGGAAAATGCCAGTGAGGGAAAAGAACTACTGGTACAAAACCACACATTTCAGTGCAGCAAAGAAGAAGGGAATTGATGAAGATGTGTTGCTTGTGGGCAAAAAGAAATTTATAATATATATGACAGAGGTGATTACTTGCATTTTACAGACAAGGAAGAAGCCTGAAAAAACAAAAATTATAACAAAAGCAGCAGAAAAGTATTTGCATATAAACAGTTTCTTGATGGACTGCATTCATGCAATTTTAAATGAAGGAAGTAATGCAGTTTAAACAACATGCTCAAATAAATTTGTTAGTCTCTAAGGTGCCACAAGTACTCTTTTTCTTTAAACAACATAGTTCTACCTTTTTTTGCTGAAATGCACTCTTTGAAATGGAAAACAAAGCTGATGTGATCTGTGTATAAGAAACATGGTAAGTGAGAAAATTTATATTTAGACTTTCAGGATATGTGTAATCAAGGAGCAACAGAGCTGATGAGAGCCACACTAGCTGAGGAGCCTATAGATTTCAGAAAAGCCCGAGCTACTACACCCAGGATGGGGAAGGAAGTAGCTCCAGGGGAATTAGTTATTGTGCTGGGTGGTGTCAGCGTGTTTCAGACAGATGCTCTGCTGACCCAGTGGTGAGTACTCTTGCCACTGCCAGGGCTTTGAGCTGGGACCCCAGGTGGTGGCCCATACCCCCTGACTGGCCACTAGGCCACACAGCCCTGCTGAACAGGGCAGTCATACTGAATCTGGCCACTAGGCCATGCAGCCATATTTACTTGGGCCCTTACTTTGCACAGCTCTGTTGAAGAGTGCAGCTCTACTGACTCTGGCCATTGGGACACACAGTCCTGAAGGAAGGGCCATCATATTGACTTTTGCTCCTAGGCCACGCTATCCGGACACAAAGGGTGATTGTACAGATTCAGCTATGGGGAAATAATAACCATCACCCCACCCCAAGAGAGGACAGGGTGCTCTTGTCCCACAACAGTCAGATAGATAATATCAAGACTACATGCAAAGATAGGATGAATCTGCTTAAAAGTATTGCTGGGAACAACTGGAGTGCAGATAAGAACACATTGTTGATGCTTCAGATTAGCAGCCGTGTTAGTCTGTATTCGCAAAAAGAAAAGGAGTACTTGTGGCACCTTAGAGACTAACAAATTTATTAGACCATAAGCTTTCGGATGCATCCGATGAAGTGAGCTGTAGCTCACGAAAGCTTATGCTCTAATAAATTTGTTAGTCTCTAAGATGCCACAAGTACTCCTTTTCTTATTGTTGATGCTGTGATTAATAAAACCAGTTATAGATTATGGATACCAAACCTTTAATTCAACTTCTAAATCAACACTAAAAATATTAGATCTGGCCCAAGTCCAAGCTCTGCAAATTGCATGCTGTACAGGTATTACAACTCCATTGTGTGTGCTGTATGTATCAATTGGAGAAATTCCTGTACATTTAAGGATGAAATTGTTACATTTAACCTTTTGGGCTACGGTTAGTGGAAGTCGTGAAGATAGAGTATTAAATGAATATAGGAGGACTGTTGGGAATTTAGCAGACAAGAAGTAACTGGGAGTCACAAACTCCCACTTGCTAATAGGGTCAAAAAGTGGGTAAAAGACTCGCATGAAAATGAAGGACTGGAAAAAATGAAATTTTTAATCATGGGAAATCCTACTATAACTAGATGGTCATCTCTCCAGTTCTGGATTTGGAATTATAGAATAAAACAAAGGGAAGAGCCAGGCTGTCACATAGGGTAGTTAAGGTTTTTGAGTTTATATGTGGCAAATAATATCAGCATTGCCAAATCTAAACTGACTTCTCCGGATATGACAACACAGGTAGAATGTGAACTGCCTTTTGTTTCCCTGAATTTAGAATTAATAGATCTATGAGACTATCCGATTCTGTGGCCATTATGACAGCCAAATAGATAGGCATACTGCTGGCACAGACCTGGATAAGGAACATATGCCCAACTATAACTGCTATCCTATTTGACTCTTTGTCAGGTATAATGATGATTATACAGGGAGCCTCAGAAAGCAGGGCAAGAAATGGTCCTCTATTCTGGCCAAGAAAGATTAGTGGGCTGCATTTACCAAATGTAGGAGTCAGAGGACATGAGAACACTAGCCCTAAGATAAGAGATGAAGGAAAGAATAGCAGGTGGGAAGAGGCCTAGGGAATGTAGCAGCAATTAAAGGAAAGAGCATGTGGATGTTGTTTATAGGGTCCCTGGGTTTTAGCCCAGAGTGGTGAGTGGGCCCAGGTTCCCCCACTCACAAAGTAGTCTAAGCTCCAAGCAGTGGACAAGGTTCCATTAGAGGCCCAGAATAATGGCTGGATTTAAAGTGCCGAGGGATGAGGCTGGTAAGGGCAGATGATTTTTTTTTAACTTTTGGTACGCTAAAATGTTTAATCCATTTTGACTGTGTGACTAGTCTGGAGACCTGAGCCACTGAAGACCCACCTAGGGAGGTTGACAATGTACAGGGGACTCTGGTAGCAGGAAAAAGATTGCAGTTTCACACCCAGCTGCTAAGAGGCACTCAAGAGGTAAGTGCCGCCCTGCCCCCATTACAACCTGGTAGCAGACGTGAGGCGTAGAAAGAAGGAAGGGGCTGCAGTGTGGAAGCCTGCAGTCACTCTCTGGACATAGAGAGGGAAAGGAGGAAATCCAGCAGGAGAGTAGAAGCTCTGGGATCCTGGGAAGAGGTCATCAGATCAGGTGGGCTATTCCCCCAGACATAAGAATTTGACCCAAAGTTAAGTAGAGACACCAGGACAGAGTGCTATTTTTGCAGATAGTAAGTTGCTTTTTAATCAACAGAAACAACAAAAGGTGTATGCCTTATACAAGGTTTGGATTGACCCTTTATGCAGTAGTATGGTATACTGATATATTTCTCAGCTGCCATATTGTGCTCCAGAATCTCAACTTTCATGTACTTACAGAATCATAGAATCATAGGACTGGAAGGGACCTCGAGAGGTCATCTAGTCCAGTCCCCTGCACTCATGGCATGTAAGCTCTGGTTGCAAGGAAAATACATCAAAACTTTGAACTGAGCATCATAACCAATGTGCAGAGATATAGTGAGACTGAAGATGGACTAGAAAAATATCCCTGAGAAAGGTGAACTGCTTCATCCAGCTCACTGAGGTATTAACTCAGATGTGCAGTATTCATGATTTAAATGTCAAGGCAGTACAAGTCTTGTGGACAGAGGGGAAGGAGGAGATGTGTTATATCTCAACTTTAATACGATTTTTCATACTGCGGAAGATTTTGTTACGGCCTAGATAGGGAATTTCTGCTTTCTCGAGCCAAAGGACATAGCTGCTTTGTTATTGTGGGATATAGATAGTTACTGAAGGACACAGCTGCTTTGCATGGCTCTTCACCAGGTAGCGGAAAGCCCCCCTCTTTGGGAAGTACCTAATTCTATATTCATGAGTTTTTTTGTGTAGTGTTTATTAACGCTGACTGTCTGCCCCTCCGTTGGACTCCGTCCCAGGCAGAGCTCCAGTATGCTGGGTTCCCCGCCTTCATGACTGCAACGCTTGGAGGCCCCGTTGCGGGTGGGTCACTAACCTTCAGTAAAGCCAATAACTCACAGCTGTGTGTAAGCCTCGTTTTTCTCAGAGTACTCCTGCCGGACCTGTGGTGCTTCGAGCACTGTGGCCCAGAACACATACCATCTCATGTGACATCATACATAAAGAGGGAAATATACCTTAGATCAGTGGTCTCCAACCTTTTTAAGCCCAAGATCACTTTCTGAATTTAAGGGCAACCCAGGATCTACCCCGCCGCTTCCCTGATGCCTCACCCAACTCACTTCATCCTCCCCTCTCTCCATCGCTCACTCTCTCCACCCTCTCTCACTCAGGCGGTAGGGGCCAGGCAGGGCGGATGAGTTGGCCGGGGTTGTGCTTTAACATGGGCTGCATACAGGCTGTTACCGGCTTCTTACCGGTATGCCGTACCAGCTCGTACCAGCTCATTTTCACCCCTGGCCCATGAACACGTTCACACCCCATCAGGGGATAGGCAGGCTCAAGAAGCCCTGGACCTAAGCAGCACACACAATCAACTTTTAGCAGCACCTTGTTTTGGAAACTACCAGGGGTGGAGCTTCACCCCCTGCTCAACTGTTTCGGCCTCTTAGATAAGTCCTGGGAAAAGAGGACTTTGAAGATGCTTCTCATTGTGTTTTGCCCTCTTCCATCAGGTTCTGTTTTATTGTTGATGTAGACTCTATAATTGTTTAGCAAAGCATCAATACCTTTGGTCACAAGGGATGTGCACTTCTTTTTCCACAGGTTTCAGAGTAGCAGCCGTGTTAGTCTGTATTCGCAAAAAGAAATGGAGTACTTGTGGCATCTTAGAGACTAACGAATTTATTTGAGCATAAGCTTTCGTGAGCTACAGTGATGAAGTGAGCTGTAGCTCATGAAAGCTTATGCTCAAATAAATTTGTTAGTCTCTAAGGTGCCACAAGTACTCCTTTTCTTTTTCCACAAACACACTCCAGCCCTCTTGGAGCACAAGTTCATTCTCTGCTCACCAATAACCTCCTCTATCTGGAGATGGCGATTTACAGGTACTTGATAGTTTTTGATAAATTGTATAGTGAATTGCTTGATTACACTTTACTTAATTATTTCATTATAAAATATACTAAAGAGACCAAATAACCAATGTCAGTCAGGTGTACTAGTATGGTACAGGAAAAATGTTGTATGTGATACCAGTTTTTGATGTTACATTCACCTTTCACAGAAATTACACATTTAACCTGGTACTATATGATTTTACAAATTACATATTTCTTTACACATCACTAAAATAGAATGCATCAGTTTGTTCCAGTTTCCTAACTTTTTGTTTTGTTCATTCCTTATCTTTGGTTTGGATACTAGCATTCCAGGTACTGATCTCTGAAGGTACTTCCCTAGCTTGTACTAAGACACAGAACAAATGCATCTTGATTTTGACAAGTTTTTCTTATCTGCTTGTGCCAAATGCTTACCTCACCAAATGCAAAATGTTACTTATTTAGCATAAGTGATACTTAGCATAAGTGAACAGGATTATTGCACAGGTCTGTTTAGACTACTTTACTGTCACAATATTTGTGCTTAATGTTGTTGGTACTAAATGCATACTAATATATATATGGTGTGAATAATACGTATTATTAATAATACAAATAATTATTTATATGTATATTCTTTATTTATGCTAACCATCATATATTAGTCAACACACCACACAAATGAACACTGATAGGGTCAGTATTAACTTACAACACCTTGCACCTAAGGGGTTGATGGGAGAAGAAAAGTGTCATATTGCTCAGTCTACTGGTGAATGTCTAAAATATTGTTTCAGAACTCTTCCCACTCCTACAAATGAATGATTGAGAAGCTTAAGCCAATTTCCGTATGTTGTCTTCCTTTCCAATATTAGTTGTCATGTTTTGATTCAAGGCTCACACTAACAAAAATCAAAACAAAAGCTTCAGGAAGTTAGGTGTTGCTAATATAAAACTGTTGCCATAAACAAGAGCGAATGAACAGATGTGATTTAAATGTTCTTTTAAATTCTTGGCAGTGCTAGATTTACTTAATATTCCATTTGTTCCTTATTCCCGCAGATATAGCAAGCAGGTAGTGTTCACAGCAATGGGAACTGTTGCTGCCAGCTTTGAGAGCTAAGCTTCATTTTTACAGTTCCGGTTTCATCCCATTCCAAACTCAATCAAGTTTTCTCAAACTTATCTCTAAAAAAGCATCAATGCATTGGGATAGACATATCTGTTCAATATTAGGAATGTCTGTGGCTTCAGCTGATATTCACATTCTGAAGTCTGGCATTCCCATATCTGAGTATTTGCATTTGGCAACAACATGACTTAACAAAGAGCATACAATCCAGAATAGAAAGGAAAGAGTGTGATAATGTAGTGTGATATGTTAATTGACGTGACACTAACCCTTGCAAGCAAAACATCTTGATTTGAACAAACTTTCCCCAATCCTAAAACCAGATTTTAGCTGTAATATTGTGCTGTCAGTGGGTGGCACCATGGCAGCAAATAAGAACAATATTTTTGGGTGAGAGAGTAAGACTGTGCTCCACTTCCCTACTTCCCAACCCCAGCTTCCATGAGCCACTGAAAGTTAATGCTCACGTAGTTAGTACAATATTGCTACATTAGTTCTCAAAAACCCTCCTAATCAGTCCATTTTGGTGCATGGTATTAAAAAATGTCACATTTTTATTCACTAATAAATTAGGTTTAGGTACTAGAGGTCTAAAGATAAATTCTTTTACTATCAATAATCACTGGCTTTACTTCAAACTGTATCTTTCTAGAGAGACCAAAGTCATTACTAACTGATGGCTATTTAGTGGCCTGGAGGTACATGAAAGGAGTTGTTGGACCGGTGTAGCTCCTATGGGACATGTGTCCATTTTTTCCATCACAAAAAATCAGCATTGCTAAATAGAATCCTTATTAGTGGTCAAAGGAATCACCAAGGACAAGATTGTGTCAGAGCTAAGGCACATTAGCAGGGCAGCATACACTGCCATTCATTAAGCTATTTTTTCTGTAAATAAACTGTAGTCTTCAGTTTTCAGTGCTCTCATCCTGAAACATTGTAGACACTACATTCTCCTTTCTAAAAAAGCAAAAGTAACACAATTAAAGTAGTGGCTATGGAATATGTATATGTAAGATGACAAACTGGGGGCGGGGAGGGGGGACGACACTGTATCCAGATACATTAAGATGCTATTGGTTTTTCATTAAAGCTGAGATTTTCAAAGGAGTCAAGGGAGTTAAGCACCCAATCCCCACTGAATTTCACTGATATTTGGGCACCTTAGAGTCTTCTGAACATTCAACTCTAATAGATTTAGATTGTTCTTGTCACTAAGTATCTTCTGGTGATTCCTTTATACAGACTGAAATCTGTCTGTCCATCCATAATTTTACACATGACCCTGCACCATGGTATCTGAACAATTTTTAATAGGGATATATTAATATAAAAACAATAACTTCTGTCCTTTGAGCAAGCTCAGTACAGAAGATTGGTAACATGACAAGATAGTAACAACAAAGGAATTTGAGACCATGCTTTGTTATAATGCCCTTGGCATTGGATTTTATTTAGAAGTACAGACAATTTATGGAACATTTTACAAAACCTCTTTCTGATACAGAAAGCCAGAGACATTTTCTCTAACAGAAAAAATCAAGTGTAAAAACAAGAACCAAATCTTAACCACTTCCCTTATCTTGTACAGGTCCAAAGAATACAATTTTATGTGATTTTATGGATTCTCATAGTAAATGCTATTTATATTGGGATGTATAGTTTCTTTTGTTGGGTGTATATTGAATTATTTCAGTGAAGTGGAAAGTTCTGAATATGTGGCAAAAAATAATGCTAAATGCAGATTCTGGCTCCAATAAATCTTTTGTTAAATCTGCAGACTATGTGCTTTCCTATATTATTTTAAATTAGCACATAGAACGGTTCTGAGTTTAAATTTAATGGAATAACTGCTCATTTTTTTTAGTAAGTTATAAAATTTCCCCTGCTATAGTTATATTTCTGTGATTATACTGGTGACCCTGTTATAGGAACTTAAATTAGAACTTATCATCTTTCTTCAGAAAAATCATATTGTCAGATTCTCATGTATCACTTTTAGAATCAGAAATGACGAAATACTAACATTCTGTCCTGAGCCCCATCTTTCTAATTTAATTTTACAATGACACCCTCTGCATGAAAAGGAGATCTTTTTATTTTTGATTGTGATTATAATTCTTTCCACAGATGTGATAGTGACACAGGAGTTACCATACCGGACTAGAGCTATGGCTAATATTGACCAACTTCTTCCTCTGGTTATGGGTGGCCTATCCTGAAGAGAAGATGGAAATATCCATAACACACATGACCAGTTGCAATAGGGGAAGATGTGTGTTCCCATCCCCAGCTTTTGATGAGCTGATATGCTTTAATGGAAATATTGATAGCCCTTGTAATTTTATTTCACTGAGTATGAGTATAGATTCTATACTACAGAGATTTTTACTGGGTGAAATTCAATAACTGTCTGAAGAACACTGCCTCCCAGTGTTCCCATTATGGCAATTCACCAATATACTGCTTAGTATGAACATCATCAATGTAGTCCAATACTTCTCTTGATGACTAAATACCATGTTATTTGATTTTGACCACCGTTGTGCATTGAGTAGACATCTTGATAAAGCTTCCATGATGAATAGCTAAAAACCTTCCTTATGAATAGCTAAAAATTCTACATCAATGTATACAAGTAATTTATGTTCCTCTTTCCAATGTGTATTACCTTGCACTTCAAAACAGTAAATTTCATCTCCCACTCTGTAGCCGCTATGAAGTAGTTAGTCTTGCCGGGAATCCCTTAGAATTAACCCTTCAATAAACATAAACATAGTATTTAAACAAATTAACTAAAGTAACAACCTGAAAATGTTCCTCCCTCCCTGATAATCCACTCAGATCATTAGAACAAGTTGGAAAATGGAAGAGTCTATGAGATTTTGTAGATTTACATTGGCCAGAGTTGCAATCTGAGTAGCCATTACTCAGTCCCTCAAGAAAATATAGAGAAGGGCTTTACTCCCTCTTACTTTTCTGTATAGCCATGTAAGAAATCTGACAACCCAGACTATAAAACAAGTATGAGCCTGAGAATCACTAAATTTGCAAGGTTTCAGAGTAGCAGCCGTGTTAGTCTGTATTTGCAAAAAGAAAAGGAGTACCCGTGGCACCTTAGAGACTAACAAATTTATTAGAGCATAAGCTTTCGTGAGCTACAGCTCACTTCATCGGATGATAACTTTGCAAGGGTATAGTATATGTACAATGAAGGCACCAATACACGCCCCCTTCCCACCAGTAGTTTACTTCCCCTCCAAAACCACAGAAAATGTCTCACAAATTAGGGAAAGGACCAACTGCAAAGAGTATCACGTAAGTCAATAAAGATCTAAATTCCCTTTAGTACACAGGCACCGGCTTCCTCCGGGGTCCAGAGGTACTCAACCCCTCCCCCCTCCTCTGCCCCAGGCCCAGCCCCCACCCGACCTCTTCCCCCAATCTCCCACCCTGCCTCTTCCCTCCCCCACTCCACCCTTGCCCTGCCTCTTTCCCGCCTCTTCCCACCCAGTTCTTCCCCCTTCCCTGATCATGCCCCATCCCCATTTCTCTCCCTCCCTCCCAGCACCTCCTGCATGCCATGGAACAGTTTATCATGGGAGGTGCTGAGAGGGAGTGAGAGGAGTTGATTGGCGGGGTGTTTGTTGGGCGGGAAACACTGGGGGGGAGTGGGGAATGGGCTGCCGGTGGGTGCTAAGCACCCACTATTTTTTTTCCATGTGGGCTCCAGCCCTAGAGCACCCAGAAAGTCTGCGCCTATGCTTTAGTGTGGCAGGAAGGAAACCTCTTAACTCAACTTGAGTCATAAACAGATACATTTTTGTTCAAAAACTGTCTCTAGCATTGCTCAACAAAATGGCAAAGTATCCTGATGTAAACCAATGGATTAAAATACTAAAATGTGGCTGGATTTTGACATATGGACTCACCTGTGCTTTGGGGCAGCATGGAGCCATGCTGCTTCTGAGGGAGCAGTTGCTGCATTACACTAAGGGTAGAGACTGTAGTGCTGGTGAGGGAAGGTTCTTATTGCTTCCCTGTCATTGCACAGATAAATATGGGCCAGGAAGAATGTGTTGTGAAATGTAAATCCTGCAGTTGTCATTGAGTCAAAACTCCCACTAAAGTCAGGGTTTGACCCATATTGCTCAGGTATATGAGAGCTACACAGAATAGAATTCAAATAACTTTCCCCACAAATCTGATGTATTCCCAAAGAAGAAAAACAAATATGACTTGTTCCAGGATCCAGTTATTAATAAAATGTGTAGGCAGTTCAACCTAAGTTAGACAGTCAGTTATTCACCCTGTCCATATGAAGGTTCTGCTCCAAGTTCCACCTCTCCATTCATTTTCCTGGTGTGCATTAATCCCAGATCCTGAGATTCTGCATAGGTAACAGTCCTGGCCCTTCGGAGTGTGTCTCTCCACCTTTCAATCACAAAGTTTTCATTTCCACTTTCATACTGTGTTAGGATTGACATGTTACCCAGGGTTTTCAGAACCCAAAGCAGTGGTAACTCAATTGTTTCTCTCCAGGTGGTGTCAGAAATAAATTAACAGAGACACAACTCCTTCATCTGATAAATGATTAACACAAACAAGAGTGCTTTTACCTTTAACTACTCTTTATTAGGTCTCAAGCACACACACAAACACATACGCTATAGTAATAGGTTCAGACCATCCTAAATCTTTATATTTTCCAAAGTCTAAGACGGTTTTGAGGAATGAGCTGCCAGCCTTCTGGGGGCCCTCTTTCAGTCCAGCTGCTGGGGAGTTTTGGTGTCAAATCCTTGCCCAAAGAAAATCTTCCTTGGACTGCTCCAAAGCACGCTTCCTAACTAAACGTTTTATAGAGTTTCTTCAAACAAAGCACATAACTCCTAATAGTTAAACAATTTCCCTAGCAACAGCCAATAGCAATTCATTATTCTCTTTATCAGCAAAGCAGCTTCAGCAAAAAAACCCGACAAATACAGATAACCAGAATCAAGGTCAGTTTTCTACATTCCCCTCCCCTTCTCATGAATCTGTCCTGTCACTTTATTTATCCCAGTCAGTATATAACTGCATACAACTTGGCTGGAGCTTCTTTGGTATAACTAGGCTGGCAGAAAATTTAAGGCCTGATCACTAGGGAAGCTGGTCATTGGACTGTCCTGCTATACATACCAACTAAAAAGTACCATATTCTTGGCTGGAAAGGCATAATTGTTCAGAATAATATATATTTGTTACAAACTGTATTGTAGAAAAGTTTTTGCTGTGGGACTCTCTGACATAAGATTTCTGTGCTGCAGAGGCTCATAAATGGTGAGGATGATTTGTGGATGCTTAAGGTCCTGGGAAGATGAGGAGCTGAAACAATGTTTGGCGATAGTTGGTAAACAGGATTGGCATTGTTCTTTTGAGTGTGGCTCATTAAAACAGGCTGCTGATTGCATTACTCTCAGAAAGTTGTTTGATCTTGCCATTTGCACATACATACACCTATTCCTTTTTAATCCACAATAGGATTCTCAATCCAGGTATGCCCCCTTTGTGTCATTCAGGCAGCACAAAGTGGCTGCAATTCAACCACAAATCACCAAGAAAGAATTTATCTGTTATAGGGGAAGTCCAGTCTAGTTAATCTGTGCCACTGCTGGGCCTTGTGCTTCTGTATTCCCATTCCGAGCATAGGGGGAGTATTGAGGTGATGGGGAAATGGAGATTATTGGGACTGATTCTGCACATACTGTAAGGACAGATTTTAGGGAAAAAATGTGTAGCTTTGTAGAACTTCTGTCTCTATGATATAATCACAGACCAAGAGAAATAGAAAGAGTGACAGAAATATTCAGAGTGAGATAGAGAACAAGCAGGTTTCCAGGGGTTTTAAAGCTAGGACTACACTGAAGGGGTCCTTAGACAAGCCAATGAAAAGTCAGGGGTGGAAGGGAAAGGGTTCTGAGGGAGGATTTGGCATGTCTCACTGGAAGCTGTGGCACACATGCAGGAATGGTAAATGCTGTTTGTTTGTTTTTAATCTCTTCTTTCTATGCTCATCATTCACCTGTTGTAAATGCTTTGGGGGCATGGATTACTCTGTTTATCCAATACCTAACACATTGAAGCCCAGATATAGTTGAGGCCTGTTGGTGTAACCACAATATAAATATTAAATAATATTGAGGAAAGTGAAGAAGGAAGACAAGATTTGCTTTGGCTCAAAGATGAAAGAGATTCCTATACCTTCCTCATATGGTCTGTCTGCTCCTTTTCTTACTGTTTACACTTCTCAAATCCAACTGTCTTCTATTGACCTTTTGTTTGATATTTTTATTTTAGGCAAGACTGGAATGAGTAAACTTTATTCATCATTAATATTCCTCCAGAGCTAAAGTGTTCATTTCTCTAGTTACATTATCTTCATTGATTAATTGGAGTCTTGCTGTTGTTAACAGTTTGAAAATTTGTCTTACATTACTACTCATAATAATTTCATTGTTTCATCTTTGTCTTGAGCATGATTTTGGTTGCTTTTTGTTCACCAGTAGATTGTTAGCTAACATATGATATTTTTGCAGCTAGTTCACCCATACTGACATCCTCGTCTGTGATTGAATGTGCACTCCCAAAGATTTATCTGACACATACCATACATTTGTTTTGCTGGTTTGTATATTTTTCTGATTGTGATTTCGGTAGCAGTTTCTGGATACCATTCACATACATTCTGTCGCATTCTGACCAAATGTTTAATCTGTTGTTTGTGTGTGTAGAACATACTGTGATCATACATGATATTTTACTTCTGAGTGAACGAGAGAGACAAACATTTTTATCAGAATATCAGTGCTGTCCGCTTCTCCATTTCTTATTGTGTATGTGATGCAAATTTAATGGACCCAGACTGCAAACAATAGCACTATAGCTTGAGCAATGCACACTCTCCAAACTGTTCCCCAAAGACACTGTTGCCTTCAATATGTATTGAAACTGTTGTTATCTCCAGGGGTATTTCTTTCAAAGGGCGGCAGACTTGAAAGATCATCATGGGATCTGTGAAGTATCACGTGCTTTCATGGCAATCCTTTGAATTTGTTTGTCTTTCCACTGAATCCCTGTGGCCAGTTTTGAAATTTCTAAAGCTTTGATGGTGTGCGTGTGTGTGTGCTTGAAGAAATGTATTTGAACATTGCCTTCATTCAAATTCATAGGTCTTAATAAAATTTAAAGTTTAAAACAGTGATGGGAGCATTACAATGACTATTGCAGACGTGATGGGGTTTTACGTGTTTTTGACTGCTCAAAAATGAGGCTAAGAATAATAATGGTGTATGAGTCGCTGTGGTGAAAAGATATTATTTTTCTTGTTCTGTTCTCTAGTCCAAGACCAGCACTTCAAAAACATGTGGTACAAGTCTTACCAAAGTAGCTTTAGAATATATAGTGACACCTAACCTCTAATCCTGAAACGTGATGCCCGCTGGCTTGGCTTCAACCGTGTGCATTGCAGAATCAGTGCCTAATTTAAGGTAAAAGTGGTAGCTCCCTCATACTACCAACCTCTCACCTAACTCAAGTACTCCCCTCCAGTCCATGCCAGATCTGTCTTTGCTTTGCAGGTTAACATGAACTGCAGCCCAGTCCCAAAGTCTCCTTGAACTCTCCCCCTGTAATATCTGGTCCCTGATAATAGCTACTCACAGAAATCCCAGATCCTCCACTCCCAAAGAAACAGTGTGCCTCAGTTTAACTATTTTACCTTAAATCACCTCTCTGGTATAACACACAGCATGTGTAATAAAACAAAAGAAGGTTTATTTAAGAAAGAATAGAGATTCCACCAGAAACTAGACAGTGTGGTGGAAAAATTGGTTACAAATACAAAACAAAATCATAAAACATGTATAGGGCCTACACTTTTCTAGCTAATAAAATTGATTTCCTTCCCCACCCCCACCCTGCAATGTACCTCTTCCCTTTCTGTTATACTGAAACAGCCTCTTCTCATAGGAAGGGCTATTGTTTGCTCTCCTGTCTGTTAAAATAGTCTTTTTTTTTTAACCTCCAGGGTGGGTTGATTGTTTGCAGTTGTCTTTGATGATTTTCCATTGACTGTTCTGTGATGGGGAAGTGGTAGAAAACTGAGCCTTGAATTACCTCACTGACTAACCAAGGAGGGATAGCAACTCCCTCCTGCATAAATAGGCAAGTAATTAGCAAGTAATATCACTCATGGTGACTCCTTTTAACCTTAAGACCACAAGGACATAACATTAAATATATTTACATTATTCCTTAAATATTATTCCTGGACACATCATTGTATGATTATGAACACTGATAAGTTGCAAGATTTCAATAGAGACCTTATACATTACCCTTTATGGAAACTTCCTTGCAAGCAATGTATTTCATGTCTGAGTCTAGAGTTGTTTGTAAAAAAAGATGGGACCCTTTGGAAAGGGACTTTTGTGTCACATCTCCCCTATAAAATAAGGGCAAAAATATCTACCACTGCAAAAGGATGTTATGGGGTTTAATTAACCCATTGCACTTTAATATCAGTAGATTAAAGGTACTATAAAGAGACAAAGCAGTAGCATTTATTTAAAAATTTACAAATGTAATACATATACAAAGTAATGCAATATAATATCGATATAATAGTTATACCTTGTACTCATAACACCATTCTTTATATGATTTAAAAGTGCTTTATACGCATAGCTAAGTAGTATTTTCCTACTGTTTTACATACAGGGTAATTTACATGACTTGCCAGCATCACAAAACCAAGTAGTGGCAGAGTTGGAAACAGAACCTTGGTGTCTCAACTTCCAGTCCAATATTTTAACCCCTAGATGACACTGCCCAAACAAGTATTACAAGTACCAGGGACATAAATCTGATCTCAGACTGATGTTACTCTTTGGAGTTTCTCCTGATTTATTCCAGGGTAAATGGAAGCAGAATCAGGCCCACTGCATGCTTTTGCATGTGTGCGTTTTGGAAACATGAGGTCCTTATAGTATTTGTTGATATTTCATAATAATAATGCTTCCTTTTCTCCTCACTTTGTCTGTCTTTTCTATTAGAATGTAAACTCTTTGGGGCAGGGACAATCTCTTCTTATCTTTTTGTACAGTCACTTAGTACAATGGGGCCCCGATGTTAATTATAGCCCCCAGACACTACCGTAATGTCAATAATAAATTAAATACTATTTTGTTGGTTTTGTTTTCAACTGCATCTCTTTGCTCGGCCAAGCAGAACTATATTGAACAGAAACCCTGCTTAGACAAGTTTGTCACAGTCACAGAACTTATTTGCCACAACCTTCACTTCAGATGACTCCTTGATCTCTAAAATTTATTCCCTTTGACACCCCACTCCCCCGACATAAGCACATTTAAATGTCATAACCTACTTATTAGTGGGAGGAATAAAGAAAACAAAATCCAAAACCCCCTAGGTAAATATTGATTGTGCATGCACTTGATCACCACATGCCTCTCAGAGGCATAATACCATATTTAAGAATAATTATTGAGGAGGAAAGAAAAGGACTGAGAATGGAGCCCATCAGAGATTCAAAGGAAGGAGTCCATCTCAGTTCCACAAGTGAAATGACACTTTCTGACTTGTGTGGAAATTTACATAATGTGGAAAAACTTGCTCCTTATCTTCACATAGTCATGTGTGCTCTGAGATGATCAATTTTCAAGGAGCATTTGAAAATGTATGCAAAAAGGGCTACTTTTAAACCCCTGTAATCCCATATCCATTTGGAAAATGCATCATAGAGCTGTAAAACTGCCAGCTTTCACATACTTTGCTTACATTCCAATGATTTACATTTCAAATAGCTTCTACAGACAAATAATTAGACTGCTAAATTCATGAGCAGTAAGAAATCATTTGAAAAATCATCTAAATACATGAGAACAAATCTTTCTTTAGTACAAGGTTACACTGTAACTGTGTGTTCCCAGCATATTACTTAATTGGAGGAACTTTTATTTTATTTTATTTTATTTTATTTTAAAAAATGTAGATGAATCAGAGGCAAACACATCCATTTTGATATTGCAAATTTTGACTCTTGAAGGAGTATTTTAGTTTATGCACCTTCTGCTGTTGTCTTTTGCTTCATTTTAGAAATTCAACATTAAGCACACACACACACACAAACAGAGTGTGAGAATTCACACACTATTGGTGGACATTGCTTTGCTTACATAGAAGATGTGAAAGGTATTGGCTAATCCCTGAAAGTCTGCCAGATATCCATACAGAAATCCAGCCAGCAGATAATACAGATGTGAGCTCTTAGAGACACAGTTGGCCTACATTTTCAAACATGACTTGATTTTGGGGAGTTTCCATTTTTGGGCTGGCCAACTGGAGAAAGATTCCTGATTTTAAGAAGGTGGGGACTGACTGAGCGCTGTCTACAAACCAGGCCTTTTTAGAGTTGTCTCAGGCTAGGCATCCAAAATTTGGGGCGCCGCCTCCCCACCCCAAATCTTTTGTTATTTTTTTTTAAACATAAAACATCAACTAGCTGTGTGAGTCAGCAACAAACTCCTTTAGTGTGGTATATTTTCTTAGAGAGAATGCCTACTTGGATGGCTGATACCATCCCATAATTTGGAGATAGCCTCTTCATTCTATGGAAGAGCACAATATGTTATAATTATTGTGTATTTGGTTGTCGTGGTAATAGAATCTTGTGTTGCTATGGCACGATTATTAGGGGATAGCCCAGTCAGTTTTGGCTGGTTTTTGGTTAGTTCAGTGTGTGAAAATAAATGGCTGCTTTCAAGGTTTACAGCTCTCTGTGTCTCCAGTGATTTCTTCCTAAAACTGTTGCCCCCAAGGATATAACAACGTGGCAATGAGGATCGGATGTCTGTGCTGCCCCAGCAACAGAAGGAAGTAGAAGTTAAGGCACAGAAAAAAACCAAACTTTTTTTGCTGCTGGAAGGGGGTGAGAACTGGTTTGTTTGCACTGACTGTGCAAACAGAAACTAAAATCATGGCTACACTTACAGGGCCACTGGAATATTTTGAGAAGACTATAGTGTAATGGCACATATATACCGAGCGTTTTGAGCTTTTTGTTATTGCAAATGACATTACAGAAGAGAAGAAGGTGCCAATATTCTTAAGTGTTGTAGGGGCTAAGACCTACTCCCTGATACACAGCTTATTACACCCTGTTAAGCCAGACACTAAATCTTACAGTGACATTGTAGAAATCCTGGGATCCCATTTTTCTCCAAAACCATTGGTAATTGCTGAAAGATACAGATTCCACAATAGAGACCAGAAAGAAGACGAAACAGTTGTACAATTTGGAGCAACTTTGAGAAAGCTTGCAGAACACTGTGAATTTAAGGAGATACTAAATGATGCCCTACGTGATAGGTTAGTGTGTGGCCTGCACAGTGAAGCTATATGGAAGTGCCTATTGACAGAGGCTCAGCTTACCTTACAGAAGGCTGTTGGTATTGCGGTCTCTATGGAACTGGCAACAAAGGAGGCACAATCCATTGGTGCATCCCCTAGGGTGTATAAGGTGTCACAAGAACCTACCCACAAAACTGTGGGGAGTAAGGAATGTTACCGCTGTGGTAAGCCAAGTCACCATCCATCAGAATGTTGGTGTAAGGACCTGGTGTGTCGACCCTGTAGCAAAAAGGGATACATTGAGTGTGCCTGTAAACAAAGGAAAAAGAGGCCTGTGGTCTGGCTGACCAAAAAGGGAAATCTGCATATTCTAGAGCAGAACCAGGATGACCAAGTAGACACCTCATCACAAGAGGAAGAGCCACCCCACGTTTTGTCTTTGGCAGTGGGCTCAGATGAATACTGGGTAACCCTGTTGTTGGACGGCAAACCTATACGCATGGAAATGGACACTGGTGCAGTCGTCTCGCTGGTCTCTGAGACTGTGTATAAAGAAAAGCTACCAGCATCTTCCGCTTAAAGCAACAAAAACAGTTCTGAAGACATATATGGGAGAAGCTGTGCCCATGTTCGGCCTACTGCTGTTAAGGTGGAGCTCAATGGACAGGCTGCTAAATTGCCACTGTTTGTGCTGAGAGGTAATTACCCAACCTTAATAGGTAGGTCTTGGCTTAGCAAGATCCATCTGATCTGGGCAAAAGTGCACCTAATGAGCAAAGAAGAAACCAATCTGCCCGCTACACTAAGAAAACACGCTGCTGTTTTTGGAGAGGATCTGGGAAGTATGAAGGGAATCACTGTGACATTGAACATTAAACCTGACAGTCAACCAAAATATCTGAAAGCCAGAACTGTGCCATATGCCATCAGGCCAAAAGTTGAAGTGGACCTGGAGAGCCTGGTCACCAATGGAATCCTAACACCAGTTACCCATAGTCCATAGGCAACTCCTATTGTTCCAATAGTGAAGAAAGATGGCTCCCTCCAGATTTGTGGTGATTTTAAAGTCACTGTCAACCCAGTATTGTGTGCAGAGCAATACCCGCTTCCTAGCATCAATAACCTTTTCACAGGCCTGGCTGGGGGACAAAAGTTCAGTAAGATTGATCTGAGTCAAGCATATTTACAGATGCTTGTTGATGAAAAGTCCCAAGACCTGTAGACTATTGTGATGCATAAGGGGCTTTATCGATACTGTCACCTACCTTTCAGAATTATGTCTGCTCCCGCCCTGTTCCAGAGGGCTATGGACCAGATCTTGTGTGGCTTTCCAGGAGTCCAGTGCTATCTGGATGACATCCTGGTCACTGGAAGAAATGAGGAGGATCACCTAAAGAATTTAGAGGCTACTCTACAAAGACTGGAAGAGTATGGCCTACAAGTCAAGAAAGACAAGTGTGAATTCTTCCAGCCCTCTGTTGAATATTTGGGACACATCATTGATGCTACAGGTCTTTGTAAGGCGCCTGCAAAAGTTAAGGCTATTGTGGATGCTCCCCCTCCTCGAAATGTTAGGCAGCTTCGCTCATTTCTAGGACTATTGAAATATTATGGAAAGTTCATCTCACAGTTAGCTATACTGCTAAAACCACTTCATGAACTCCTTGGGCAGAACAAGGCCTGGAAGTGGACTGAAGCCTGTGATGTTGCATTTAACAAAGCTAAGAATGTATTGCTAAATTCTGAAGTTCTGACGCACTTTGGTCCATCCTTACCCCTACAATTGGCCTGCGGTGCATCCCCTTATGGAGTGGGAGCAGTCGCGTCACACATTATGCCTTCGGGAGAAGAGAGACCTTTTGCTTTTACTTACACTAAAAATTGAAAGCTATTACAGTGATAGGGGCTATATAAGTACCTACTGCAAATGGATAATCCAAGGTAACTCAGGAGTAACTCAACTGGAGTTAAAATTGTGCAAGTGAGATCAGAATTGGGCCCATATATCAGAACACTTGTCTAAAATAATGCTTCAAAAGGATATCATGTGACTGCTTTCTTTGGTTAGTCAAGGACACACTAAACTACAAAAGAATGTGATTCTTTTCACAGCTAATCCACATCACTGTACTCAGTTATTAGTTACCAAAGATAAAAGCTGCTTTTGCAACTTTTCATACTCTCCACATTTCTATTGTTCCTCTGAGAGGAGTTCAACCAGGTTTTGCTATCTGCACATATATCTTGCTGTGGAGTTTGGCTGAACAGCTGTCACTTTGACAAGGCCACCTGTGAAATGTCACAGGGCAGTTCAAAAAGGGAATGCATGGATGTTTTTGTTTCCCTGCCTTTATACAACTGTCCTTGGCAAGATGAAATAAATGAAATAAATCATGTTCTGTCACCATCACTGAGCAGGTTCTGATGACTCCAACTTGAGGCTGTTAGAGAATCTCACTGTATATTACAGCTTTCCATCTCTTTCTGAGAACTCTTTATCCTTGCTGAGTAGGAATAACTTTCTAGTTTCTTACCCTAGGAGAAAAAGCTCTTTTAAAATGTCCCCAGATGCGTGAGAAGCCATGGTTCATTATGGGTAGAGATGTGTTAGATTCAGATACACAGAACACTGAAATACTGTACATTCTGTGGCTTTCTTGCGTGTCATTTGAAAAAAAATTGACAATTTCTCAGTTAGGCATGGATATTTCTATCACAAATTTGATGCAAACTGAATCTTATTTTGTTAATGGAGCTCAAAAATTCCTTTTTCTTGAATTTGTGTATTGTTATCAAAGCAGAATTTTAAGATATTAAACGTGATCAACATTTGAGGCCAAATTCTGCTCTCAAATATGAATGGACAGCTTCCACTGAACTCTATGGGAATTCTGTTGATATACAATAGCAGAATATGGCCAGGACTTCATGCAAAGTGCTGTCTTCTGGTATTATTATTTAATGATTTTACTGCTCAAAACTGTAAAGAATTATTTCATAAATGTTGCATTTTTTTTTCAAAATACTAAGGATCAAATCCATTAATATCACTAAAAGGATCTTATTGGAAGCCAGTCCTCATATCTACATATGTACCTATACTTTATCTATGCTGGGAGCACACCTCATTGCTACAAGCATATCTGCATTCATTTACAGTAAACAGAGGAGTAAACCTATGGAGGAAAGTTCTAGATTACCTAATGTTACTGACTTAATGGCATAGTAATGTAACATAACCAAAAGAATTATTACCTCTCTGAAAGTTTAGCTAGGGTGACCAGAGGTCCCGATTTTATAGGGACAGTCCTGGTATTTGGGGCTTTTTCTTATATAGGTGCCAATTACTCCCCACCCCCTGTCCTGATTTTTCACACATGCTGTCTGGTCACCCTAACTTCAGCAGGTCAGTAACATAGAGTGACCTGGGCTGGAAAAACCCTAATCTATGCAGAAAAGGAATAAGATGTGTCAAATGATCCTGTCTCTTTTCTGAAAAAAAGAATAATGTCCCTATATTCTGAGAAAGGGAATTCTAGAAGCAAATTATTGTGACTGGTTTGTTCACATGTACGCGATGAACAGGAAGATTGATAGACACAGTCTAGTATGTGTCCATTTTACAACACAGTTGCCAACTTCTATGATTTTATCATGTGTCTTGCAGTATTTGAGTATTTTTTAAAGATTCTAGCTTCTGGAGATGGATGATTCTGAGAGCATCTCAGCTTTCATAAATTAAATAAAAAATAAATGGCAATACTTCTGCTTGAAGAATTCTCCATTCCATCCCCTGCCAATAAAACAAACAAACCAACAAACAACAACAACAAAAATGTGATCCTAAAGATTCAGAATCTAGAAAGCAAATGATCAGACCCCATATTTATTATTTTTAAAACCTGATTATATTGTAGCCAATCTCATGAATTGGGGAGCCTGACTCCTGATTATTGAATGCTTGGGACAACCACTGCTATTAACTGAAATTTCTGGATTTAAGAAATGCAATGAGTTCGGATACTAGGCTCCAGAATCTCATTTACACTCAGAACACACTTTACATTACTCTGGCAATGTAACATGACTTTAAAGTGACACTAGACTATTTTACAACCACTTTAAAGCCCCTGGAGTGGTGTAAATGAAAATCAGGTCCTAGATATTTACGCTGGCAGACTTTGGCAAAATTCTGCCTAGAGTGACACCTACACATACACTTTACATACACAGTGCTACGTGGCTCACAAGATTGGTAACAAGATACAAAGCCATTCACCAATGGAATACTCATGTATTTAAAGTTGGGTATGTGCTTATGTATCTTGTTGAATTAGGACTTTAAAACTGACCTAGGTCTGGAGTGACCAAAAGTTGTTATCATGTGGTTTCTAGTGGTTTATCTGAAATGAGTTGATGGGTAGTTCTTCAGGAGCTACATGGACAACCTCACATAACCCACCATCATAGCTAGTGCTAGCTGCCCCCCTGTTTGGTAATCCTCACCAAGAAGCCAAGGATGGGGTCTGTAGAATAAACTAGTTTCTTATCTCCAGTAATGCTCCCTACAGGTCAGGGTTGAGGCACATGGGCAGAGTGGCACTGCAAAGATGTCATTTCCAGGATTGTATATTTTAGAGAGAGGATAAGAGGCTGCTGGGACTGTCAATCCAGCATTCCAAAGCTTTTTGTAGGACTTTGTTGATTTGTCTGATCTGAGCAATAAATTCTCTCATCATATCTCCTTGTTTATAAGGTATAATTATACTAATACTTTGAAAAATATGAAACTTTATTAAAAATCAAATTCAACTTATGGTAATACCACCCATTAGCCGTACAGTTTCATCTGGTCAGGGCGGAGATGCATGCTAAGGTATCCCACCAAGCATGATCCAGCAATCCAACAAGTCAGAACTTTAAAAGATTTAAATCTTTTGAAAAAAGAAGAAAGGAGGGAAAACAAAACATTTCTACTATTGAGAAAGAGCAATAACACTATTTAGGAAGCTTTTTACAAAGTGGCTCAATTATTTATTTAATATTTTTGCATGACACAGACACACACAAAAAAACCCAACCAAAACAAACAAACAAACATAATATATCTGCAATGTGAGGCCTGATTTCATTCCATTTGAAATCAACATCGGGTGTTTTCATTTATTTCCATGGGAGCTGGATTGGGCCCATAATATAATTTTCTTGAAAATAAAAGGAAATTAGATGAAAAATGTTCAATGATTTAGGAGATTCTGGTATCAAAGAAAGGAGAATAATTTGAATAACCCAGTGGTAATTAAATATCTGTCCTCCAGCTACAGCTGAACTTTACATAAAATAACATTACAAAACTATAAGCAGCAGCATAAGTATTTTAGTCATCATAAGTAAGTTTTAAGTGCCCCTCTCAGACTAGGAGCCGGACTTGCCGGCCATTTCCAGGGCGCAGCATGGAGCCAGGACAGGCAGGGACCCTGCCTCAGCCTCACTATGCCACTGACCGGGAGCCACCCGAGATAAGCCCATGCCCCCAGCCCCAACCCCTGCCCCAGCCCTGAGCCCACCCCAACCCCAGAGCCCCTCTTGCACCTCAAACCCCTAATCTCTGGCCCCACCCCAGAGCCCACACCCCGTTAGAGCCATCACCCCTGCCACACCCCAGCCCAGTGAAAGTGAGTGAGGGTGGGGAAGATCGAGCCACAGAGGGAGGGGGAAGGTAGTGAGCAAGGGGCGGGACCTCAGGGAAGGAGCGGGGCTAGGGTTTTTGGCTTTTTGCGATTAGAAAGTTGGCAACCCTACACACAGCAGCTCTGCATCCTGGGCACCTCTCACCTGAAGCTTGTCTGAGGCAGGGGCAGAGCCCTGCTGGAGGCTGCCCAGTTGCTGTTTCTGTGTGTGAGTTAGCGGCCACTGACCTCTGACTGGCAGTAATGACAATGGATGGGGTGCAGCTGAGACAGAGGGTGCTGCTGTGAGCCCAGCTCAGTGCAGCAGGCACCAAGAGAATACCCTCAGCCCCTTGTGGGGCTCAGTGCTGGGGTGCTGTCCAGGCTGGAGAGGGTTACTGCTAGAGGGGGCATTAGACCCCTATGGCAGAGATTGTATGGGAGGGGGAGAGGGCTCCTCCCCATCCTGCCTGCTGTGGCTGCCCAGTCAGGCACGTCAGTCCACGCCTGCTTCCTAACAGGGGCAGGGGTGATCCCACCCACCGTGCCATGCAGGACCTTCACTGGGAAGCTGCCCATGGGACAAATTTCCACAATGCACCAGCTGTTGCTTACAAACAATGGTACAAATTTTAATGTAATGATTTACAGGACAGCCTCCTGCTATGGCTGTGAGCTCCCAGTTCAGACCTGGCCAGCAGGGGATGGGCCGGCGGGTGCTGTCTGCTACAGGCAGACCAGGGCATGCTGCAGCTCATAACATGCTCATCACCCCCAGAGGCAACATTCAGCTGTGGCTAGTTGGGGGCACAAATGAAAGGTTCTGGGGGGGGTCACGTGGCCCCTCCTATTTCTCCGAACACCTCTGGCACGGACACCCAGAAGCAAGGAGGCAGTGCTCTTCCTGGCAGCAGCACTCTCAGCGTGTCCATGCAGCATGCGGAGGGAGGAAGCAGCAGGCTGCGGGTTGAGCTTCTCCTCTGCCACATGGAGCTGCTTTGTCTTCCCTTCTGGCACCCCAGCAGGGCTCCATGATGCCTGCTTTTCAGGTAGCCCTGGCCTAGCCCTGGAGTGACCCCTGCCTAGGGTTGCCAACCCTCCAGGTTTGTCCGGGAGTCTCCTGAAATTAAAAAGACTAATCTTTAATTACAAATTATGTCATGTGACGAAACCTGCAGGAATCCATCCAAGCCAAACTGGCAACTCTATGCCTGTCAGGACCTGAGAGTGAGGCAATCGGTGCAGCACTCTTCAAATTTCTTTTAGCACACAGCTGGGCTGCAGCTCTGTGCTAACTGGGCCGTGGGTTGAGAAACACTGCTACAGAAAAAGGCAGGGTTTCATTATATTTTAAGATAGGTACTGAGGTCCAGATTTTTAAAAGTATTTAGGCATTGCTCTGTTCAGTACCTCAAATCCTAAATCCCATTTTCAGAAGTGATTTAGGCCCAGATCTGCTAAAGTTTTTAGGTGCCTAAATCCCATTGACTTTCAGTGGGAAGTAGAATCCTAAATACGTAAGTTACTTTTGAAAATGTGACTTAGCAGTCTAAAACACTTAGATCTTGCAGCGCTGAGTGAGAGAAATGCCTAAATACTTTTAAAAAGTCTAATTCTGCAACCTTTAGTCACTGTGAGTCATATTTTACTCTGTGAGTAGTGTGATTGAAACAGCTGAAATCAATAAGGTTTCTCACGGGGGGTGGTTTAACCCAAGGTGACTGTGGGTGGCAAAATCTGTTTCTAAGATTTCCATAAAACTCACAAACACCAGGAGATAGAAACTAAAGACTGGGATGTTTAGAAAAATAAGGCAATAAATGTAATATCTGGTGCCTAGCTGATGCCTTTATCTTTGAGATAAAGAAAAATAAATACAAAAGACCCGATGTGAAAAAGGGTAGAGATATAACCTGGACAAAAGCATCAGCATAGCAGTCTGAATGTTTACACGATGCCTGCTGCTTGGCATCCTTACAAAAGGAGTCACTGCTACAATGGAGAGCCACACATAAAGGGACTGCTGAGCAACTCAGAGCAACTCTTTGATCATAATGGAAGCTATTTGTACTACACAAATACAGGGAAGGAAGACCTAGGACTTTTTTTGAAGAATAGGAAAGAGAGAAAGCAAATTGATGAACACGTTGCAGAGCTATATTTTTTAAGGTTTCAGAGTAGCAGCCGTGTTAGTCTGTATTCGCAAAAAGAAAAGGAGTACTTGTGGCACCTTAGAGACTAACAAATTTATTAGAGCATAAGTTTTCGTGAGCTACAGCTCACTTCATCGGATGCATTTGGTGGAAAAAACAGAGGAGAGATTTATATACACACACACAGAGAACATGAAACAATGCGTTTATCATACACACTGTAAGGAGAGTGATAACTTAAGATAAGCCATCACCAACAGCAGGGGGGGGAAAGGAGGAAAACCTTTCATGGTGACAAGCAGGTAGGCTAATTCCAGAAGTTAACAAGAATATCAGAGGAACAGTGGGGGGTGGGGTGGGAGGGAGAAATACCATGGGGAAATAGTTTTACTTTGTGTAATGACTCATCCATTCCCAGTCTCTATTCAAGCCTAAATTAATTGTATCCAGTTTGCAAATTAATTCCAATTCAGCAGTCTCTCGTTGGAGTCTGTTTTTGAAGCTTTTTTGTTGAAGTATAGCCACGCTTAGGTCTGTGATCGAGTGACCAGAGAGATTGAAGTGTTCTCCAACTGGTTTTTGAATGTTATAATTCTTGACGTCTGATTTGTGTCCATTCATTCTTTTACGTAGAGACTGTCCAGTTTGGCCAATGTACATGGCAGAGGGGCATTGCTGGCACATGATGGCATATATCACATTGGTAGATGCGCAGGTGAACGAGCCTCTGATAGTGTGGCTGATGTGATTAGGCCCTATGATGGTATCCCCTGAATAGATATGTGGACAGAGTTGGCAACGGGCTTTGTTGCAAGGATAGGTTCCTGGGTTAGTGGTTCTGTTGTGTGGTGTGTGGTTGCTGGTGAGTATTTGCTTCAGATTGGGGGGCTGTCTGTAAGCAAGGACTGGTCTGTCTCCCAAGATCTGAGAGAGCGATGGCTCGTCCTTCAGGATAGGTTGTAGATCCTTGATGATGCGTTGGAGAGGTTTTAGTTGGGGGCTGAAGGTGATGGCTAGTGGCGTTCTGTTGTTTTCTTTGTTGGGCCTGTCCTGTAGTAGGTGACTTCTGGGTACTCTTCTGGCTCTGTCAATCTGTTTCTTCACTTCAGCAGGTGGGTATTGTAGTTGTAGGAATGCATGATAGAGATCTTGTACGTGTTTGTCTCTGTCTGAGGGGTTGGAGCAAATGCGGTTATATCGTAGCGCTTGGCTGTAGACAATGGATCGAGTGGTATGATCTGGATGAAAGCTAGAGGCATGTAGGTAGGAATAGCGGTCAGTAGGTTTCCGATATAGGGTGGTGTTTATGTGACCATCACTTATTAGCACCGTAGTGTCCAGGAAGTGGATCTCTTGTGTGGACTGGTCCAGGCTGAGGTTGATGGTGGGATGGAAATTGTTGAAATCATGGTGGAATTCCTCAAGAGCTTCTTTTCCATGGGTCCAGATGATGAAGATGTCATCAATGTAGCGCAAGTAGAGTAGGGGCATTAGGGGACGAGAGCTGAGGAAGCGTTGTTCTAAGTCAGCCATAAAAATGTTGGCATACTGTGGGGCCATGCGGGTACCCATCGCAGTGCCGCTGATTTGAAGGTATACATTGTCACCAAATGTGAAATAGTTATGGGTCAGGACAAAGTCACAAAGTTCTGCCACCAGGTTAGCCGTGACAATATCGGGGATACTGTTCCTGACGGCTTGTAGTCCATCTTTGTGTGGAATGTTGGTGTAGAGGGCTTCTACATCCATAGTGGCTAGGATGGTGTTTTTAGGAAGATCACCAATGGACTGTAGTTTCCTCAGGAAATCGGTGGTGTCTCAAAGATAGCTGGGAGTGCTGGTAACGAAGGGCCTAAGGAGGGAGTCTACATAGCCAGACAATCCTGCTGTCAGGGTGCCAATGCCTGAGATGATGGGGCGTCCAGGATTTCCAGGTTTATGGATCTTGGGTAGCAGATAGAATACCCCAGGTCGGGGCTCCAGGGGTGTGTCTGTGCGGATTTGTTCTTGTGCTTTTTCAGGGAGTTTCTTGAGCAAATGCTGTAGTTTCTTTTGGTAACTCTCAGCGGGATCAGAGGGTAATGGCTTGTAGAAAGTGGTGTTGGAGAGCTGCCTAGTAGCCTCTTGTTCATACTCCGACCTATTCATGATGACGACAGCACCTCCTTTGTCAGCCTTTTTGATTCTGATGTCAGAGTTGTTTCTGAGGCTGTGGATGGCACTGTGTTCTGCATGGCTGAGGTTATGGGATAAGCGATGCTGCTTTTCCACAATTTCAGCTCGTGCACGTCGGCGGAAGCAGTCTATGTAGATTCATAGATTCATAGATACTAAGGTCAGAAGGGACCACTCTGATCATCTAGTCCGACCTCCTGCACAGCGCAGGCCACAGAATGTCACCCACCACTCCTATGAAAAACCTCACCCATGTCTGAGCTATTGAAGTCCTCAAATCATGGTTCAAAACTTCAAGGAGCGGAGAAGCCTCCCTCCAGTCAACCATGCCCCATGCTACAGAGGAAGGCAAAAAAACCTCCAGGGCCTCTCCAATCTGCCCTGGAGGAAAACTCCCTCCCGACCCCAAACATGGCAATCAGCCAAACCCTGAGCACATGGGCAAGATTCACCAGCCAGATACCCAGGAAAGAATTTTCTATAGTAAATCAGATCCCATCCATCTAATATCCCATCTCAGGGGATTTGGCCTATTTACCCTGAATATTTAAAGATCAGTTACTTACCAAAATCCCATTATCCCATCATACCATCTCCTCCATAAACTTATCGAGTAGAATCTTAAAACCAGATAGATCTTTTGCCCCCACTGCTTCCCTTGGAAGGTTATTCCAAAACTTCACTCCTCTGATGGTTAAAAACCTTCGTCTGATTTCAAGTCTAAACTTCCTGGTGGCCAGTTTATACCCATTTGTTCTTGTGTCCACATTGGTGCTGAGCTTAAATAATTCCTCTCCCTCTCCTATATTTATCCCTCTGATATATTTATAGAGAGCAATCATATCTCCCCTCAACCTTCTTTTATTTAGGCTAAACAAGCCAAGCTCCTTAAGTCTCCTTTCATAAGACAAGTTTTCCATTCCTCGGATCATCCTAGTAGCCCTTCTCTGTACCTGCTCCAGTTTGAATTCATCCTTTTTAAACATGGGAGACCAGAACTGCACACAGTATTCTAGGTGAGGTCTCACCAGTGCCTTGTATAACGGTACTAAAACCTCCTTATCCCTACTGGAAATGCCTCTCCTGATGCATCCGAAAACCGCATTAGCTTTTTTCACAGCCATATCACATTGGCAGCTCATAGTCATCCTATGATCAACCAATACTCCAAGGTCCTTCTCCTCTTCCGTTACTTCTAATTGATGCGTCCCCAACTTATAACTAAAATTCTTGTTATTAATTCCTAAATGCATAACCTTACACTTCTCACTATTAAATTTAATCCTATTACTATTACTCCAGTTTACAAGGTCATCCAGATCCTCCTGTATAATATCCCGATCCTGTAGAAATCCAGGCTGCTGTTTCGACCTTCAGGAGGAGTCCACCCAGAATCCTTCTTTTTGTAGTGTTGGCAGGAAGGTCTCTGTGGGTTAATATGTTGGTCAGAGGTGTGTTGGAAATATTCCTTGAGTCTGAGACGTCGAAAATAGGATTCTAGGTCACCACAGAACTGTATCATGTTCGTGGGGGTGGAGGGGCAAAAGGAGAGGCCCCGAGATAGGACAGATTCTTCTGCTGGGCTAAAACCTCTCCAACGCATCATCAAGGATCTACAACCTATCCTGAAGGACGAGCCATCGCTCTCTCAGATCTTGGGAGACAGACCAGTCCTTGCTTACAGACAGCCCCCCAATCTGAAGCAAATACTCACCAGCAACCACACACCACACAACAGAACCACTAACCCAGGAACCTATCCTTGCAACAAAGCCCGTTGCCAACTCTGTCCACATATCTATTCAGGGGATACCATCATAGGGCCTAATCACATCAGCCACACTATCAGAGGCTCGTTCACCTGCGCATCTACCAATGTGATATATGCCATCATGTGCCAGCAATGCCCCTCTGCCATGTACATTGGCCAAACTGGACAGTCTCTACGTAAAAGAATGAATGGACACAAATCAGATGTCAAGAATTATAACATTCAAAAACCAGTTGGAGAACACTTCAATCTCTCTAGTCACTCGATCACAGACCTAAGAGTGGCTATACTTCAACAAAAAAGCTTCAAAAACAGACTCCAACGAGAGACTGCTGAATTGGAATTAATGTGCAAACTGGATACAATTAATTTAGGCTTGAATAGAGACTGGGAATGGATGAGTCATTACACAAAGTAAAACTATTTCCCCATGGTATTTCTCCCTCCCACCCCACCCCCCACTGTTCCTCTGATATTCTTGTTAACTGCTGGAATTAGCCTACCTGCTTTTCACCATGAAAGGTTTTCCTCCTTTCCCCCCCCTGCTGCTGGTGATGGCTTATCTTAAGTGATCACTCTCCTTACAGTGTGTATGATAAACCCATTGTTTCATGTTCTCTGTGTGTGTGTATATAAATCTCTCCTCTGTTTTTTCCACCAAATGCATCCGATGAAGTGAGCTGTAGCTCACGAAAGCTTATGCTCTAATAAATTTGTTAGTCTCTAAGGTGCCACAAGTACTCCTTTTCTTTTTGCGTATATTTTTTAAATGTTCCTTTTTATGGGAAGCATGTTGTATTTGTTATCCAAATTTCTTTCTCTTCCAGCCAGGTTAGATTTTATTCCATCTTTTTTTTTAAACTATTTACATTAGAAATGCTGCATCTTGAAACTGAGGCCAGAGACAATGCTATTTATGCTCAAAAATGAATCCCATGTCATTTAAATTTTTCTATTTATTATTTTTTTTGCATCACTCACTTTGTCTCATATTGGGACCTTGCAGGTAGAATCAAGCCTATATGAGCTGGATTTTTTTTTTAATTCAAAGCATTGCTGAAAAGAGACCGCTATGGATCTTTAATAGAGAGTAAGCATATATGTTTGCCCTCTGGAAGTTACAGATTTGAAAGGAAGATTACCATGCTATTTGCACTGATAGCAACTGGAGATTATTTTCAACTTTATAGGATACTTCTTTTGTATCTAAGGTCTCTGGATCAAATCCTGGTAGATTTAGTCAGATTGAAAAAAAAAACACCGAATAGATTAGAGAATCACATTTTATTGCTTTAAAAACTACAAATGCGCTTCAAGTAGACTCAGATATTATTCTCCCCATGTCTGCTGTTGTGCTGCTAAGGGACCACGAAGAATAAATTATAGTACATGTAAACTGGACCTGTACTACCTGTATAGGGTTTTGCAGTTTAATTAATGACTGACCACAGGACTTATTTAGCACCATTCAAGTACCTTTATAAACAGTAAAAGTATAATTTATTCCGCTTCTAGCATAATCTCAGTTTCAGACTTTCTTGTTGATGTTAATAACACAATGGTTGTACTGCTGAGATATCCTCTTTCTATATTGCCATTTATAAGCCAATGCATTTCAAGTTTTAGTCAGGGCATTGTAACCATCCTCAGTCCCAGCCCCTCTCCTCTCAGTGCACTTTACACTCCACTTCAATATCTTTCAATAGAAGGAGGATCAGACCCTCTGGTAACTAAGGCCATGTCTACATTACAGAGTTAAGTCAACTTAAGTTACATCTACCATTATAAGTTGCTTTAATTACCTTGGTTGTGCACGTCCACACAAAGCTCCTTGTATTGGTGGAGCATATCCACAGTCATTGCTCTTTCATCAACAGAGACAGCATTGCATGATGGGTAGCTATCGCACTGGGCAACTCACCAACCTCTGTCACTATCTGCGTCTGGGAGCTCTGGGAATGGATCATGATGGCGTGCTTTATGTTGGCGTCCTTGCTATCCCATGATGCCTTTCTTTCCATCCCAACATTCCATAGGCTTCCACCTTTGTTTTGCACAGTTTTTCAATAGCTCTTGTAAACTGTGCACCTGCCATCTCTGCTTGACAGCATGGATCCTGAACTGCTGACTAGTCTGGTGATGAGCATTATGAACACAATGTGGCTGATCCTGCAGTATTTCATGACCTGAAAAATGCAGAGTAAATTGGTGGTGCCTCCCCTGCTCTCTGATATTGTAATAAATCATTCAAGATTTCTGCTAGCATTCATGGAATAGATGCACAGAGGTAGTGTCGGTACTCGGCTCAGGAAAGAAGCACTGAGTGGTGGGATTGCATCATGCTGCATGTACGGGATGGTGAGCTGTGGCTTCAGAACTTTTGGATGCACAAATCCACTTTCCTGTAACTGTGTGCAGAGCTCTCCCCAGCACTGCGGCACAAGGACACCGGAATGAGAGCTGTCCTCACTGTAGAAAAGTGAGTAGTGATCACTGTGTCGAAGCTGGCAACTCCAGATTGCTACCAGTCAGTCACAAATCAATTTGGAGTTGAAAAGTCCACCATGGGGTTGCAATGATGCAAGTGTGCAGGGCCATTAATTGCCTTCTATTATGAAGGACTGTGATTCTGGGTAATGTGCAGGAAATAATTGATGGCTTTGAAGTAATGTGATTTCCTATTTGCAGTGGGCCGACAGATGGAACACATATCCCAGTTTTGGCACCAGACCATATTGCTACAGAGTACACCAACCAAAAGGGCTACTTCTCTATGGTCTTGCAGGCACTGCTGGATCACCGGGGCTGTTTCACTGTCATCAGTGCAGGGTGGTCAGGGAAGGTGCATGATGCTCGCATCCTTACGAACACTGGACTGCATAGAAAGCTGAATGCTGGGACCTTCTTTTCAGAAGATTCCAATGGGGGGATGTGGAAATGCCCCTAGTGATCCTGGGAGAGCCCCCTAGACCTTGCTCCTGTGGCTCATGAAGCCTTACACTGGGAACCTAGAAAGCAGAAAGAAGCACATCAACAACAGGCTCAGCAGGTGCCATTGGCATATTCAAAAGCCACCCACGCTGCCTTGTTCATCAGTTAGACCTCAATGAGGAAAATATTCTGATGGTCATTGTGGCCTGCTGTACTCTGCATAATAGTTGCAAAGTGAAAGAGGAAAACTTTACCCGGGGTGGAGTGCTGAGGTTGATTGGCTTGCTGCTGATTTTGAGCAGCCAGATATCAGGGCAATTAGAGGGGCACAGTAGGTGGCTATTTGAATCAGGGAGGCTTTGAAGGAGCATTTTGACAATGATTCCCAGTAATGTGTCCTTATGTGATGCATTCACTCAGGCAATGTTTACTTGCAGCCTTGAATGACCTCTTCACTGCTTGCTTCCTGAGTATTAATTATACTGAGCAAATATTCCTGCCTTAGCCACTGTGTTAGAATATAAGCAGTGACTGACATGTGCATGACACAAATAAAGACTCATTTTATTTCAAAGACTCAAGATTAATAACAGGACAAAACACAAATGGGGGGCAAACAGGACATGGCAATGAAGAACAGTCTTTCAATTGGGGCTCACACATCTGTGTATAACTCCAGATATAACTGTGAAACCAGCCCCTAGGTATGCAGTGCATGGGGTACTATTAGAGACCAGGAACTCATGAGAAATGTGGTGGGGGAATTTGGGGAGGGCATGGAATGGTGTTCTGTATTGTCTTCAGGGGGAGTCATGCACAGATGTGCTCAGACTGCAGCGCAATGAGGGACTTGAGCATCACTGTCTGTCCCTCTAGTGGTAGCATTATCTTCTGCCCCTGTCCATCTATCATCTGCTCCTGCCCCGTCTCCTTTCCAGGCTATGCAGCCTGAGTCTTTCATTAATTGTCTCCCTCCATGCTCTTGTTTTGCTGTGCTGAATCTGTTGACTGCAGCACTTAGCAAAACACATCCTCCTTACTCCTCCTGGTTTTCCACCTTATCTGACTGAGGCACTCAACCAATGTGGAGAAGTGGGTCCTCAAAGGCACATCTGCAGAAGCCAAAGAAATAATGAACAGAGACAGTATTGTGAGTATGCTCACAGCCATGAATCAAAAAAGTTAAATACACCCCTTTCTCACTGTCCTTTGGCTAGCACACAGCTCGGCATGAGTCCCAAATATGGTGAGTTGCTAGGGGTAGGAGATAAAAAGGGGGGAATTGGGAAGAAGAGACAATGGGTCAGGGTGGTTCACGAAAGGGGTTACTACAAGTGCCTAGGGAGACTATTCTGAATATTAGTACACTTTTTGAGAGGCTAGGGTAATTGAATCCTATATTTCACTCCTAAAGGTAACCGAGGATGCAAGGGTGCATCTCCTGTATGCATGTGGCTTCAGACTGGGTCCATATGCCACTGGCCTATGTGCTGCTCTGGTCCCTGTGGAAATAATTGCTGTGTAGTGAGGGAAAATTTCCTACAGTGCGTGGAGAAACAAGTCTACTCTGCCAAGGAACCTTTGGTCAAGCGATTCCAGAACACCTACAGGAAAGTTTCCTAGACATCACTATGGAGGATTCTAGAGACATCCCCATGCACATTAAATAACTTTTCTGCTGGGCTCCCACCATTTAGATGCACAGGCTCTGTTGTTAATTTCTGTCTGTTATCCCTCCTCTACCATATAACAAAGTACATGAGAGTTCAATCTCCCTCATCATGAGGTATTAAAGCAAAATGTGTGCTTACCAGAGCTCTCGTCTCCTGCTCCATGTGCACCAGAGCTGGAGTGATGAGACTGGTTAGACCCCCCTGGAGACAAAAAGAAGTCCTGATTCACTGTGCCACAGGACAACCCTGTTGTTTCTTCCACATTGTCCTCCAGCTCCACTTCCTCATCCACCACTTCATCGCGGTTGAGTCTGCTGGCTGACTACCTCAAGTCCCCCTGAAGTATCCACGGAGCTCAGAGCAGTTGTGGTTAAGTTGCTGCCGAGGATGGCATGCAGCTCCTTTCAGAAGCGGAATATCTTCGGCGTTGCACCAGAACAATGGTTGGCCTCCCTTGCCTTCTGGTACTCATGTTTCAGCTCCTTGATCTTAGCACAGCATTGCTGCATGTCCCTTTAATGATAAAAGCTAACTTTTGTCAACAAAACTGTATAAGATAGACAAGGCCTAAAGGTGTTTAGAGAGCGCCCTTGATTCATCTGTTACTGCTGGGGTCTTCACTGGAATGCAGGGGCCCTCTTTGAAGTACTCTGGCTGTTTTTTTGGAGTCCAGACTTGAGCATGTGCTACACCTTTCAGGTAACTGAAGCAGCTGCCCTATATGGAACCTTAGTGTAGAAAATGAACATTAAGGTAATGTAAGGGAATAGCACATAGAATTGGAAAAAGGATACTGATATTTTAACTTTATATCTTTTTTTGTGGTGGACTCTAGAGCTGGGCTATGGCACTGATGTTTAGAGCCAGATGTGAATTAGACTAACGTTTAGCATCCAAATTCAGGCCTCAGAGCTAAGCTTGAAGTGAGATGATGCCAATAGTGTGTTAGTAGTTCTCATGTGATTTTAGCATTAAATGGTGGAAATGCCTACCGTTCAGATGATCTCATTAGCTTGCCTGCCTCTTCTCTTATAGAAAAGTCCTATAAAACTTAATAGAGTGAAACTATTAGGGTTCAATGGTAATGCCGTAGAGATCTACTGAAATTCGTCTAACACCTTTTGAACTGAATAGAAATGATATACTTTCTGTAGATTTTTTTAAAAACATGATAGCAGAAACGTAATTTTATATTAAAATCTTCGGGTTCAAAAAATCTATTAAAAAAGATGAGATTTTGTAGTCTACTATAAGACTTTCCAAGGATGGTGGTCTGCAGCCAAACAAAACCAGCTAATAGGCTGCTTCCAATTTCAGATCTGATTCAGAACTAAAACATTAGAGATATATAAATCTCTAATAATCTACTGGGTAGGGTAAAGTGGTGGGCAGTGGGTGAGGAAGGAGTGGGCGGGCAAGTGAGATTATGTATGCAACCTTCAAAGAATGACTCAAAGAATTTCTCAGAGCCAACTGGCAAAGGATTCGCTGATCTGTTACACCAACTCCTATCTGGCCTGACAAACTCAAACTCACTGTTTCATAGTATTTACTCATAAAGGGTTGTGTGAGGTGTGACAGGTTGGATCACAGAAACCTCTTTGGGACTGCCACCTGATGTGCCTAGACTACCTCTGAGCCTGTTTTTCCTGCCAGCTTGGGACATCAGCGCCTTGCCTTGTTTGAGCCAGACACACTAGCCTGCTACAAACACAGACCCAAGTCTGAACCATGACCCCCACAAGCTGCAGGCTTAACTGAAAACAGCTTAAGAAGTGCTCCTGTCTCCAGCACTCAGATACCCAACTCCCAATGGGATCCAAACCCCAAATAAATCCATTTTACCCTGTATAAAGCTTATACAGGGTAAACTCATAAATTGTTCACCTTCTATAACACTGCTAGAGAGATATGCACAGCTGTTTGCCACCCCAGGTATTAATATATACTGTGGGTTAATTAATAAGTAAAACGTGATTTTATTAAATACAAAAAGTAGGATTTAAGTGGTTCCAAGTAATAATAGACAGAACAAAGTGAATTACCAAGCAAAGTAAAATAAAACACGCAAGTGATTCTCATAATCATTTCAGGATGTAGGTGTAAGTGATATTTAATAAATTGTATTATTGACAATTTCTTGAAAATATGTTTTAGAATCTGTGTCCCAGGCAGGTTTGGCTAGCTAGTCTTGCCAGACAAAGGGATGTGAAATCATCTGCCTTACTTCACATGCAAATTAAGCGTTGTAAGGCGAGAACAAAGGAAGCTCCATTTAAAATTACATGTGAAATTCAACAGGAAAAAACAGGTCAATGGGCAGATGGAAAATGAACAGGACTATAGGAGACATCTTGGAGCCAACAACCCAGGTGTTTTCATTCAAAAAAACATTGGGGTAAAAGATGAAGGCACAAGGACTCCTCATTTATCCTGCACTTGAGGAAGGGGAGCTAAGCAGGCAGTGCTGATATACCCATAAAACAGGATCTCAACCAACTCAAGCTGAAATGCTGGAATAACACACTTAGATGAGAGATGTTGTTGGACAAGATTAGCTGGTTAGAGTTATGTTTTAGTCTAGAATGTTATACTTTTGTTTTATTTGTAACCTGTTGTTCTTATTAGCCTTGCTCACTATCCCTTAAAATATTTACCCTTGGTAAGAAGTTTGTTTTTACTATAAGTGGATTACAGTGTTGTTATATTGGAGCTGATACTCAGTTGAATCAAACAAGCTGGTGTGTATATGCTATTCACTCGGGAGTTGCTGTGATGGGTTCCCCCAGGGTTACCACTGAACCTGACCCACCAGCCTAGGTTTCCTTTATGCTGTACTGCTGTGACCAGCCTGCCATGCCCTCTCCCAGACTCCAGTCTGCACCTTCACCAGCACATATAGAGGTAGGGACACACCCAGCTGCAGAAACATACAGACACTGTGATCAGCTCCGCATGGGAAGGCTTCAGCTAAGGAGCGTCCCAACCACTTAGGCACGCACCCTCCTCCGGACTGTAAACCTCAAATTATACCATCTTGCGCTGCACAGGGAACTGTAAAGCGTAAGCTCATGAAATTCTACCCCTGCAATGTGGAGAGGAAATATACAACTCCTTTTTAACCCAAGTTATAACTCCAACACACTGGTTTGTGACAATGCAAAAATAAGTTTATTAACTATGAAAGACAGATTTTTAGTGATTATAAGGGATAGCAAACAGAATAAAGCAGATTACTTTGCAAATAAACAAAAACACAATCTAAACTTAGGTTTCATAGTAGCAGCCGTGTTAGTCTGTATTCGCAAAAAGAAAAGGAGTACTTGTGGCACCTTAGAGACTAACAAATTTATTAGAACATAAGCTTTCGTGAGCTACAGCTCACTTCATCGGATGCATTTGGTGGAAAAAACAGAGGGGAGATTTATATACACACACAGAGAACATGAAACAATGGGTTTATCATACACACTGTAAGGAGAGTGATCACTTAAGATAAGCCATCACCAGCAGCAGGGGGGGAAAGGAGGAAAACCTTTCATGGTGACAAGCAAGGTAGGCTAATTCCAGCAGTTAACAAGAATATCTGAGGAACAGTGGGGGGGTGGGGGGTGGGGGGGGGGAGAAATAACATGGGGAAATAGTTTTACTTTGTGTAATGGCTCATCCATTCCCAGTCTCTATTCAAGCCTATATTAATTGTATCCAATTTGCAAAATAATTCCAATTCAGCAGTCTCTCATTGGAGTCTGTTTTTGAAGCTTTTTTGTTAAAGGATAGCCACTCTTAGGTCTGTAATCGAGTAACTAGAGAGATTGAGGTGTTCTCCAACTGGTTTTTGAATGTCATAATTCTTGACGTATGATTTGTGTCCATTCATTCTTTTACGTAGAGACTGTCCAGTTTGCCCAATGTACATGGCAGAGGGGCATTGCTGGCACATGATGGCATATATCACATTGGTAGATGCACAGGTGAACGAGCCTCTGATAGTGTGGCTGATGTGATTAGGCCCTATGATGGTATCCCCTGAATAGACATGTGGACAGAGTTTACCCAATAATCTCAGCCATGCAGAACACAGTGCCATACACAGCCTCAGAAACAACTCTGACATCATAATCAAAAAGGCTGACAAAGGAGGTGCTGTCGTCATCATGAATAGGTCGGAGTATGAATAAGAGGCTACTAGGCAGCTCTCCAAAACCACTTTCTACAAGCCATTGCCCTCTGATCCCACTGAGAGTTACCAAAAGAAACTACAACATTTGCTCAAGAAACTCCCTGAAAAAGCACAAGAAGAAATCCGCACAGACACACCCCTAGAACCCCGACCTGGGGTATTCTATCTGCTACCCAAGATCCATAAACCTGGAAATCCTGGATGCCCCATCACCTCAGGCATTGGCACTCTGACAGCAGGATTGTCTGGATATGTAGACTCCCTCCTCAGGCCCTACGTTACCAGCACTCCCAGCTATCTTCGAGACACCACTGACTTCCTGAGGAAACTACAGTCCATTGGTGATCTTCCTAAAAACACCATCCTAGCCACTATGGATGTAGAAGCCCTCTACACCAACATTCCACACAAAGATGGACTACAAGCCATCAGGAACAGTATCCCCAATAATGTCACGGCTAACCTGGTGGCTGAACTTTGTGACTTTGTCCTCACCCATAACTATTTCACATTTGGGGACAATGTATACCTTCAAATCAGCGGCACTGCTATGGGTACCCGCATGGCCCCGCACTATGCCAACATTTTTATGGCTGACTTAGAACAACGCTTCCTCAGCTCTCGTCCCCTAATGCCCTTACTCTATTTGCGCTACATTGATGACATCTTCATCATCTGGACCCATGGAAAAGAAGCCCTTGAGGAATTCCACCAGGATTTCAACAATTTCCATCCCACCATCAACCTCAGCCTGGACCAGTCCACACAAGAGATCCACTTCCTGGACACTACGGTGCTAATAAGCGATGGTCACATAAACACCACCCTATATCGGAAACCTACTGACCGCTATTCCTACCTGCATGCCTCTAGCTTTCATCCAGATCATATCACTCGATCCATTGTCTACAGCCAAGCTCTACGATATAACCGCATTTGCTCCAATCCCTCAGACAGAGACAAACACCCACAAGATCTCTATCATGCATTCCTACAACTACAATACCCACCTGCTGAAGTGAAGAAACAGATTGACAGAGCCAGAAGAGTACCCAGAAGTCACCTACTACAGGACAGGCCCAACAAAGAAAATAACAGAACGCCACTAGCCATCACCTTCAGCCCCCAACTAAAACCTCTCCAACGCATCATCAAGGATCTACAACCTATCCTGAAGGACGACCCATCACTCTCACAGATCTTGGGAGACAGGCCAGTCCTTGCTTACAGACAGCCCCCAATCTGAAGCAAATACTCACCAGCAA
Source organism: Dermochelys coriacea (assembly GCF_009764565.3). Taxonomy (NCBI): domain Eukaryota; kingdom Metazoa; phylum Chordata; order Testudines; family Dermochelyidae; genus Dermochelys; species Dermochelys coriacea. Next base: position 87,072,209 of record NC_050068.2, on the reverse strand, counting down.
CCACACACCACACAACAGAACCACTAACCCAGGTACCTATTCTTGCAACAAAGCCCGTTGCCAACTCTGTCCACATATCTATTCAGGGGATACCATCACAGGGCCTAATCACATCAGCCACACTATCAGAGGCTCGTTCACCTGCGCATCTACCAATGTGATATATGCCATCATGTGCCAGCAATGCCCCTCTGCCATGTACATTGGCCAAACTGGACAGTCTCTACGTAAAAGAATGAATGGACACAAATCATACGTCAAGAATTATGACATTCAAAAACCATTTGGAGAACACTTCAATCTCTCTGGTCACTCGATTGGGGGGAGGGATAGCTCAGTGGTTTGAGCATTAGCTTGCTAAACCCAGGGTTGTGAGTTCAATCTCTGAGGGGGGCATTTGGGGCAAAAATTGGGGATTGGTCCTGCTTTGAGCAGGGGGTTGGACTAGATGATCTCCTGAGGTCCCTTCCAACCCTGATATTCTATGATTCTTCTATGATTACACACCTAAGAGTAATGACAGGTTTCAGAGTAGCAGCCGTGTTAGTCTGTATTCGCAAAAAGAAAAGGAGTACTTGTGGCACCTTACAGACTAACAAATTTATTAGAGCATAAGCTTTCGTGAGCTACAGCTGCATCCGATGAAGTGAGCTGTAGCTCACGAAAGCTTATGCTCTAATAAATTTGTTAGTCTAAGGTGCCACAAGTACTCCTTTTCTTTAGACCTAAGAGTGGCTATCCTTCAACAAAAAAGCTTCAAAAACAGTCTCCAATGAGAGACTGCTGAATTGGAATTAATTTGCAAACTGGATACAATTAACTTAGGCTTGAATAGAGACTGGAAATGGATGAGCCATTACACAAAGTAAAACTATTTCCCCATGTTATTTCTCCCCCCCACCCCACCCCACTCCCCACTGTTCCTCAGATATTCTTGTTAACTGCTGGAATTAGCCTACCTTGCTTGTCACCATGAAAGGTTTTCCTCCTCCCCCCCCCCCCCGCTGCTGGTGATGGCTTATCTTAAGTGATCACTCTCTTTACAGTGTGTATGATAAACCCATTGTTTCATGTTCTCTGTGTGTGTATATAAATCTCCCCTCTGTTTTTTCCATCAAATGCATCCGATGAAGTGAGCTGTAGCTCACGAAAGCTTATGCTCTAATAAATTTGTTAGTCTCTAACAAAGTCTAAAAAAAGTCTCTAGTCTAATCTAAACGTAATATACTAAAGAGATTGTATAGGAGTAGCAACTTCTCACCCTAAATGATGATTTAACCCAGTTGCAGAAATTCTTAAGGGAGCAGCTGCCCTTGCTTCCAGCTTTAAACCCCAGATATTCCTTTCACAGGCTAGAAATCCCTCTAGCCTTGGTCCAGCCCTTCTCCCCAGTTCAGTCCTTGTTCCTCAGGTGTTTCCAAGAGTTTTCTTTGGGCAGGGAGTCAGTGAAGAACCATGATGATGTCACTCCCCTTCCTTAAATAGCTTTTGCATATGGTAGGAACCCTTTGTCTCCAAACTTGGTTCCCATGCCTTTCAGTGGAAAAACACTTGTATTCCAAGATGGAGCCCTGTACCAGGTAATCCTGTAGTGTCACAGCAGCCACGACTCAGATTTTGTTTGTCGCACCCTGAGGAGGGCTTCCCATTGGGAGATAAACTTCTTCTAAGGCCTATTGTTTCTTCTAATGGCTCTTCCTAGCCAGCCATCTGAACCGATTGCATTCTGCCTGTTGGGAGTTATCCACGTGTACAATATTTGTAATACAGATAAATAGCCAATATTTGTAACTTCAGATACAAAAATGACACACATACAAATAGGATAATCATATTCAGTAAATTATAACCTTTCCAATGATATCTTACATGACCTATCTTGTATAAAGTATGTCACAGTTATGCCATAATCATATCAATAATATCTCTGCGAAGAATAGGAGATGCAGTGTCATAGTAGCAAACCTGGGGATTTCTGTGAGTGTCCAGTGACAGGGGCTGGACATCACATGGGGACACTTCTAAGCTACTCAGAGACTGGGGTACATCAAGTGTTAACCTGTAAGGCAAAGTCGGGGATGGCAGAGCCCAGAGGAGAGTGCTTGAGTGGCTGTAGGGCTGGCAGTGTCAAGGAGTTGACATCCAGCTACCACAAGAAAGTTTCCCGTACACAGGAGGCAGGAAGGTAACACAGTGATCCACAGTTCCGGACAATCTGAGAAAGTATCACACAGTTTCCCACAGAAAGATAATGCAGCCCAAGCTTCTGTCCTCATTTTGTCTTTGCAATACTTCCAAATGCGAGACTAGCTTGACCTCCCACCTTCCCTTCCCCAGTTGGCTTCTCAGACCATTGGTCTCCCCCCCCACCCCAAATGCACTGACCAGCAGAGCTGATTTGGAATGGATCAGGGAGGAGATGTCAATTTGCTGCTGCTATAGCTTAATCAGGAAATTACTACACTCAAATCCTGGAGAAATAGAGAAGCAGGAGGGACTTTTGCCTTGGAGGGATATTGCTGGGGCACAATGCCTTCTGGTACTCCTTGGAGGTTTTTGCCATTTATGTATCATCCCTTGGCCAGGGCTGTGCCACTGGGCACAATCTAGCCTGTAATATAATATTGAATATAATTTAATCTCTCTTTAGAGGCACACCAATATCTGCATCATGGATCGGCCTCTACAACTCCCAAAACAGCCAGCACTGACCAGTATTGGAATTCAAATCCCAGTTCTCTTCTTAAACCCGGCACCATACTGGAACTTCACAAAGCAGACTGTGTCACTTTCACTATTACTGCGGAGAATACAATCACCCATGTTCCCCTAATGCCAAAGATTTTGACGGGTTTCAGAGTAGCAGCCATTTTTAGTCTGTATTCGCAAAAAGAAAAGGAATACTCGTGGCACCTTAGACACTAACAAATTTATTTGAGCATAAGCTTTCGTGAGCTACAGCTCACTTCATCAGATGCATTCAGTGGAAAATGCAGTGGGGAGATTTATACACATAGAGAACATGAAACAATGGGTGTTACCATACACACTGTAACCAGAGCGATCAGGTAAGGTGAGCTATTACCAGAAGGGCGGGGGAAGCCTTTCGTAGTGATAATCAAGGTGGGCCATTTCCAGCAGTTGACAAGAACATATGAGGAACAGTGTTGGTGGGGGTGGGGAAAATAACATGGGGAAATAGTTTCACTTTGTGTAATGACCCATCCACTCCCAGTCTCTATTCAAGCCTAAGCTAATTGTATCCAGTTTGCAAATTAATTCCAATTCAGCAGTCTCTCCTTGGAGTCTGTTTCTGAAGTTTTTTTGTGCAAGTATTGCCACCTTTTAGGTCTGTAATCGAGTGACCAGAGAGATTGAAGTGTTCTCCAACTGGTTTTTGAATGTTATAATTCTTGACGTCTGATTTGTGTCCATTTATTCTTTTACTTAGAGACTGTCCAGTTTGACCAAGGTACATGGCAGAGGGGCATTGCTGGCACACGATGGCATATATCACATTGGTAGATGCACAGGTGAACGAGCCTCTGATAGTGTGGCTGATGTGATTAGGCCCTATGATGGCGTCCCCTGGATAGATATGTGGACACACTTCGCAATGGGCTTTGTTGCAAGGGTAGGTTCCTGGGTTAGTGGTTCTGTTGTGTGGTGGCTTGTGAGTATTTGCTTCAGGTTGGGGGGCTGTCTGTAAGTAAGGACTGGCCTGTCTCCCAAGATCTGTGAGAGTGATGGGTCGTCCTTCAGGATAGGTTATAGATCCTTGATGATGCGTTGGAGAGGTTTTAGTTGGGGACAGAAGGTGATGGCTAGTGGCGTTCTGTTATTTTCTTTGTTGGGCCTGTCCTGTAGTAGGTGACTTCTGGGTACTCTTCTGGCTCTGTCAATCTGTTTCTTCACTTCAGCAGGTGGGTATTGTAGTTGTAAGAATGCTTGATAGAGATCTTGTCGGTGTTTGTCTCTGTCTGAGGGGTTGGAGCAAATGCAGTTGTATCATAGGGCTTGGCTGTAGACAATAGATCGTGTGGTGTGGTCTGGATGAAAGCTGGAGGCATGTAGGTAGGAATAGCAGTCAGTAGGTTTCTGGTATAGGGTGGTGTTTATGTGACCATCGCTTATTAGCACTGTAGGTGTCCAGGAAGTGGATCTCTTGTGTGGACTGGTCCAGGCTGAGGTTGATGGTGGGATGGAAATTGTTGAAATCATGGTGGAATTCCTCAAGAGCTTCTTTTCCATGGGTCCAGATGTTGAAGATGTCATCAATGTAATGCACGTAGAGTAGGGGCATTAGGGGACGAGAGCTGAGGAAGCGTTGTTCTAAGTCAGCCATAAAAATCTTGCATAGTGTGGGGCCATGCGGGTACTCATAGCAGTGCCGCTGATTTGAAGGTATACATTGTCCCCAAATGTGAAATAGTTATGGGTGAGGACAAAGTCACCAAGTTCAGCTACCAGATTGCCCATTGCCAACTGTGTCCACTTATCTATTTAGGGGACACCATCATATTGCCAAATCACATCAGCCACACAGTACAGAAATGTGCAAAGGATCTAGAACTTCTGAAATCAACAATAGGAAGTGTGAATACCTGTATGTCTCATGCACTATTTTATAAATATAAACTGCAGTCTGCATTCCTAACAAAGAACAACAAATAATAAATGTTTACTCAAGAAACAGAAAAGAAATCCGTGCACCAAGTTGCTGTGTCTTATTTTTTAACAATAAGAACGTGGGTCCTTCAGGTGAGATGTGAAAGCAAGATCGTCTCTGCCAGTGGTGGGCAACCTGTGACCGGTCAGGGTAATCTGGTGGCAGGCCACCAGACAGTTTGTTTACATTTGCATGGCTGCCCGCAGCTCCCCGTGGCCGTGAATGGTGAACCACGGCCCCTGGGAGATGTGGGTGGCTGTGCAAAGGTAAATAAACTGTCTGGAGGCCTGCCACCGAATTACCCTGATGAGCAGAATGCAGCCTGCGGGCCACAGGTTGCCCACCACTAGTCTGTACTCACTGAAGATCACAGTGGCATACTTACAAGAACAGGGAATGTGAGGTTGGACTCCATCTTTGATGTGCAAAGGCTCTAAATCAGAGTGGGGTCAGGATCTGCTGTGGAACAGAAATGAAGATTCATGTATTTGAGTTAATGCTCTTTTGGAAGATTTGAAACCCACTCCTATTTCTAACTGAAATTAATGGCAAAATTACCGTTGACTGAATGAATGCAGCTTTGAACTCCTAGCTTCTTTGCATTTTGGTAAAGGAATCATAGAAACACAAGCTGGAAGGGACCTTGACACATTGAGAGGTGATCAATTCTAGCCCCGTGGGCTGAGGCAGGACCAAGTGAAACTAGACCATCCCTGACAGGTGTTTGCCCAATTTCTTCTTAAATACCTCCAATGACAGGGATTACACAATAATAAAATAAAGGGATTATATTGCAATGGGAGCTGCAATCGGCCATACCTGTGGACGCTGCTGGTAAACAAACCATCCCAGCCTGCCAGCGTATTTCCCTGATGGGCCGCGTGCCAAAGGTTGCCAATCTCTGATCTAGTTGTTAGGTATAAAGAAGTAAGAAATGTTGGTACTGTTTAATATGTTCAATGAGTTGTTTTAACAATGTATTTTTGAAGTAATGTTAAGTGAATCACTGGCTTTAATAGAATCTAATATGGAGTATATGAACTATAACCCTTGGACTCAATCTTTGTAAGCCAACTTGTTTACACCTTAGACACTGGAGTCCTCTGGCTCAAATCAGACTGAAACAGCTTTTCCCACCTGAGCCAACCCCCAACATTCTATTCACTCAAAACTTTTCCTGCCTTAGAGATTATATAAAATCTTGCTCAGCACCTGCCTGGTGCTGTCCATTCCAGCAGCAGCGCATGCACAGTTGGGTATTCCCAACACTCCAGAGCCAGAGAGAAGAGTACCATCTATCCTGCAGCGAGGTAGAGGGAGGAGAGGCTGTCATCACTGTTCCCGCCACAGCGAACTGCATCCATTTTACCTGTGGAAGGTCCTGCTTTCCTGGTGTCCATCATCCCAGAGAGTCTCCCCACCTGCGATGAACTCCAGCAGTAGTCGGGACTCCCCAGTGGTCCTCCTCGAAGGTTTCCAATTAGCCAGAGAGAAGATGATTCTGGGCCTAGTGTCCGTGCATAATGTCCAATGCGCCTAAATCGTAGGAAAGGTTTCTGTATTGGGGTTTCATTTATTGTTTTTTTGAAGGCCAAAGGAGGTTTGTGGGTCTGAGCTTGAAGCTCCTAAAGCCAGTCACTGAATCACTGTATGGTTAAGTTTGTGTTTCTTCCCCCCCATTTTTCCCCAGTTTTCTGTACCCTTGCCCTTAATACACTTATCTTTGTTTGCACCATATTACCTTGTCTTTTCTTCATTTTTATTACATCGCCCGGAGAGGGAGGGACACTCTTATTGTAAGCTAAATCCACCAGTGACAGATATGGAAGGGAGTCAAATCTGTCTTTCTGAGAAAAGAGGATTTCCTTTTATCTCCCCTCGACCATTTCTAAAGTTTTCGTTACTGAAGCATTGCCTTATTCCCCTTGAAGTAACATAGTCATATGTCCTATATAACACAGGCCATTGAACTTCTGCAAAATATTTCCTAGAGAATATTTTTAGAATAAAAAAATCCAATCTTGATTTAAAAATCAACTGTGATAGAGAATTCGCCACTACCCTTGGTAAACTGTTGTAGTGAAAGTGGAAGGAAGTATATGCGTGAGTAGGGATTTCTTTGAATCATAGAATCAAAATCATAGAATATAGGGTTGGAAAGGACCTCAGGAGTCATCTAGTCCAACCCCCTGCTCAAAGCAGGACCAACCCCAACTGAAATCAACCCAGCAAGCGCTTTGTCAAGCCTGAGCTTAAAAACCTCAAAGGAAGGAGATTCCACCACCTCCCTAGGTAATGCATTCTAGTGCTTCACCACTCTCCTAGTGAAAAAGTTTTTCCTAATATCCAATCTAAACCTCCCACGCTGCAACTTGAGACCATTACTCCTTGTTCTGTTATCTGCTACCACTGAGAACAGTCTAGATCCAGTGGATGTGGATGAACAGTGGATGAAGGTGTGTCACTGCTTAGTCACTTCATCCCACACAGCCACAGCTACTGGCTGGTGGGGAGAGAGGAGTATGCTGTACCATCTCCAAGAGCACTATATTTGCTCTGCTGGTTGTGTGCTGCCAGCAGTCCTGACAAGGAATTAAAGATGCTGTGTAACCCTTAATATGAAAGATTCCTCCCATCAGTATTATCAAAATAGTTCATTTATAACAAAGGAGCTTGTAGCTCAAGCTCATGGGTCTGCCTTTTATTTCATTCTTCCACTAATTCCACTTATTTCAATAACATGAGACATTTTTTGAGACATAGTCACTGTGTGACTCTAAACAGATTGTGACACAAATCCCTTCACCTTAATTATACAAGTAGACCCATCATAGAAGGCAATGGGTATGACAAGGAGGACTTGGCCCCATAGCTGATGGAAATGTAGTCTTCAGATGTTCAAAGAAACTATTTGTTAATAATATGAGTTAACTGAATTTCATGAATAGATATTTAAAATACCAATGTACATATGTTCTGTACATTATACTGTAGATACACAATAACATTACACTATCATGTTAATACACTCTATATCCAGCTTTTATCTAAATAGCTTTTCTAATGTTAAGAATGAAAATATTTATATTTTATTATTTAATATTTATTATGTAGAGAGAGGTTTACACCAAAACCTTGGATCTCAATACCACTGAAATTGGGGATTCAGGTGGTTTGTAATCCAAATCACTCAGATACCATGGTGATAGACATGGTTTAAGATACTTCAGTGCTCAGCTGGTGGCTGTGTCATAAGAATTTAAATAGAATAAGCTACAGTTCTGTCACTTGTCTGTTATGACTTTTTACCATTCATTCAAATATCACCACAAAATGTTTATTTCCAAAGTATGACCATATTTAATTGCATTATACATGCACAAGGAGAGCTCACAGAAGTGAAAGTGCCCCACAGTTGGCTGTTCACATTATGAACACAGGAATTGCTTCCATACAATTGCCCAAAATTGTTCAGATTCTTATGCATCTTTACATAAGCTGTCAACCCTATAATTTCTGATTTTGCAGGAATCAGAATGAATGCCACAGTGGGGTTATGACCTTTCTCATTCTCTATGGGGCAATTCTGGATTTTCCTTTTCAATGGCATTCTTTTGATACTTCCTGTGTAATCTTTACTAGAGAGATCATCTCATATGAAAATGGCATAAAATGATTAGACTGTGTTTTTTAAAAAGAAAAAAACTTTTTCTAGTGTCATTATAGCACCCTGAGAGAGGAAGAATGTGAGCTATCCTTAAGGAACTTGTGACTGTAACTTCAGGCATTTTCTTTCCACCACAATCCTTATTTATAGAGACCAAAAATATGATAGCGAAGTCTGCAGCAACACCTGCTTCAGGATCTTTTGTAGATTTGCAGATGGCCAGGAATATCAGAATAACTTTCATGACCCATAGAGAAGGGTAAAGTGCAGCTGTGCAAACACATCACATTTTTCTTCAAGAAAATGTAAATACATTAGGCCTTTGACTCAAAGCAGTGAGCCGAGTCTTCATTTTCCGCTCCAGACCATGAGGAAAAACAAACCTCTATTTTTAGTGTCTTTGTCACAATAGTATAATTATTTAACTCTTTCTCCCTTCCTTTTTTTCATTGTATATATAGGCAATTTTTAAAAAAAGAAATAAATTTTCATTTAAGTTTATAGGGATGTGTGTATGCTATGATCATATGTGTATGCTATGCTATGGCATCATTTATCCAACTACTATGGCAACTCCTCTGTGGCAGAGATAAAACAGCCCCTATGTTTTCAAATGTGCTAGAACTTGATTTTTGCATGCCTAATGTAAGATCCTTCAAATGAGTTGGATTTTCAGAGGGTGGGTGTCAAGATTCCTTCCCCACCCTGAACTCTAAGGTACAGATGGGGGGACCTGCATGAAAGACCGCCTAAGTTTATTCTTACCAGCTTAGGTTAAAAACTTCCTCAGGGTACAAACTTTGCCTTGTCCTTGAACCCTATGCTTCCACCACCAAGCACGTTAAAGAACAGGAAAAGAGCCCACTTGGAGACGTCTTCCCCCCAAAATATCCCCCAAAGCCCTACACCCCCTTTCCTGGGGAAGGCTTGATAAAAATCCTCACCGATTTGCATAGGTGAGCACGGACCCAAACCCTTTGATCTTAAGAATAACGAAAAAACAATCAGGTTCTTAAAAGAATTTTAATTAAAGAAAAGATAAAAGAATCACCTCTGTAAAATCAAAAAGAAAAGGAGTACTTGTGGCACCTTAGAGACTAACAAATTTATTTGAGCATAAGCTTTCGTGAGCTACAGCTCACCTCATCGGATGCATTTGGTAGAAAATACAGTGGGGAGATTTATATACACACACAGAGAACATGAAACAATCGGTTTTATCATACACATTGTAAAGAGAGTGATCACTTAAGATGAGCCATCACCAGCAGCAGGGGGGGAAAGGAGGAAAACCTTTCATGGTGACAAGCAAGGTAGGCTATTTCCAGCAGTTAACAAGAACATCTGAGGAACAGTGGGGGGGTGGGGTGGGATGGGAGAAATAACATGGGGAAATGGTTTTACTTTGTGTAATGACTCATCCATTCCCAGTCTCTATTCAAGCCTAAGTTAATTGTATCCAGTTTGCAAATTAATTCCAATTCAGCAGTCTCTCACTGGAGTCAGTTTTTGAAGCTTTTTTGTTGAAGGATAGCCACCCTCAGGTCTGTAATCGAGTGTCCGGAGAGACTGAAGTGTTCTCCGACTGGTTTTTGAATGTTATAATTCTTGACATCTGATTTGTGTCCATTTATTCTTTTATGTAGAGACTGTCCAATCTGACCAATGTACATGGCAGAGGGGCATTGCTGGCACATGATGACATATATCACATTGGTAGATGCGCAGGTGAACGAGGCTCTGATAGTGTGGCTGATGTGATTAGGCCCTATGATGGTGTCCCCTGAATAGATATGTGGACAGAGTTCGCAACGGGCTTTGTTGCAAGGATAGGTTCCTGGGTTAGTGGTTCTGTTGTATGGTCTGTGGTTGCTGGTGAGTATTTGCTTCAAGTTGGGGGGCTGTCTGTAAGCAAGGATTTCGCTGTCTCCCAAGATCTGTGAGTGATGGGTTGTCCTTCAGGATAGGTTGTAGATCTTTGATGATGCGTTGGAGAGGTTTTAGTTGGGGCTGAAGGTGATGGCTACTGGCGTTCTGTTGTTTTCTTTGTTGGGCCTGTCCTGTAGTAGGTGACTTCTGGGTACTCTTCTGGCTCTGTCAATCTGTTTCTTCACTTCAGCAGGTGGGTATTGTAGTTGTAGGAATGCATGATAGAGATCTTGTAGGTGTTTGTCTCTGTCTGAGGGGTTGGAGCAAATGCGGTTATATTGTAGAGCTTGGCTGTAGACAATGGATCGTGAAGGAAATACATCTACCAATGTGATTTCATGTTCTCTGTGTGTGTATATAAATCTCCCCACTGTATTTTCCACCAAATGCATCCGATGAAATGAGCTGTAGCTCACGAAAGCTTATGCTCAAATAAATTTGTTAGTCTCTAAGGTGCCACAAGTACTCCTTTTCTTTTTGCGAATACAGACTAACACGGCGGCTACTCTGAAACCTCTGTAAAATCAGGATGGTAAATACCTTACAGGGTAATCAGATTCAAAACATAGAGAATCCTGCTAGGCAAAACCTTAAGTTACAAAAAGACACAAAACCAGGAATATACATTCCATTCAGCACAGTTATTTTACCAGCCATTTAAACAAATGAAATCTAACACATTTCTAGCTAGATTATTTACTAACTTAACAGAAGTTCTGAAGAGCATTCCTGACCTGGTCCCGGCAAAAGCATCACACAGACAGACAGACCCTTTGTTCCCCCCTCCAGCTTTGAAAGTAACTTGTCTCCCCATTGGTCATTTTGGTCAGGTGACAGCGAGGTTATCTTAGCTTCTTAACCCTTTACAGGTGAAAGGGTTTTGACTCTGGCCAGGATTTTATAGTTCTGTATACTGAAAGGTGCTTACCGTTCCCTTTATATTTATGACAATGGGTGCTTAGCACTTGCTGAAAATCCAGGCTCTTAAAGGTGTCCCAAAATTTGAGGTATGGTACCCAAAATCATTAGTCACTGAACTGAGCTTTGCTATAAGTGGGGGAGAGAAGAAAAGGCTGGGATAACATTTTTTTTTTCATGTGATATTTCTTGCCTTTGATAATACTTGTGTATTTTGCTTACCAAGGAGATCAGTATGACTTTTTTATTATTACTATGTACTCATAAATGCACTACTGTGACAATTTAAAGAAATTTTAGATACCAGATGATTTGCGTTTGGAACATATCTACACACTTACCAACCATCTGAAATGTCTGAAATATCAGATTCATATTACATGTGCTGTTCCATGTCTGTATCATATAGTTTCACCGGGAGATCCCTATCAGGAAACACAGCACAGAAGACCCAGTGCAGGAAGAGTTATGCATCTAGCAAAGGTGGCTGATTTTAAGTACATTTCTGATCAACACTCAACACTTTGGAGAGCACTCTTGAGCAATATGCAACAGCTCAGCCAGGAATGAATTTTTATGGTCTAGCTGTAAACCCTAGAAAACAGATGCAGGCTGGGATTTTCAAAGCCTTACTCCCAGGCAAAATTAATAAATGTATTGATTAGCACTAAAGCTAAATCACAATGTGTTTGGGTTTTGAGGACAAAATTAATGTTAACGACCAAATGACAATGTTTAGCTATCTAGATTTAGAGAGAGAGGCCAAAACACCTGAAAAATCATTTTCAGAGGTGCCAAACTGAATTCAGATTTTAATTTTGGTATAATAGATACACTAATTTTAAGTCGTCTTTTTTTGCCATCTCTCCATTTATTTTATCAATGGATCAATTTTAGTATTTGGGATAATCACAGCTGGAGAGACAACACTGAGAACATAAAACAGCACAGATGGTTTTGTCATTTTGAATGACTGCTTTTAAGCCATTGCCTTTTAATGCTGAGCATTCTATTAAGGACAAATGTAAATAATAACAAACAGAGCAGTATACCTATATACCTGCCAGACGGAACAAATCAAATGACAGCTGTTTATGTGAGAGTTTTTTTGCATTGTTTGTTTTTTTGCATTATTTAGTTAGTTAGTTAGTTATTCTGGCATTTCATAGTTGGGTGACACAAAACAAATGGTTAACAGAGTTCAAAGAAACTGGGCAATAAATAAACAAACAACCTTTACAATAAAAATGGAAAATACTTTGGGTCCAAATATAAAATAAAAACAGGGAAGCAGCAGAAAATATAGTCAGATGTTACAGCTCTTTTTGTAGAATCATAAGAAAGGAAGAATTTCCTTAATGGATCAGACCTGAAATCCATATTATCTAATATTCTATCTCTGACAGTGACCAGTACCAAATATTTCAGAGGAAGATGTAAGAACCCCACAGCAAGCATATGAGGGATAATCTGCAAAAACCTTACTTCTCATCCTGGTCTGTAATAGTTAGAGATTGACCTAAACTCAAAGTACACAGCTGCAGCACCATAGTGTAGATGTTTCCTACATCAGTGGAAGGACTTTTTTTCTGTCAATAATAGTTAATCCACTCTGACAGGAGGTATCTTGGTCAATGGAAGAATTCTTCTGTTGACCTACCTGTGTCTACACCACATGTTAGGTTGACATAACTATGGAAACCATGTTGTGAAATTTTTCCATAGCCCTGAGTGATGTAGCTAGGTTGGTCTAATTTTTAAGTGTAGACCAGGCCTCATAAACATGAGGTGTAATATCCCTTCTAAACATGTTATTGTTAATTATGATAACTCTTGATATTCTGAATAACCATATACATGTCCAATCCTGCTTGAATCTTAATAAATTGTTGGCTTTAATGACTTCATGGGGCAATGAGATCCATAGTGTAATCACATAGTATGAGAAAGTATTTCCTTTTGTTGGGCGTGAATTTCCCAACTTTACATTCCAGTGCATGTCCTCTTGTGTTATTAGATGAGAACAGAAGTTCCTGATCTACCTTCACTATATCATTCACCACTTTATAGATTGTTACCTTGCCCCCCTACTTCTAAAGTAAATAATCCAAATCTTTTCAATCTCTTCATATGTTTATTTCCATTCCCTAATATTTTTTTCTTACCCTTCTCTGAACCCCTAGTAATTCTTCAATATCCTTTAGGGTATAGGATGATCAATACTGCAGACAACATTTCATATGAGGGATTTATATAAAAACATTATAATATTTTCCATATTATTCTGCATCCCATTGCTTAGATATCCAAACATCTTACAGATTTTTTTTTTTTATCACAGCTGTGCATTGTGCGGAGGTCTTCACTGAGCTGTCCACAACGGTGGGGGGCAACCTGCGGCCGTTCAGGGTAATCCACTGGCGGGCCACCAGAGAGGTTGTTTACATTTGCACAGCTGCCCGCAGCTCCCAGTGGTCATGGTTCGCTGTTCCTGGCCAATGGGAGCTGAGGGAAGTGGCGCGGGCCGCAGGGATATCCAGTACCTTTTCCTGATTTGATGTATTTAATTCAGAATCCTGTAAGGTATACAAGTAGTTTTGGTTGGGTTTTTAACCACCTCCAATGTACATTACTTTGCATGTTTCAACACTGAATTTCATTCCTGTTGTGTTGCCCATTTACCAAGCTTGCTTGGAGCTCTTTAAAATATTTCACAATCCTCTCTGATCCTAACCAACCTAAATAACTTTCTATTATCTGCAAATTTTTCTACCTCACTCTTCATTACCCCTTTCCAGATCATTAATAAATATATTAAACATAAGGCTAGTACAGAACCATGAGGTAATCTGCTGTTAATCCTTTTCTATAATGAAAATTGGGTATAGATTTCTAATCTCTGTCATCCCTTAAATAATATTTGATTCATGATAATTCTCCGCCTTTCACACCATGACTATTTTTCTATAAGCCCTTTGCACAGGACCTCGTCAAAGGCCTTTTGGAAGTCTAAATCAACTTTTTTTTAAAGTTTATTTAAAACTTTAAAACTTTTTTTAAAGTTTTCCTTTATTCATTAATTTAAAATTCTTTGAAAATGTAAATGAGACTTGTGAGACAGTTTTGCATTGCAGAAACTGTAGTTAAACCCTATTTCTCTCTGGTGTCTTCACAAACTGTATATGGACCAGACATGGATTTTCTATAATTTGTCAGTACAAAAGGGTGCCATCCCAGGTTCTGACTCTCCTAGCCTGCCTCTGTCCCCCATACTTCCTTTCTGTGCCTTCTAATATCTCTTGTGTTAATGAGCCAATTTACTTGTTAGTCTTCCCCCATTGGATCCACCCTGGGAGGAATTAATTGTTGTGTAAGTGACTAGAGTGCTGGCACATTTGTTGGTTCCCAGCACTGTGTCAAGGTGTGTAATTGGTAATTGTTCATAAAGTTCTGTTTGAACTTTTTTAGGTCACATTTTCTGGTGATCTCATTGAAGATAAACACTTTAGAGAAACTGTCTTAGTGATTACCTAAGTCAGATAGGAGGCTTCTGTTCCCTCACTAGGTACCCTAATCTTTATAATCCGAAGAGATTATTGGTATGTTGAATATTTTAGGGCACTTAGTAAACATTATCTATCTATTGCTCTGAAATTTGGAAAAGTCTAGAAAAGACTTGTTGGACAATCATTCCTAAATGGTGATGTCCTCCAATATTCATATCTCACCACACTGTAAAAAACTTATTCAATGCTACTGCATTTGCAATCTATTTCCAGGCATGAAACTTTCTGATAATTGAATATCCACATTCATCCCCCCAACCCTTCCTTGCTCCTATGCATGAGCAGATTGCATGCATTTCAGACTCTCCTTTCCCCCTCAGACCCTTCACTTCCAAACATACAAAATCAGCATAAATTCATTCAAATGTGAATACACATAGCAACATGAATTTAAAAAAGCAAAACTGATCAACCGCATGTCTGGTGGGAGGGGCGAGTGAAGAATTTAATCAGCTCGAACAATGAGATGCTTAAAACAGATTTGTAGGTGCATTTCGCCCCACTATTTCACCCAGCTCTAGTCAGTTTTCTTCTTTTTAAACTTTCTTTGTCACACTGGCTGCATTGTGAATTTTCCTTGAGTAAAAACTTTAGTATTGGTCCTGTTATATCTATTCATATAACCTAGGACCATCCTAGGTACACCCTTCAGGCATTAACATTAACTCTGGAATCATGTGTTGTCTGTTTTCAAATCATCCTTTTAACCATCCTGTGAAACTACAGATGTGGTCTTTTAACCTCTTGACATCAATCAATTCCTCCATATTCTTAATATTTTTTGCCGCAAACTCCCTGAAATGTGTCACTGTTTCTGGTAATATGGTGCTCAAAATTAATTCAGTATTGCAGATTTTATCATGCCAGTCTTAAAGAGAGGGACTGTTACCTTCTAGCTCAATGCTCATATGTTAAGCACCTGAAAATGCCTCTCTGTTGGCATATTGCATTATAAACCCATGTCTAATTTGCTCTGTGATTAGTCCAGTTCTTCTAAAACATTAGTGCTTTCCGGGTCTGTGCCTCCCATTTGCTAACACAGTTTTACAATTATGTTTTCCCCTCCAGATGCATCATTTTTCTAATCTGAGTCTCATGTTGTAGTGTTCTGCCATTATTTCAAATCTCTCAGGATCCCTTTTTACTCTTCCCCCCCCCAAAAAAAGTGTTTGCAAATGCTTATCAATCATCTGAAATACTGAATAATTTTGCAAAAAGAAAAGGAGTACTTGTGGCACCTTAGAGACTAACAAATTTATTAGAGCATAAGCTTTCGTGAGCTACAGCTCACTTCATCGGATGCATTTGGTGGAAAAAACAGAGGAGAGATTTATATACACACACACAGAGAACATGAAACAATGGGTTTATCATACACACTGTAAGGAGAGTGATCACTTAAGATAAGCCATCACCAACAGCAGGGGGGGGAAGGAGGAAAACCTTTCATGGTGACAAGCAGGTAGGCTAATTCCAGCAGTTAACAAGAATATCAGAGGAACAGTGGGGGGTGGGGTGGGAGGGAGAAATACCATGGGGAAATAGTTTTACTTTGTGTAATGACTCATCCATTCCCAGTCTCTATTCAAGCCTAAGTTAATTGTATCCAGTTTGCAAATTAATTCCAATTCAGCAGTCTCTCCTTGGAGTCTGTTTTTGAAGCTTTTTTGTTGAAGTATAGCCACTCTTAGGTCTGTGATCGAGTGACCAGAGAGATTGAAGTGTTCTCCAACTGGTTTTTGAATGTTATAATTCTTGACGTCTGATTTGTGTCCATTCATTCTTTTACGTAGAGACTGTCCAGTTTGGCCAATGTACATGGCAGAGGGGCATTGCTGGCACATGATGGCATATATCACATTGGTAGATGCGCAGGTGAACGAGCCTCTGATAGTGTGGCTGATGTGATTAGGCCCTATGATGGTATCCCCTGAATAGATATGTGGACAGAGTTGGCAACGGGCTTTGTTGCAAGGATAGGTTCCTGGGTTAGTGGTTCTGTTGTGTGGTGTGTGGTTGCTGGTGAGTATTTGCTTCAGATTGGGGGGCTGTCTGTAAGCAAGGACTGGTCTGTCTCCCAAGATCTGAGAGAGCGATGGCTCGTCCTTCAGGATAGGTTGTAGATCCTTGATGATGCGTTGGAGGGGTTTTAGTTGGGGGCTGAAGGTGATTGCTAGTGGCGTTCTGTTGTTTTCTTTGTTGGCCCTGTCTCTACGTAAAAGAATGAATGGACACAAATCAGACGTCAAGAATTATGACATTCAAAAACCAGTTGGAGAACACTTCAATCTCTCTGGTCACTCGATCACAGACCTAAGAGTGGCTATACTTCAACAAAAAAGCTTCAAAAACAGACTCCAACGAGAGACTGCTGAATTGGAATTAATTTGCAAACTGGATACAATTAACTTAGGCTTGAATAGAGACTGGGAATGGATGAGTCATTACACAAAGTAAAACTATTTCCCCATGGTATTTCTCCCTCCCACCCCACCCCCCACTGTTCCTCTGATATTCTTGTTAACTGCTGGAATTAGCCTACCTGCTTGTCACCATGAAAGGTTTTCCTCCTTCCCCCCCCTGCTGTTGGTGATGGCTTATCTTAAGTGATCACTCTCCTTACAGTGTGTATGATAAACCCATTGTTTCATGTTCTCTGTGTGTGTGTATATAAATCTCTCCTCTGTTTTTTCCACCAAATGCATCCGATGAAGTGAGCTGTAGCTCACGAAAGCTTATGCTCTAATAAATTTGTTAGTCTCTAAGGTGCCACAAGTACTCCTTTTCTTTTTGCGAATACAGACTAACACGGCTGCTACTCTGAAACCTGAATAATTTTGGGCACCATATACCAGGAAGAGTGAAACGTTTCAGGGAGTTTACATGATGATTACTTCCTGTTCTAAACCCTTAATAAGAATGTTTTGTATTGAAAGTGGAGCAGGGGAGGAGCTCCACTCATTCATAATTCCAGAAGGAGACCCCACTTTTGGTAGATGGTATTGATGTTCAAAATATGACTGTGTGTGCTTTCTGAGATCTGCTAGGCTCCTTGGACTTGGCTTGTTCTTTAAATCATGGGGAAATAAATGTTATTTCCTACACCTTGTGCTCTCATAGTGCTAAAATGGCCTCTCTCTGACTAAATTATGAAGATCGGCATGTTTCTTCCATGTGTTGATGATCAATGAGACACTTTACATTTCAACTTTATTAACTATCATCATTGGGCATCTGACTCAACACCTCACTATGCTGAATGGAACTTAAGCTTCTCAAAGTTATTGTTTCAAACTCTGGTTGTGTTTTTAAGATTTTTCTCTGCAACAATGATAGCTAGACACTTTTTATTTATAATGAAATTTGATAATCTGGAGAACAAGAAGGTAGTTTGGGAGGTGACAAATTATTGTATCACTACATACTGACAGCTGGTTGAAAAAATCAGAAAAAAATTGATTTAGTTCCTAAAATGTTTGGAATTTGTCAAAAAAAGTCTGTTTCAGGTTGCATAAAATGTTTAGTTCTAGTCAACTTCAGAAAATAGTGTATGCGATTTTCCCTCTCATATAATGTTTAGCTCAGTGGTTAGGACACTACCCTGGAATATTTGAATCCACATTCCAGAACAGGTGCTTGACTTCAAATCTTCCTTCATCCCAGATTAACATCCTAACCACCAAGCTCTATGCTACTCTGGAGGGTGTTCTCAGTCCTTCCGGTAGAAGGTATTCCACTTTATATTAATACTTAAATATTCAAGGGAGCTGGGACTTGAATTTGGGACTCTCACTTACCATTTGAAATCTCTGACTACCAGTCTAGAGGTTATTCTGTTCTCAAGTTCTCCTGTTAAAACTGTATAAATACAGTAAATATTCATTGGGCCAAAGCAAGAGATTAAGATACTAACTACTGTGCGGGGTATGAGATATGGATTCAGATCTCTCTGTCTGTTTCAGAGGAGGGATTGGTATCCACATCACCTATTTTCCAGATGAGTGCCTTAATCACCGGGCTCTAGAGTCATTCTCCCCTTGGCACGATGAATATTTATGTATTTATATAAAGTGGAACAGTTTCAGCAGGAGAGACTGAGAGCAAGCCACAGCAATATTGACACAATTTGAGCTATGTTATTAAACTGGCTGGGTACTTAACCTCTGCTATTTTAGTATTTACCATTATACTTGTTTATAGTCTTTCATACAGTTTTCAATCCACAGGACAATGTTCATATCCAGGCTTATTTGAATCAATTTAGTACATATCATAAAATCTTGTTCTCAGTCCAATAGTTAAATGAAATGTAAATACAGCACAGTCTTGCTTGTTGGAATGCAATGGGAGCGGTCAGCGGTTCTTCAAACAAGCATCTGCTGGAGTACAACCACTTGAAGGCTTGGAGACTAATTTTTGTAATTTTTTTTTCTTTTTCCTCTGTGTTTGGGTGATTCCCAGGTTCTGACTTTTCAAATGATTGTCAGAGCTCAATAAAATCTTGAAATTATTTCTTTAATGCCTTAGTCCCTGATACAGCAAAATCTTTAAATATATGTTTTACTTCACATGCTACTAGTGGTTCCATTCACCGCTATGGGACTACTCACAGGACAAAACGTTAAGCATGTGTCTTTGCAGGATTTGAGACCTTTGGCTTTCTGATACTAGCCCTTTACATTTGGCAGAAGCAAGAGAGTATATGCATCTTCCTGATATTAGGGCACTTTATCTTGCCCTTTTTCTGAACACTGCAACTAACAAATTAAGGCTTCCATGACTATGGAACTAGCTGGGATACATCATCCTAATGTGTTCTGCAGACCTACTAAATTAGTCGACTTTAGTTCAAAGACCAAAAAAAAATAAAAATCCCTTTTTGGCATGGGTCCCCGAGTTTGTCAGGTGAATTTCTCTAGTTCCACTATATATTTCCACAAAAAGAAAAGGAGTACTTGTGGCACCTTAGAGACTAACAAATTTATTTGAGCATAAGCTTTCGTGAGCTACAGCTCATTTCATCGGATGCATGGATCCAATGAAGTGAGCTGTAGCTCGCAAAAGCTTATGCTCAAATAAATTTGTTATTCTTTAAGGTACAACAAATATTCCTTTTCTTTTTGCAGATACAGACTATTACGGCTGCTACTCTGAAACCTATATACTTCCAGTTTCTCACCAGAAACTGCTTGTCTCTCCCCCCACCCCCAGGGCTGGTTCCAGCCATTCATCTGAGTACCCCTCCCATCCCCCCGCAGAGCTGTCACTGGTTGCTCAAACTCTGCTGGCCCTCTGAGTGCTGGAATCCTGCATGCCCCCCCTCAGCCCTGCCTCCCACCTGCCCAGGGCTGGCATCTCCACTTGCCCTTCACTTCCGCACTTTGTTCACACTGCACCCCAATTTTTTTGACAAAAGTGGAAATTTCTCCCATTTGCTCTTGCCAACTGATCAAGTGAGCCAATATCCTCTGCCTATCCATTATATTTATCATTGGATGTAGTGTTTCAGGCCAAATTATATACAAAATACATTAAGTTCCCATTTTAATATTTTAAAAAATATTAATTAAAATATATACTACATTAAAACTGATGTGCATATGCAGTGCAGTAAATGTACAGGGCCTGATTCTATTCTCATTCTTTTGAGAATGGTCTTTTGGATCTAATTTCTGTAAAAGCCATTTGACTTCAATGGGACTACTCAGTATATAAAATTAAATGTGTGCCATTTTCGTTCAGGATTTGGACCCTGATTTTATACCACAGTTCAGTGTGAAGAGAGTCCTGCATGTGTAATATTTCTTAATTTCTTTGTAATGATAAAAGCTAAAACTAACTCTCTCTAAATATAAACTAGTAATGTAGCATCTTACCAGACTAAAGTATTGGAGCTTCAAGGAGACCTTGATTTAGGAGGTGGGAGATTGAGCATCTTCTAGGACACATTATTCATTAAAACAGACATGTACACTCATAGAGAAAAGCTACCTCTTCCTGAGTGAAGTGATATAAAATGCTAAGAAATAAAAATAATGTTAACATTCCTCTCTCCCTCTTTAAAGACAAAAACAAGAATCATTATGGTAATCTAAAATATCAAATAAATGATTAATCACAAAACACTAACCTAAGTGGTAGGTATATAAGTGTTACAATCACAAGTTTCAGCTGTGGGTTAGGCTTGTCCATAATGAAGCTTAAAAACAAACAACCTCTCGCCCATAAACAAGAAAATCTATTGCAATTGTGTAAAATAAATCACTGAAAAATAAAAGGATGATGATTTTTTCTTTTGATGTGTTCTGAAGAGAGATTCTCACCGCAACTGTCAAAATAGTGGAGCCTTAGGCACAATGTGCTAAATCCTGCTTGAAATACTGATGAGCAATAGCCTCAGTGGAAACAGTAGGATAGCTCTGAAGTTTTGTTTTCTCTGCAGCTCTGTTGTTAAACCCAAGAAAATAACCAGATGTGTTCCTCTGCACTAGTTCAGTTTAATTTTTCTATTGAATTTTTTCCGCTGAACAGTGTTGCTATATCAACTATTTAAGGGTTTGTTCCTGTGTCCATTGAAGTCCATGGCAAAAATCTTACAAAGAATAAGACTCTAAAGGTAGGTCTGCTAGGCAACAAAATCCCCAGAGCGGCAAGTCTCAGAACCTGGGTCTACAGACTCAGGCTCACACTATGGTGCTAAAAACAGGCATGTAGATGTTCAGGTTCAACCTGGATCTCAGGCTCTGAAGCCCAGGGACAGAGGTGAGTTTAAAAGCCCAAGCTCCAGCCCAAGACAGAATGTCTATATAGCTATTCGTAGTGCAATAGCGCAAACCACTGAAGCCTTACTGCTGCAGGGATTTTTTGCTGTGTTAACATACACTAAGAGGCCTATTTTTTTTTTAAAAAAATGAGTGGCTAAAAATTAAATGCTAAAGCATAGCTGCCAAGGGTTCTTTTTTTGGGGGGGGGTTGTTCTTTTGCAGCTGATATTTTATGCAAATTATTCAATTAGGTAAATTGCATATAACTAAGCTTCAGCTTTAAATACATTATTTGTATTTAGTGGAAGTGATTGGCTTAACAATTCTGGTGAATGAAGTCCATTTGGGGTGTGTGTGTGTGTGTGTGTGTGTGTGTGTGTGTGTGCGCGTGCGCGTGGTGTACACAGTCTTTCTTCACATAACCGCATACTATATTTTCCTTCATAGATGTTAGAGTTTGATCTCAGAAGCTTAAACTCTGCAATGTGGATCTCTTCCACTTGAACTGATGGAGCAACTCATGGAAGAAATATGCTGATATCCTTTATGTAGACCCGTCCCAAAGTTGGAAAAAAATGTGCTATGTGTTCCCCCTTTCCCTATCTAAAAAGGTATTTTGAGAAGAGTTCTCTCTCTCCATGTGAGATTTTATCTGAGATGAAGGAAGTTATGACTGGGCATATGATTGCTGATGTAGCTGCCTAAATCAAAAGGCTTGTATCTTTCTCATCTATTGATCACATTTATCCATTTGCTTACCTCATATATTTGTACAGTTTAATTCCTCCTATTCTCTGAGATTTGGGATATTGTAGCCAAAATGGTAGCTACAGACACTCAGATACAGACGGGTGATGATGAGTGGAGTTTAAGAACCAATATGGAATAGAACATAACAGCAGGCACAACACATTTTCTTCAGAGTTAGCATATTCTGAATTGTTTACACTGGGATTTTTAGCAATCTCCACATTAACTCAGCATAACATTAAAGCTGCGTCTTGTTTGTCTTACTCATGCATATAGTCAGTCTCATTAGAATCAATGGGAGTGATTGCTTGAGTAACGTGAGTAGGATTTGGCCGGCTACTGAAAGGCATGGTAGAATAAAGATGTTTAAATGAACAAAACAGTTCAATTCACCTGTCTAGCATTTAATCATAAAAAGAAAATGGCCTTGACAGTAAATTTTAGATTTCGCCAGTCGTTTACTTTTCCTCAATTTCATGACGTTCCACCAAAGTAAATTCAATATGTCCACTGTCATGTGGGACTTTCCTGGGTTTATTTTTATGGGATTGAGCATAGCTCATTGAAATCAGTGAAAGGCTTTCCATTGACTGGAATGGGCTTTGGCTCAGATCCTATTCACATGAGCAACCATAGCAGGATCAGGCCTTAGGAATATAAAAATCCTATTTCAAAGCCACAGGTCCTTAAGCACAGTTTATTACTGATAGGTCATCTCTGCTATTTTCCTCTTGTTGTGTGAACCATGCAAATGGTAGGCCTCAATCCTGCAAACATTTACAGGGTGCAACTACTCACCTTCATGAATTTACTCATGTCTTTTTGCAGGATTGAGGATTGCAAGGAGATTATATATATCTATATATATATCTATATCTATCTTTGGATGGATTTCAGTCTAAAATGAATACTAAGCTAAATCACAGCCTGAAAATGCTGGGAGAAATGGGGCTAGCTTGATCAAAGCTGAGGGGATGGCAGAACAGTGTATTAAAAATGTAATTGATATGGGCAAACTAGGATGGTGAGTCCCCTTGATATCTATTTATTGTAGCTATAAATGACTAAAACTTTCATGGAGATGCAGAAATTAATAGCAATTATTGGAACTGTCACCAACAAGAATTTTAAAATAACTATTCATTCCTGAATTCTGACAGGTTTCAGAGTAGCAGCCGTGTTAGTCTGTATTCGCAAAAAGAAAAGGAGTACTTGTGGCACCTTAGAGACTAACAAATTTATTAGAGCATAAGCTTTCGTGAGCTACAGCTCACTTCATCGGATGCATTTGGTAGAAAAAACAGAGGAGAGATTTATATACACACACACAGAGAACATGAAACAATGGGTTTATCATACACACTGTAAGGAGAGTGATCACTTAAGATAAGCCATCACCAGCAGCAGGGGGGGGGAAAGGAGGAAAACCTTTCATGGTGACAAGCAAGGTAGGCTAATTCCAGCAGTTAACAAGAATATCAGAGGAACAGTGGGGGGTGGGGTGGGAGGGAGAAATACCATGGGGAAATAGTTTTACTTTGTGTAATGACTCATCCATTCCCAGTCTCTATTCAAGCCTAAGTTAATTGTATCCAGTTTGCAAATTAATTCCAATTCAGCAGTCTCTCGTTGGAGTCTGTTTTTGAAGCTTTTTTGTTGAAGGATAGCCACTCTTAGGTCTGTGATCGAGTGACCAGAGAGATTGAAGTGTTCTCCAACTGGTTTTTGAATGTTATAATTCTTGACGTCTGATTTGTGTCCATTCATTCTTTTATGTAGAGACTGTCCAGTTTGGCCAATGTACATGGCAGAGGGGCATTGCTGGCACATGATGGCATATATCACATTGGTAGATGCGCAGGTGAACGAGCCTCTGATAGTGTGATGTGATTAGGCCCTATGATAGTATCCCCTGAATAGATATGTGGACACAGTTGGCAATGGGCTTTGTTGCAAGGATAGGTTCGTGGGTTAGTGGTTCTGTTGTGTGGTGTGTGGTTGCTGGTGAGTATTTGCTTCAGACTGGGGGGCTGTCTATAAGCAAGGACTGGTCTGTCTCCCAAAGTAAAGTTCCCTTGTGACTCTAGAGTGAAATAAAATATTTTTGGCCAAAATTACGGCACATTAGTATTAAATTCACAAAAAGTTTTGGTCAACATGAAACATAATTTTTCAGTAAATAAACTATTCTATGGGGAAAAAAATCCCAGCTTTATCATTTATTCCTCTTGAAAAATCTGTCCATTTTATTTAGGAAAGGAAGCTGATTTATTTTGAGTGCTAAACTCCTCTGAAAATCTAGTCCCCAAAGTCCATTGAAGTGCAAACAGACCCAACTTCCTAATCAACATAATGGGTAGAAAATGGAAATACAAAGCATTAAGGAGTCATTTCTTCAAGCTCTTAGAAATTGCATACTTTAATGCAGTAATATATGGAGATGGTGTTTTGAGTACTTTCTCACTGTAACACGCAGAACAGAAAATGTTTCTTGGATTCCATTGTTCAATCCTTTACAGGAAGTTGTGTTGTCTGTACCCTAGGGGATAGAAAACAAAATATGGTGGTATGTCAGCAGCATAGCTAAAGACTGAGCTGAATCAGGGTCTTTGTCTGCAAATTGCTTATTGAGAACATTTCCAGATTAGATTCTTGGAGATTTATAAGTGATTTACAGAGACTCATTCTAGAAAAAAAAGAGAGTTAAGAAACCTTCTCCAATCTGCCTATGAAACATCTTAACTGAATGGAGCTTATCTAGAAAATGGAATGGGGCAAGGAAAGCCACCACTCAACAAATTGGGAGTAAAGAATGAATAAGAAACTACTAAAACAAACAGCCAAAATGCACTATAATAAAATATTCCTCCACTGAGCCCATGAGTAAAACAACAAGCCAGAGAGAGAATAGGAAATGTGGAGGACTAGAAAAAAATGTTACCAATGAAGAGCAGAGCATATATTCAGCAACTGTGGATGTAAGAAAACAAAGACTGTCATATTGCACAGAGATTCAATAGTAAACAAAATTTAGGCGAGGTTCAATAATATATTGAAGTGGACACTGTTCACATCTAAACTGTGATTGACTGTTCAGCAATATTTAAAACCCAGTGAGTAGGATTGAAATGTGTTTAGAGTCATAGATACTAAGGTCCGAAGGTTTCAGAGTAGCAGCCGTGTTAGTCTGTATTCGCAAAAAGAAAAAGGAGTACTTGTGGCACCTTAGAGACTAACAAATTTATTAGAGCATAAGCTTTCGTGAGCTACAGCTCACTTCATCAGATGCATTTGGTGGAAAAAACACCAAATGCATCCGATGAAGTGAGCTGTAGCTCACGAAAGCTTATGCTCTAATAAATTTGTTAGTCTCTAAGGTGCCACAAGTACTCCTTTTCTTTTTAAGGTCAGAAGGGACCATTATGATCATGCAGTCTGACCTCCTGCACAACGCAGGCCACAGAATTTCACCCACCCACTCCTGCGAAAAACCTCTCACCTATGTCTGAGCTATTGAAGTCCTCAAATCATGGTTTAAAGACTTCAAGGAGCAGAGAATCCACCCCGTGCCCCATGCTACAGCGGAAGGCGAAAAACCTCCAGGGCCTCTCCGATCTGCCCTGGAGGAAAATTCCTTCCCGACCCCAAATATGGCAATCAGCTAAATCCTGAGCATATGGGCAAGATTCACCTGCCAGATACTACAGAAAATTCTTTCCTGGGTAACTCAGATCCCACCCCATCTAACATCTAAATGGTACATTTGTGAATACAGAGCTTCACATAGAAGCAACCATGTCAATTTTGCCACAAACAGTGCATAGTGTGTTTGTCATACTTATCACTGGAAATCACAACCATGCAGTTAAAAACCTATTAAGAAGAGAAAATGTCTATTTTTGGCCAAATAAATGCTCCTGTTAAATATAAGAACTAGTCAGGTGGGCTTCCCATAGTAAATGGTTGAAAGGAATAATTCTGCTCTGTTGTTCTGTTTAACCTGAAATAAGCATCTAACCTGAACTGGTCTGGTATTTTTCATATCGACAAACCAGAACAGTATCACAATAAGGCAGTAAAAACATCTTAGACCAATCCATAGCTGTACTGAAGAAGATTTAGGCACATAATCAGGCTAAAAGCTTACTTCATAAGCATTTCTTGTTGCTATATGTACCTTGGGGTATGTGTTCACTGCAATTAAATGCCCATGGCTAGCTTGTATCAGCTGACTCGGGCTCATGGCTGAAAGGCTGAAAAATTGCAGTGCAGACGTTTGTGCTTGGGATGGAATCTAGGCTCTGGGACTCATTATGTGGTAAGTTAGGACTATTTCCAAAACCACTTTGTAACCCAAAATTTGACAGTCTAACATTTTCTGCAGAAAGCTTTTAAAAATTCCTGAGAGTAGTTTGATGTATAAAATTAAGTGTGATTCTTTGTTATGAATAGTTAAGATGTATGTTGAAAGCTGCAATATGTTTTGTCTGAATATTTATGAAGGTTTAAGAAGTTAGGATATAGGATTGGGAGTCAGGAGAAATAGATTCTATTTCTGGATCTGGCACTGCTTTCCAAGTCACTTAATGTCTCTGTAACTCACTTGCTGTAAAATTAGGCTAATACTATTTAGATGTTCCTTTTTTTGAAGAACTTTGTGATCTACAGATGAAAAATTCTATGCAAGTGCTAAGTATTATTTTGACTTGTAATATTAGATAGCCTAAAAATACAAATGATTGCAGAGTTATATTATTTATAGTTGTTCTACTGCTTAATTAACTGCTCTTAATTTCCAACTGCACATTTAAGGGACAATTGTACTGTTCTCTTTTGTCATTACCATAATTAAGCTGTACTTTATTACTTGGATTTCTATATTTGTGAGATGTTAGAAAGTTGACATAAAAACCATGTATAATGAGTTACTTTTCTAGAGCAATGTGTAGGAATTATGACCACCCATCACTTTTTGTTCATTACAGAGCCAGATTCTGACACCCTTACTCATGCTCAATAGTACCCTACTCCACAATTAATCCCACCTAACTCCTACATACTGATTTGAAAATGCATTGTACATCATCAAGGGTAGCACCATCTAAGTGTTACTTTCAGCTATTAGCAAAGTGTTTCTTTATAACCATTCTTCCATAGCACTTTCTGGAAATTAAAATTTAAAAATAAAAAAAGGGCTCTTCTCTTTTCAAACAGCTAAAATGATGTGTTTTGTAATCTGTTGTCTTTCTGTAGCTAAACTAAAACTAACCAAGCAATATGGTAAATGAGAATCTTTCCCATGTTTTGTGTCTGTAGAATTTTCTTCAAAGTAAGAATAAAGTGATCCATTTGGAACTGGATAATAAGAAAAACTTATAATGCTTCATTGCACTTAACTCCAGAAAAGTGCTGAGATTTTTTTGTTGTGAACATCAGATTACAGTGCCATTACAATTTGCTTAGACAGCTAGAACATCACAGGTACATTTCTCAGCTCCCAATTGTTTTACCTAATGGGGAATTACATGTATCTGAATACTTTATTGACTCGATCAAACTGATGCAGTGACTTTTACTTGCTTTCTTCAAATAACTCTGCCAAATAACTAAGGAATGAGTCACATAATCACTTTTTTTCTATTTTAAATGTGAAAATACCATTCTGTTCAAAGATTTTTTTTGTCATTTATGAAGTGACATCAACCAACCCTTTCAGTCTACTTTTAACTATTAGACATTTGGGGTTTGATCTGGCCCATTCACTTAAAGGGAAAGAGGAAAAAGCCTGTGATCTTAGTGTGAAAACTTGTGCTACGTCTCCCTTTTGTAGATGTATTTTCCTTGTAGAGTGTATACTATTCAGTAAGAACAGGGAATTAGTGGTGGCTAGGTGTTGGTAATAGTGGAAGGGATAATGCACATTGTCCTCACACCATTCCCATGGAGGTCCACTGGGAGAGGTAATACAGCTCAGGAAACAAAAACTAAAATCCTTTCTGTCTAATTTAATGTTAAAAATTACAGCCTGCCACTTTCTATACATTTGCAATAATTTCACAGAGATCCATCTGATTCTAATACTAGAGGCATTCTGAAGTAATTCATGTTGGATATCACTTTAACATAAGTGGTTGAGTTCCATCCATTGTTTACAATGGCTACTGCCAGCTGGGATGAATCTGAATACAGTGACAAACACTGGGTAACAATGTAGTACATTAATATTAGTGCACATTTATTAGATGCTGTGTATATCTACTGTGTAATTGCATGCCATATACATTCATAGTGTAGTGAATAGTTATATAGGCCTGGTAACTTTTTTAAAAAATGGAAAATTGGGTTTTCACTAAAATTTTGCAAAAAGGCACTGCTTTCCATGAAAACCTGGATTTTTTCATTAAAAACAGAGTGCACAAAAATCTGTGATTTCAGCCAACAATCTAAATATTTAATTTATTTATGTGTATTACAATTATGTTTAGGTTCCCTGTCATAGACCAGAACCCCCTTGTGTGAGGTGCTGTACAGACACAGAACAATGAGATGGTCCCTGACTCAAAGAGCTTATAATCTAAGCACCACAAACCTTTTAAGATCTCACTATATTACCAGATTGTGAAATGCTGCCATGGTGCCTCATGGGAATTATAATTTGTGTATCTTATGCTCCCATTCTGGTCTATGAACCAGGTTCCCCAGACAGACTTCATCTCCTATGGTTAGGCTTGGCAAAATTCAATTTTTATTTTTTATAATTTTGATGGATAATATCAATGTTTATTTTAAGCATTTTTAGCAATTTAGATTTTCACAGTGCAGAAAATTATCGGGGGGTGGTCAATCAATGGGGATGTCAGAAAATATTTAATGACAGTAGATACAGATTCAAAAAGTTAGAGGTTTATAACTATTGAAACAAATTCTTATGTCAAAATATGCAAAGTAAATATCCTTAAATTAAATCCTAATAAGTTCTCAGACAGCATTTTTCTTAGTTTGCTTGTCAGTATATTTGAATTATTATCCATGGAAATATTTTTCATTGATTTGTGTGTACATAGAAATTAATCTCTACCAATACTTACTGATAAAAATCTTATCCTTCCAAATCTACCTATGATGCAATGAGGTCATATGGCTCCCATGAGGCACTACTTCTCTTCCCGAAGAGTTTTCTTAATTATGTGGAAATTTTTGATAAAAATGAAATTGTTTTTGTCAATTTTTTTCCTGAAAAAAAGTAGTTTTCTGACAAGTTCATAAATGTACCAAGAACTTGCTAAACTTGCAAGTGTAAACCATGATGGATTTACAGCATTAAAGTACACATTTCATCTGTTCAGGAGCCAGCTACAAAAGGGGGAGGGACCATCCTCCTTACACAAGCCAGCCACAAAACAGACTTTATGCCCTATTGACTGTAGCGATTACTCCTGACCAGCACTAGCCACCCAGAAAGAGGCAGGGCCATTGTCAAGGTTCCTTCCCCACTCTGAACTCTAGGATACAGATGTGGGGACCTGCATGAAAACCTCCTAAGCTTACTTTTACCAGTTTAGGTTAAAACTTCCCCAAGGTACAAACTATTTTACCTTTTGCCTTTGGACTTCCACCACTAAATGTCTGGGTTTATTTTTGAGAAAGCATTGTTTGGAAACATTTTTCCCCCAAAAATCCTCACCAAAACCTTGCATCCCCCTGCCTGGGGAAGGCTTGATAAAAATCCTCACCAATTTACATAGGTGACCACAGAACCAAACCCTTGGATCTTAAGAACAATGAAAAAAGCATTCAATTTCTTACAAGAAGAATTTTAATATAAGAAAAGGTAAAAAGAATCACCTCTGTAAAATCAGGATGGTAAATACCTTACAGGGTAATTAGATTCAAAACACAGAATCTAGGCAAAACCTTAAGTTACAAAAAGACAAAGACAGAAATATCCATTCTATTCAGCACAGTTTATTTCCTCAGCCATTTAAAGAAATCATAATCTAATGCATATCTAGCTAGATTACTTACTAAATTCTAAGACTCCATTCCTGTTCTGACCCCAGCAAAAGCATTACCCAGACAGACAGACCCTTTGTTTCTCCCCCCCTCCAGCTTTGAAAGTATCTTGTCTCCTCATTGGTCATTGTGGTCAGGTGCCAGCGAGGTTATCCTAGCTTCTTAACCTTTTACAGGTGAAAGGGTTTTTCCTCTAGCCAGGAGGGATTTTAAAGGTGTTTACCGTTCCCTTTATATTTATGACAGCCATACTGCACACCATCCAGCAGAACTGGTATTCCACCAAGGGGAAACCTACAGAACATCCTTGCATCCTCACCATATCCACTAGTTGCATTACTATAGGTAATGCCTCATTTGAACTTTGTGCGTACCATCTGTTTAAACATAATACAGAAGGGACACATTTCCATATTTGGAAATGGGGATGAATGTAGGAAAATCCCATAAGGATTCCAATCACAAATACAAGCAAAAGACAAATTTGGGGCTCAAGGAGGAAGCATTTTTGGGTCTGATCATTGTCATGAAAATTTAAACAAGAATTTTAAAATATTTACAATTACCAAGAATGATCATATACTGAACAAAGCTATACTTAATCCAAATTGGATCCCATTCCCACACATATTGCAATACGCCATGCCTGAACTAACAACAAAAATGAAACCCCCTATTTACTGAAATTTAAAAACCTGCAATCTCCTTCATCTCCTGGTTTAATAGAAATCAGATTTCCTGATGTTATTGCATTGTAAATTGGAAATTCAAGAACATAAAGGACTGTACATTTATTTTCAAGTGCTACCATCAGTGTAGTCAATAATAATTGTAGAAAATTGCTCAGTCTTCGTTCAGCTACTGCTTGGCATGTAATTTCATCTGAAAATATAGGCCTTAATGACCCTGTGTAGTAAACTTGTACTTAATCCTTATATGCTAAAAGTATTTAAATTTAGGATACTTAGCAACGCATAGATGTGGTAAGAGTTTACCTGGGAGCTGCTAAGTGCCAGGTTGATAAAAAATGAATGAGCTGCCTTGGTTCATCTAATCCTCTCTTGTCTTGTCCATATTGTGGAAAAGCATTATGTAAGACAACTTGCTGACAAACAATGCTAAACACGATTTTTCCCTAGTGTGGAAAGGTGAGCCATGTTTTGGCTTTGGCTTCCCAGTGGTTAAGCGTTAATGTTCACACATTGGGACTCCCATTGTCAATATATTCAGATGTGTTAACTCCAGACAGTTGTTACAGTATCTGGACTCACTCAAGACAGCCTATGTGACACTTGGATATGCCTCATTCTCTTTTACATTGAGAATAAAATGGTCTGTAGTGAGCAGGTAAACTGAGATACACATGCGGATCATAAAAATATTACCAAAATTCCCACAGTCATCACAACATGACTTAAATTTAAGTGTCCTCATCCACCAAAGGGGAAAACTATGTTTAACATCATGGTAGTTAACACATTGTCTAACATGATATTTTTTCCAATATTGGCAAAGCTTCTGTGATATCCTCTAGCCTTCCAGTCTGTTATGTGACTCTCTTAACTGCTCCTATCTTTCATACACCTTTCTACTGATGTTCCGAGGCCTCATTGACAAAACAAGCAACAAAACATTCAGATCCTGCCTCTGGAGAAACTTATTTAGGCCAGGTCTACACTAGCACTTATGTTAGCAAAACTTTTGTCATGTAAGGTGTGAAAAATCCCATACTACTTAGCGATATAAGTTTTGCTGGCATAAGCTCCCATGTCCACAGTATTATGTCTGTGGGAGATGTGCTCTGTCTGATATAGCTACCACCACTTGTTGAAATGGTTTTATTATGTCCATGGGAGAGCTCTCTCCTGTCGGCATAATGCAGTTCCATGAGCGTTCTTACAGTGGCACAGATGTATCAGTACAGCTGTGCCACTATAAGCTTGTAAGTGTAGACATGGACTTAGTGCTCACCTCATTCACAGAATTCCACTGATATTTGATTGTTAGGTTGTTAAACCTATGGACAGTAGGTGGAGATAAAAATATAATAGGCCCAAAGCAAATGAGGAAAATCAATAGGTGCCAGAATGGCACCTATTGAAAAAAATATCAAAAAGATACAGCATAACAAAAGTAGGGGTTAAAAGATCCAGAACAGAGGACAGTGTGCCAATACAGATAAGACAAAAGAGTTTGGAGTGGGATGGTGGACCCTGAATAGCTAAAAGGTGCTTAATGGGCAGCAATGAAAAATGTAAGCATCTGAAGAGGGGTGAACAGTGGCCTAGAGCAGTCAGAAAATCAGAATCTTGGAGGATTTGGGGGATGAAACAGATTATAGACCAGCGACAAGTGGGAAAAAACCCTCAAAAAAAAACAGACAGCTGCCCTAGCTGAAAGGAAAAGGAAAGGAAAAGAGTTGTTGCACGCTTGCAAAATCAGGAAAAATAGCAGAATTGGTTAGGATTGTCTTGCATATTTTAATATTATGTTTATTTATTAAATTTTAAACTAACACAATTAAAAGATAGAATCTAATATTACAGGTAAGATCTGAGGCTCGACTCCACAGCTGATTAAAATGCCAGTTTTACTCCTCTTCTCTAGTGCAGGGGTTTGCTGAGCCAAGAGGGCACATGGCTGGAATAAACTACTCTGGCAAGGAGAGCCAGAGTATAATAATCCCTTAGGGACTGTTAAAATGCAGTTTAATGTAAAGGAGCACTGAGGATGCTCATATTATACCAAGGATCAAGCAAGTCTCCAGCTGCTCAAGAATCGGGCAGTATAAAGATGGCATCACAACTGAATTGTGGAGCAAAGGTGACCATACAAGTAAAACTAGAATCTAGCTCTAGTAATATCTGTATTACTATTTAACATTTATATTGATACAGTGTAGAGGCCAGTCAGATTGGGGCCTCGTGCTGGCTGCTGAACAAATAAATTGAAAATGCTAGTCCCTACCCCAAGACCTTACAATGTAAAAGAACAAACAGACAAAAAAAGAATGAGACAAACAAAATGGGTCAGAGTAGGGGCAAGGAAAAAAGGATAAACATTAGAATGGGAGGTTTCAGAGTAGCAGCCATGCTAGTCTGTATCCTCAAAAAGAAAAGGAGTACTTGTGGCACCTTAGAGACTAACTAATTTTGGGAGTATCATTAATAACCCCATAGTGAAGGCTATGTTAACACTTGCACTGGAAGCCAGTCTAAAAATCCCTCTATTGTACACTTCAATGATTGAATATAGACTCCAAATGTGGCACAATAATTCTTCACTTCTTATGAGGACAGTTGAATTTTCTGTGTTCTTTCTAATTAATTTTTTATTACCTTTTACAAGGGGAACATTTAGAATGTTCTCTCTGAAATTGTGTAATTTCCCTCACATTTCTGTGCATCACTTTAGCTAAACAACCACAGGTTACACTTATACCCATAGTGACAATACCTTAGACATAGGCTAATTTTGACCTCTTAAAATTAAAGAGACAATCATTTGCCTTATGGTGCTTTAAAAGGGCCAGTTTCACAAAGCTGAATACAGTTACGAAGCAGCTGGAAGAAAGAATTTAAACAGACAAATGAGGTGGATAATTGCATAAAGTTTAAGAATGTTTAACATATCCCACAATCAAGAGAGAAGGCTACACTGATTTTAAAAAAAACCCTGCCTGACTTAGATGGGAAATGAAAGCACCTGTGGAAAAAAAACAAACAAACAAACAATCCCTACACTATGTAACAAATAGAAAACAAGTGAAGTTGGTAGCTTCTGCTTTATATTTATTGCTAGATATTATAGAAAATTGGTAAAAGTAGCAAAAGAAGAAATACATGGGCAGCATTACTATGGACAATAAGGATTTTTTTTAAAGTATATTAGGAACAAAAGCGATCCTAACAATAGTGCTGGATCATTATTACATGGAAATGTAATTACATGTAATTACATGGAAAGGTTAATAATGCAGAAGACGCAGAAACATTCAATAAATATCTCTGTTCTGTATTGGGAAAGAGCCAGTTGATATAATCATGTCATGTGATGAAATACTTTCCATTCCAACAGAACTGAATATGCTAAAGAGCATCCACAGAAGTTATATGTAGTAATTGTAATTATATCAGTCCCAGCATACTAGAGAGACAAGGGATGTGATGTTATAGCTTTTATTAGACCAACGTCTCTTGGTGAGAGAGACAAGCTTTTGAGCTACACAGAAATCTTCTCTATGCCTGGGAAGCTACTAAGAGTCACAGCTAAATACAAGATCAAACAGATAGTTTAGCATAAGTAGTTAGCATATATTCAAAATGAAGTGGCTTGCTAATACCCCTATAGTCATAGGGCAAATTTTGCTGGACACTAAAACTCAGTCTTAAGAAAGATGCTGAATTTACAGCTCATTAGAATAAGCTAAAACTGGAGTACTTGTGGCACTTTAGAGACTAAACATTATTTGAGCATAAGCTTTCATGGGCTACAGCCCACTTCATTGGATGCATAAAATGGAACATATAGTAAGAAATATTATACACACACACACACACACACACACACACACACACACAGAGAGAGAGAGAGAGAGCATGAAAAGGTGGAGTAAGAGGCTAATTAAGATGAGCTATTATCAACAGGAGAAAAAAAAACTTTAGTGATAATCAAGACGACCCATTTAGACAGTTGACAACTGTCTAACAAGTTAACTTGGGGAAATAGATTCAATATGTAATGACCCAGCCATCCCAGTCTCTATTCAAACCCAAGTTAATGGTATCTAGTTTGCATATTAATTCAAGCTCAGCAGTTTTTCCTTGGTATCTGTTTTTGAAGCTTTTCAATAAGCTGTAACACAACCCGTTTTTGTCCTATGATTAAAGGGGTGTTTACAGACCACTTAATCTTGAATGGTCCTGTAGAATATGTGCTAACTACTTGTGCCAAACTATTTGTTGGGTTTTGTATTTAGCTGTGACACTCAGTACCTATCCCTGAAGGTATAGCTTCAAAAGACCTGAAGAAGAGATCCTTGTTGCTTGAAATTTGTCTCTTACCAGCAGGAGTTGGTCCAATAAAAGATTACCTCACCCACCTAGTCTCTCTACTAAAGTTAGATATTTTTAAATTAGCAGGTCCAGATAACTTACATTCAAGATTTTTAAAAGAGCTGAACAAGAAACTCTGAATCATTAATGTTTATTTTTAATTAGTCCATGGGCAGCAGGTGAACCATGGGCTTGGGGAGGCTAGCCCGCAGCTGGCATGCCTCTTCTGGTTGGGGCCCAGAAACTCCTTGCCAGCCCCAGGCCGCCTGAGTGCCTGCCTCCTGCAGCCCCGGGTGGGTGGGCAGGCACAGTGGCCTCCAGTCTGAAACCTCAAGCGGTAGGCAGGTAGGCAGCGTGACCCTCCCAAGGCCCAGACCGCCAGGCAGGCAGGCAGCTGAGTGCAGCCCCCAAACCCAGTGTGGAGGGTGGGCCAGCGGCCAGCATGGCTCCCTGCCCCAGAACGTCAGGAGGGTGAGCAATGTGAACTCCAGTGCCCTTAGCCCCAGGCGGGCAGGCAGCATGAGCACCTGCTTCAGCTGCCCAGAGTCCCTGGCTGCAGGGCAGCCTCTACTAGCCCCAGCCTGGGTCAAGGCTGCCATAGAGCCCTCCCAAAAGTGTGGGGGGTGGGGGTAGGCAGGGGCCAATGCCCCTCCACCTGAGGTGGAGGTGAAAGTAGCCCCCTGTCCCAGGCCCCCCATCCCAGGGTAGGCATGGTGGAGGGACCTAGGCCCCCCACATCTGCCTGTGAAGCTCTCCCCAACCCGACTCCTGATGGCTGGGGTGGGGCATCAGAGTTGCAGCCCAGCCATGATAAGAACTGGGCAGGTAGCTGTGGGGAGCCACCGTGGACCCTCCACCAGCCCGCAGTGTGGGGGGCCCAAGCAGCCCTTGGCCTGTATCCCAGTCCATGCGGGGCAGGTGGAGTTCCTCACAGCTTCCTGTGCGGCTCTTACTGTGGCCAGGCTGCAGCTCCAAGGCCCAACCCCCTCTCCCCTGGGTGGATCCTGGTCGGGGAGAGCCACAAGAGCAGCTGTGGGGAGCTAGCATGGAGTCGTGGACCATCTACCTGCCCCGGGCAGGTGGGGAGCCCAGGTGGTTTGGACATGGGCCAGGGGCTGCTCTCACCCCCCCCACACACACCCTGGTAGGTGGAAGGTCCACCATGGCTCCCCATAGCTGCCTGGGCACCCTGGCTGGGCTCCATGCTGCCTGGCTGGGGGGTGGGGCCTTAGGGCTGGGGGAAAGAGGGTATGTTCAGTTTCAAAAAGTGGGACAGCCCTGTCCCTCTGGCCCCTGTGGTTCTGGTGCCACTGGCTTGGGGTCCCAGCCACAGGGGAAGGAAGAGTCCAGCAGAGCATGTGGGAATCAGGAGGGGGTCTAGAGGTGGAGTGTGGGCAAAACCACACAGGCAGTTTGAAGAAGCACAGCCTTCCCCTGCTTTTGATATTAGGGAACATGGGGAAGTTCTAGAAGAAAACTAATATTTAAAAAGTTTACCTATGTCATCTGGTTAATTTTAGACCTGTCAGCATGATGTGGATCCTGGGCAAATAATGGACTGGCTGATATGGCATATGATTAATAAAGAGTTAAATGAGGATAAGATAATTAATGCCAATCATGGGTTTATGAAAAATAGATCTTGTCAAATTAGTGTGATATCTTTTTATGAGATTACATCCTCACTTATAAGTCACAGGTAATGAAATATCTATAGACTTCTCCAAGACATTTGTCTTGGTACTGGACAACATTTTGATTAAGAAACTAGAATGATACAAATCAACATTGCATTAGTTAAGCAGATTAAAAAACTGGCAACTGATAAGTCTCAAAATATAATTGTAAATGGTGAATCATTATTGTGAGTGTGTGTTAATATTATGATCTGAAATCACTCAAATTTACAGATGACACAAAGATTGGGGGAGTGTCAAATAAATAAGAACAGGTTAATGACATAGAATGATCTGAACCACTTGGTAAGCAGAGTGGAAGCAAGCAATGTTTTTAATACTGCTAAATGTAAATGGCTAAATGTAAATGTATAAATCTTGGAACAAAATTGTAGGCCATACTTATACAATGGGGGACTATAGTGGATAATCAATTGAACAAAAGTGCCTAGTATTTTGCTGTGGCCAAAAGGGCTAATATGATGCTTGAATGTATAAATGGGATTACTGAGTAGGAGTAGGGAAGTTATATTATCTCTATATTTGGCAATGGTATGACTGCTACTGTAATACCAGATCCTGTTCTGGTATCCACAATTCAAGAAGGATGTTGATAAATTGGAGAA
The DNA here is from genome assembly GCF_009764565.3 of Dermochelys coriacea. NCBI lineage: Eukaryota > Metazoa > Chordata > Testudines > Dermochelyidae > Dermochelys > Dermochelys coriacea. Next base: position 87,034,577 of record NC_050068.2, on the reverse strand, counting down.
GGTTCAGAGAAGTCTCACAAGAATGATCAAAGAATTGGGAAAGCTGCCTTATAGTTAGAGACTCAAGGAGCTCAAAGTATTTAGCTCAAAGAATAGGTTAATAACTTGATCAGTCTATAAGTATCTGCATGGGGACCAGACATTTGATGACATAATTCTCTTCAACTTCCAATTATTGAATCTTGTTCTATCTTTGTTTGCTAGACTGAAACCAAACAAATTCAGACTCGAAATAACCCCCCCCCGCCACACACACACACACACACACACACTTTTTAAAAAAAAAAATAAAAACAGTCAGGGTAATTAACCATTAGAACAATTTAATAAAGGTGGTGGTGGATTCTCCATCAGACAAAAATTTTAAATAGAGATTAGATTTCCCCCAGTCCCTAAAATAGAGGATCTAGTTTAAAAACAGTTATTGGACCTGAAACAGGAATTAATTATGGGAAGTCCTATAGCTGGTATTATGCAGACAAGATTATCACAATGTTCCCTTCTGGCATTCAAATCTATGAATTCTATATAGAATAAAGGTTTTGAACTATGTAAGGAAGTGACCTACAAGGCAGGCTGGACAACGCTGGCAATAGGGGTCAGCTCTGGGAGAGAGAATGAAAAATTCTACTCCTTTGGAATCACCTCTACCTACTTTCTCTCCATATTTTTTTCCCTGTAACCAATACTTATCTGCCCTCCCTTACTGTAATAGGTGAGTACTTCCCTATCTCACAGGAGTGCTGTGAGGATAAACATAGTAAAGATTATGAATTACTTAGATATCATCATCCCCACTTTACAGAAGTGGATCTGAGACACAAATAGAGAACAAGGACAGGCTTTCAAAGGGTTTTAGGCACTTCAGGATAGAAATAGAGTCAGATTTTCAAAAGTGCCTAGGTAAATGTGATTCCAATGGCAGTTAGGTGCCTAATCTGGTTTAGGCACTTTTGAAAATCCCAGTTAGCACCCATCTCCCATCTTTAGGCCCCTAATGCTTTTGAAAGTCTGGCCCTAAGTAATTTAACCAAGACTACACGAGAAATCTTTAGCAGGGCAGAGAATTGAAGCAGGTTTTCTGAATTCATCTAGCTCCTTAATCACTGGAGCATCCTATCTGTGAATGACCAGAAATGATGCTGTTACTGTACAAGGCATAAAGATGCAAGATGTTTCCCATAGGATATGAATGGGGCAAAGAGTTGTGCACAGGAAAATCAATTGCACTATTGTTGATAATATTTCTAAAGAGAGAAAGTGGCTTAGACATTCTAGTAGAATAGTTTAACCGTGTGTAAGAATATGAAGACCATCACATCTCTAGAGCAAACAAACAGATATGGTGGTACTGGATTCAGGGGTAAAATGATGATGTGGTATTAGACTTCATGATTGAAAAAAAATGAAAGGAGGCAGGAATCCAAATCTCAAAGGGAAATAAGCTCAAAAACCTCTCTGGAAGTCAGGATTACACATGGAAACAGCAGGGGCTAAAGAAGAACAGCATTTTTTATCATGGTAGTGCCACAAAGAGAGGAATCTGTGCATACTTATTTGCACCACTGACATGCAGTTTGAAAAGACGACAAGTATCACCAGTGAGAGATTATTCCTCTCCTATTTGTGTAGAAACAGGTGTCAGTAAAGGAAAGGTGGGAACACACATGTGAAAGGTGCTTCTTTTGAAAAATATTTAGAACAAAGCATCACAGGGAATGCTATGAAAAGTCCACTGATCACATTTGTAAAAAAGTTCAGAGTATCATTTTTTTTTAAAATGCCTCAGAAAAAAAGATGGCCAAGATTCTCTTTCATGCATACTGATACTTACCAGCTACCTACAAAAGACATTGCTTAGCTTGAAAAAAAATCTTGCAGTGAATGCACTGCAATGACAAGACTAAAGTCCATCTTGACCATTTGTCTCTGTCTCACGTTTGTTATTTCTGATGAGAAAAAAAAATATGTCATGTGCCTTACAGGGTAGTTTGTCCAAGTGCCATGTTTTGTGCCCTCCTTGATTTTGACAGTCTGTGGTTTTCTAGACAAACAAAAGGAACTTGAGGGAAAATGTAGCTATTACTCGCAGTCTGCTGTCAATTTAAGCATTCACAACCTGTCGCATCTTGTGAGAGCTGTAGATGCAAATTAGTCTGCCTCTGTACCAGCTCAAAGGGTTGTACCAGGTGGGATTCCTCTCTTTATATGCCTTAATTGTTTGGAAAAAAGTCACAAATCTATTAATAAAAGTACATTACTAGCATAAAGGAGCTCCTCTGTACCACTGAAAAATATACAATATACATATTATCTGGAAATCTTCATTCATATTCAATCCACTCCCTTCCGAACCAAACAATAAAGCATATATTAATTATAGCACTTTCCTATGAGCTTATATTTGTCAAAGTCAATATTATATGTAATTTACTCGTTCCATTACTTTTCCTCAGCTCCTGCCTTTGTAATATCCACTTCAGCACTTGTGTGAAGATGAAACAGGTGACTTAATAGGTTTTTCAAATCTGTGACTCTATGACCCTTACAATTTGCAGTGACCAAAACCTTTAGCCATATAACATTTACATTAATGCATATGAAGGAACTTTAAGTGTGCATGAGGGAGCCACATGGACCAGTTAGTTCACAAGAATGTATACCCCTCTAGTGTAAACCAATGCTCTGTGGAGACAAGCCGTAAGTCTCAGTTTTAGGCTCCATTGTGATTCACCAAAGTCCTGCCAAAAACTGTACATATCCACATTCACTCTGTACCTAAATGTCCAGGGTAAAAGTTCCTTAGGCATCTAAGGGTATGTCTTCACTAGCAAAATTACAATGGCTGTGTAGTCATGGCACCAGCGCTGGGAGAGAGCTCTCTCAGCACTGTAAAAAACCCAAACCCATGAGGGGAGTAGCTCTCAGCACTGGTGCACTGTCAACACTGCCGCTTTATAGCTCTGAAACTTGCAGTGCTCGGGGGGTGTTTTTTCACACCCCTAAGCGAGAAAGTTGCAGCGCTGTAAAGTGGAAGTGTAAATAAGATTTAAGTTTCTGCCTGAGTGTGCACACTGCTGCCTAGGCAGCTGAATGCCTATATCCTGCCTCAGCCCCAGAGTGTTTCACGAACAAAGGAAGATAGGCATTTGTAGCTTAACTGACGTGTGGGGCCCAATCCAGTAGTTGTGTATAGAGGCTGCCTACTGGATCAAATCCCATTCAAAATCTGGCTAGAAGATGTAAGGGTGGTGGCCATCTTATAATTTTTAGCCCAGTAATTAGAGCACTTACCAGGGATGTGGGAGACCAAGTTCAATCTCTGCCTGATGGGGAGAAAGGATTTGATCAGGGGTATCCTGTTTCTCAAGAGAGTGCTCTAACCACTTAGCTAGAAGTCATAAGGTGGCAGCATTATCACCTCTTTCTCCTTCAGCCATATTTTGTGGCATTAGGCACCTGTTTAATTAATTCCCACAAGAAACACCTTAAGCACCTAAGCTTGTTGACTCCAGGAGAGGCTTACTGGTGTGGATCACAAGTAGAGAAAGACACCTCCCTGCATCCTTCACTTATGTATCTATTTCTATGAGACCCCCCTCTTGTTGGCATCTCCCATAGACTAGCTTTAGCAGCACCCCATCTTACATGCTGGTTTTTTTGTAGCACATTCATAGATTCCAAGTCCAGAAGGATAAAAAGCTGTCCTGCCAGCAGAGTTCCCTGACCGGACGCATGCCAAAGGTTGCCGATCCCGGCTATAGAACTTCCCAAAATAGTTCCTTGAGTATATCATTTAGGAAAAAAAATCCAATCTTGTTTTCGTTATCAGGGATGGAGAATCCATCACAACTCTTGGCAAATTATTCCAATGGTTAATTGCCTTCACTGTCAAAAACTTACACTTTATTTTTTGTCTCAATTTATCTAGCTTCAATGTCCAGCCAAGAGATCATTTTATACCTTTCTGTGCTAGATTGAAGAGCCCATTATTAAATATTTATTCCCCATGTAGATACTTATCGACTGTAATCAAGTCAACCACTATCCTTTTTATTGAACTAAAGAGATTTTAGCATCTTGAGTCAATAACTATAAGGCATGTTTTCTAGTCCTTTAATCATTCTTGTGATTTTTCTCTGAACCCTCTCCAATTTGTCAACATTCTTATTAATTGTGGGCACCAGACTGGACACAGTATTCCAGCAGCTGTAGCACCAGTTCCAAATATAGAGTTAAATTAACTTCTCCTCTCACTCAAGATTTCCCTGTTTAAGCCTCCAAGTATCACATTAGCTCTTTTGGCCAGAGCATCACATTGGGAACTCATGTTAAGCAGACAACCCCTAAATCTATTTCATTCCCAGGATACAGTCCCAAATTATATAAATATGGCCTACATTCTTTGTTCTTAGGTGGTATAAATTTACATTTAGGCATAGTAAACTGGGTATAAGCAAACAATATGGATTTTATCAAGTGATCAAGATTTCTCTGAATCAGTGACCTGTCCTCTTTATTATTTATGACTCCCTCAATTTGTGTCATCTGCAAACTTTATCAGTGATGATTTTATGTTTTTCCAAGTCCTTAGTACATATTTTAAATAGCATAGGGCCAAGAACTAATCCCTACACAATGCATCGGAAATATTTTTTTCAATTATACCCCATGTAAAATTACAATTTGAGATCTATTAGCCAATTTTTAATAATTCATTTTTTTTAAATCAAATCATTGTGCAGTACCAGGTCAAATGCCTTACAGAAGTCAGAGTATATTACGTCAGCACAATTACCTTTATCTTCCAAACTTGTAATCTCATTTAAAAAAAAGAGATATTAGTTGACAGGATCTAGTTTCCATAAACCCCTTTGATTTATATTTATTATATTTGTGACTCTGGCAGACTAGGCGCCTGCTCATCCCAAGACCTGGGCCTCACTGAATATTGGAAAATGGATTGCTGGAAAACAGTGTGGTTTACCTGTGGGTTAGTATAGTTAAAATAGATATTAGTATAATAAGGATGGTTAGTGTTTAAACTTTTTGGAATGCTTGTAGGCTGCTGCGTGTATTAATCCTACTTTTACTATCTGTATCCCATGGTATAAAGTTATATAGAGTGTTTTCGCTGTAAGCCTCTAATTATGTAACTCACCAAAGAGGAAAAGCAGCATTAATTAATGCAAAGTGCTTGTTCTGCACACAAGATCGTCCACTGAAGGCAAATGAGGCATTGTGTAGCAACAAAGGACAGAGACTTTGTTGATTACATTTCCACTCCCTCCAGGAAGGGGAGAACTGTACATAAACTTATCCATCATCTTGGATTCTGGGGTGAAGTGGATGAAAGTCCCTGACCAGGAGAAACTGGGATCGTTGTGCTGTCTTGACTCAGAGATCCCCATATTGTTGGCATGGATGAACCCTAAAGTATATTAGAGCTGCTTATTACAGAGATGTCATTGGAGGAGGTTTTGAAACAAATTGACAAATTAAATAGTAATAAATCACCTGGACCAGATGGTATTCACCTAAGAGTTCTGAAGACAATCAAATGTGAAATTGCAGAACTACTAACTGTAGTTTATAACCTATCATTTAAAATCGGCTTCTGTACCAAAGGACTGGAGGATAGCTAATGTGATGCCAATTTTTTAAAAGGGCTCCAAACATGATCCTGGCAATTACAGGCCAGTAAACCTGACTTCAGTACCGGGCAAACTGGTTATATAGCAAGCAGCTGTCAACCAAGATACATACATTTGCAATAACTGCCAAAGATCATGCAAATCTTGGACTGGCCTATTCAGTCACATGAGACATTGTAAACCATCTATATCATAGGCTGTAATTTCCACCATCTCTTGCAGATGAAAGGATGCCAACATAGATTAAAACCATAGTAAGGAACAGAATTGTCAGACACATAGATGAACATAATTCATTGGGGAAGAGTCAACATGGTTTTTGTAAAAGGAAAACATGCTTCATGGATCTACTAGAATACTTTGAAGGGGTCACAAGCAGGTGGACAAGGGGGATCCAGTTGATATAGTGTACTTATATTTTCAGAAAGTCTTTGACATGGTATCTCACCAAAGGCTTTTATGCAAAGTAAGCTGTCATGGGATAAGAGAGAAGGTCCTCATGGATTGGTAACTGGTGAAAAGCTAGGAAACAAAAGGTAGGAATAAATGGTCAGTTTTCAGAATGGACAGAGGTAAATAGTGGTGTCCCCAGGAGTCTATACTGGGACCAGTCCTATTCAACATATTCATAAATTATCTGGAAAAAAGGGGTAGCAAAATTTGGAGATACTATTAAAGATAGTAAAGTCCCAAGCAAACTGTGAAGAACTATAAAAGGATCTTGATTTAGTTGGGTATTGGTCCTGATTTGAGTATGGGGTTGGACTAAATGACCTCCTGAGGTCCCTTCCAACCCTGATATTCTGTGATTCTATCTCAGAAAATGGGTGTCTGGGCAACAAAATGGCAGATGAAATTTAGTGTTGATAAATGCAAACTAATGCACATTGGAAAACAATACCAATTTTAACATGGTTTAGACATAAAATGATGGGGTCTAAATTAGCTGTTACCATGCAAGAAAGAGGTCTTGGAGTTATTGTGGATAGTTCTCTGAAAAACATCCCCTCAATATGCAGCAGCAGTCAAAAAAGCGAACAAAATGTTGGGAATCTTGAAGGAAGGGATAGATAAATCCATATATCTATAATATGGATTTATCTATCCCTTCCTTCAAGATTCTATATGAGAGAGAGAGAGAGAGAGAGAGAGAGAGAGAGAGAGAGAGAGAGAGAGAGAGAGAGAGAATCGATCCCTGGTACGCACACATATTGAATACTGTTTGCAGATGTAGTCGCCCCACCCCAAAAACAATATATTGGAATTGAAAACGGTTCAGAAAAGGGCAACAAAAATGATTAGGGGTATGGAATGGTTTCTGTCTGAGGAGAGATTAGTAAAATGGGACTTTTCAGCTTGGAAACAAGATGACTAAGAGTGGGTATGATCATAGAATATCAGGGTTGGAAGGGACCTCAGGAGGTCATCTAGTCCAACCCCCTGCTCAAAGCAGGACCAACTAAATCATCCCAGCCAGGGCTTTGTCAAGCCTGACCTTAAAAACTTCTAAGGAAGGAGATTCCACCACCTCCCTAGGTAATGCATTCCAGTGTTTCACAACGCTCCTAGCAAAAAAGTTTTTCCTAATATCCAACCTAAACCTTCCACACTGCAACCTGAGACCATTATTCCTAGTTCTGTCATCTGCTACCACTGAGAACAGTCTAGATCCAACCTCTTTGGAACCCCCTTTCAGGTAGTTGAAAGCAGCTATCAAATCCCCCCTCATTCTTCTCTTCTGCAGACTAAACAATCCCCGTTCTCTCAGCCTCTCCTCATAAGTCATGTGTTCCAGTCCAGTCTTATTGTCAGAGACAGAGGCAAAATAGATGCTAATGATCACAACAACTTTATTTACAAAAAAGAATGTAGAAGGTCTCCAGCCCAGCACCACCTAGTGACTAACCATTATAATGTAGTTTAATCTTTTCATCACACTTATGGTTGGTGCGAGACACTCAGATACTACGTTGATGCACTTTGTATAAGAACATAGACAGGTAGTCAAGACAATAATGTAAATGTGAATTTCTCTAGTACTGAATCTTCAGAACACAATAAATATGTTTTCCCCATAATTAAATGTGGGCATTTTTTTGCCCTGAGGTTAAGATTTTCAATAGTGCCTGAGAGAATTAAGCATCCCTCACCCCACTAAATTTTAGTATGCATTGGGTACATAATTCATGTCAGTTCTTTAGATGTTCCCAGCCTTAATGTCCAAACTTTCATAGTGACTGAGTTTCAAAGGGTTAACTGAAATACACTTGGATTAAAGACGTACAAATATACACATGCCTATATCTTTGTAAATTCATATTATCTAATTCAATGAAAAATTTTAAATGTTGCCAAGTGCTTTTTGCAGACATATGCTGCAATATGTTTGTACCTATCGAACACCATCTCCCGCCTAAGCTTAAATGCAAATTCATTTTACTTTTAATTCATAAAGAAAATGCAGAATGGAAGTGACGCATGTACCATAATTTGGCTGAGCTTTCGGCACGTGTAGAGGTTATGCATAAAATATATTTTTGATTGAAAATGACTGTTCACTTGTTCCCATGTGTGGTATATAACCATTAGTAACAAATAAATGTATGCCAGACCCTTACGCTCATGGGTGCGGGGGAAAAGGGAGTAACCTAGAAAGCTGGAGGAAAAAGACATTCTTTTACTAACACAGTATGAAGATTGTATTATTTTACTCCCAATTTTATAACCAATAATTGGTTTACACAAAACAGAAATCTATGGGGGAACTCTAATGAGGTGTGAGTAAATTCATAAAATGCAACAGGATGCTATTATTACATTTTCCCCTTTAGGAGCTGATGATGTACTGAGTACATCCATTGAAGAGGCACTTGTCTGACCCTTCAGACATCAGCTCAACAGCAAGCTTTTTGGAAGACTGAGGAGAGAAATAATGGAAACAATTTCAGAAGGCAGGGGAAACGGGTTTGTGTTTGGCAAGAGAATTAACTAATGTTATGATGAGGGATTAGTGATTGTTCTGTTTTACCACCATCCACTCCTACCTGCGAGTCCCTCCCCCCGGCCCCAAACCATATAGGGCTGTATCCTGCAATGTGCGTAGGACTCAGGCAGTGATCCAGCAAAGCACTCAGTTACATAGTTAACTTTAATAAGGTGAGTAGTCCTTCTGAAATCACATGTATTAGTGCTTTTCTGGCTTGCGTGCAGTGGGTGAAAGTATGGTCCTACTGACGAACCCCCATTGACTGCAGTGGGACCAGGATTCCACCCTGAGTGCTCAGTATAAGCCACGTATGTATGACAGTAATTGTTTTATCCCTTAGTCTAAGAAGGGGAAAGAAGCAGTGAGGAGGAGACATGATGTATTGTTCTCCTCCAGGTCTACAGCAGGGCACTTAAAAGGCCCCAGAGGCATCTAGAACAGGGGGGTGGTAGCTACTGGACATGCTAGGTAGCTGTGTAGAGGGTTTGCATTAAGGGCACAGATCCTACCAGGCTTCATACATCCACTATGTGAGAGCTGATTCAATGGGAACTCTGGGGAAAAGTTATAAATAGGGATAATTGGAGGTTTCCCTGTGGACTCAGTTGCCGAACAATACAGGACAAAGATGTATCTGCTGTTAGAGCTGCATTCCAGAGCCTGTGTTGCTAAAGTTGGAGAACTCCTTTACTAAGGTATACTTCCTAAGTTTCAGTGGAAGGTGTCTATACAGCAGTTAAACATCCGTGGCTGACCTGGGTCAGCTGACTTGAGCTTGCTGTGGGGTGGGTCCCAGAGCCTGGGCTCTAGTGTGAGCCTGAATGTCTATACTAAAAACAACGAGGAGTCCTTGTGCCACTTTAGAAACTGACAAATTTATTTGGGCATAAGCTTTCGTGGGCTAAAACCCACTTCATCAGAGTGGAGTGGAGCATACAATAGGGAGGTATAAATACACAGCATATGAAAAGATGGGAGTTACCTTACCAAGTGGGGGTCAGTGCTAAAGAGCCAATTCAATTAAGTTGCAAGTGGGCTATTGTCAACTGTTGACAAGAAGGAATGGAAATCACTGCAATTTTACAGCCCTACAGGCTGAGTCAGCTGACACATGCCAACCACAGGTGTTTAATTGATGAATATACATACCCTTACAGAACAGCAACAAAATGAGGACAACTGTGGGTGGGTAGGACGGACACCAGTGGAGTTACCACATCATGGCTGTTTAAGAAAAGTTGTTGTGGTTTTTTGTTTTTTTTTTTTTACAAGTGTTCCAAATGCTGATTCCAGATATTAAATGTTATTCTTTAAGAAATGGCATAGGACTCTGTTGTAAGTTTAACTCTTTGAAATAGTGGATATAGTGTATTTAGATTTTCAGAAAGCCTTTGACAAGGTCCCTCACTGAAGGCTCTTAAGCAAAATAAGCAGTCATGGGATAAGAGGGAAGGTTCTCATGGATTGGTAACTGGTTAAAAGATAGGAAACTAAGGATAGGAATAAATGGCTAGTTTTCAGAATGGAGAGAGTTAAATAGTGGTGTCCCTCAAATCTATACTGGGCCCAGTCCTATTTAACATAGTCATAAACAATCTGGAAAAAGGGGTAAACAGTGAGGTGGCAAAATTTGCAGGTAGTACAAAATTACTCAAGATAGTTAAGTCCCAGGCAGGCTGCGAAGAGCTACAAAAAGGATCTCACAAAACTGAGACTGGGCAACAAAATGGCAGATGAAATTTAATGTTGATAAATGCAAAGTAATGCACATTGGAAAACAATGCCAACTATACATATACATTGATCAGGTCTAAATTAGCTGTTACCACTCAAGAAAGATCTTGGAGTCATTGTGGATAGTTCTCTGAAATCATCCACTCAATGTGCAGTAGCAGTCAAAAAAGTGACCAGAATGTTGGGAATCATCAAGAAAGGGATAGATAAGACAGAAAATATCATATTGCCTTTATATAAATCCATGGTACGCCCACACCTTGAATACTGCATGCAGATGTGGTCGCCCCATCTCAAAAGAAAAAAAGATATATTGGAATTTGAAAAGGTTCAGAAAAGGGCAACAAAAATTAGGAGTATAGAACTGCTTCCGTATGAGCAGAGATTAATAAAACTGGGACTTTTCAGCTTGGAAAAGAGGCGACTAAAGGGGGGGGATATGATAGAGATCTATAAAATCATGAGTGGTATAGAGAAAGTAAATAAGGAAGTGTTATTTACTCCTTCTCATAATACAAGAAAAAGGGTCCACCAAATGAAATAGGTAGCAGGTTTAAAACAAACAAAGTATTTTTTCAGAGGGTGTCGTGAAGGCCAATACTGTAACAGGGTTCAAAAGGGAGCTAGATAGATTCATGGAAGATAGCCATTGATGGACCTATTAGCCAGGATGGACAGGATGCTTTCCAGAGCCTGTTTGCTAGAAGCTGGGATTGGGTGACAGGGCATGGATCACTTGATGATAACCTGTCTGTTCATTCCCTTTGAGGCACCTGCCATTGGCCACTGTCAGAGGACAGGATATTGGGCTTGATAGACCTTTGGTCTGACCCAGTTCTTATGAAATATTTATATATTTTATTTTATTTAAAATCCTACAATGACTGAGCTCTGGCTTCTGCCTCAATAATGAAGTAGGGCAAGTAAGCTGCATCAGAAAAAAAAATTGTTCTAATAATGTTAGCTCAACACCCCTTTGACTCAGAGGCCCAGCTATAATGTGCTACTATGTCAGCAACTCTTGTCAGGCCTGACATTCTCATTACCTCGTACCACTAGTGTCAACACTGCCTCTTCCTGGTTACATTCAGCAGAGCCTCACAGGATCAAACACATATTATGCTGTATTACAATGGTAATTTCTATTTGCAGTGGGATGTGCATACTTTTTCTCCTGTTACTGTCTCCACAGGCTGACGCCTCACAGTTTTGCTTTGAAACTGGAATTCAGATATATCCATCATATCAAAGTGATACATTACTACAACTGCTCATTTCACATGATTTTGTTGCAAATCTATAAACTGGCCCAGGTTCACCCCAAAGTCACATGAAATATTTTTGAACCTTAACAAATCTTTCAGTGAATTTGATCAAAGCTTCAGGCTTGTACAAATGCTTGAACCCAGGCAAACTTAATGTGGTTTGGGGCTTTGTGGTGGATATTCTGAACAGCCCTATTTATAATGCCAATGACATTTCACATGGTGTAACATAATAGCACTGAGTCGGGTTCAAGTGAAAGAAAGAACAAATAGAACCAGACCTTCAAGGTAAGGATCAACCTTAAATTAATTCAGAGAAAGCTGAAGGAATGCTATCTTGCAAAATCAGGCAAATATTCTGCACCTAAATAGAATTATTTTTCTCACTATTTTTCCTTATGGTTAGCAAGGGGGTTGGACTAGATGACCTCCTGAGGTCCCTCCCAACCCTGATATTCTATGATTCAATCACTTGTCACTAGCATACTTACATATTTTAAATTTGTGGAACCTTTGAAAAACCAGTAAAGAATCATTTGTGCATACTACGTATATAAACTAGTATGAATTAGAAAAGCAATGAATGTATATGTTTAAGAGACAGAATGTGCCAATTGATTGGTTGTAGGATTGTTATGGGTCCTATATGCTATTCAAAGACTTTCCCACCTAATATAACTTAAATATTTATGGGTTCATTCTTTCTTCCTAAGTGGCCTTTTGTTCTGAATAATTATTTAGTTTCTGGTTTGAATGGGAATTATCTGAAGTGAAAGGGCAATGGGAAATGTAGCATCCCAAAACATAGTTACAGAAAACTTGGGTTTAAATCCTGGTTTAGATGAAGTAGCCAGAATCCTACTGGCCAATTTTCCACATCATAAAACAACCAGATAGCATAGTACAACTACAGACATTACTTATAGACCCAGGACAGTATTCGCAAGGATTAGTGAGGGGCTTTTATACGACTTGATCCAGCTATTGTTGAAGCCAAAGTAAAAATTCCAATGGCCACTGGATTGGGTCCAGACTAGGGTGATGAGTGCCATAGAAATGCCTATAATTAAATAAGGTGTATTGCAGGTCAGGACTGAAGTGCTGTAACTGGCAGTACTATTAGTCCTTAACATTTATAAGCATTAATTTCATATTAATGTAAAATCAAACCTTTACAAATTATTGATGCCCAGATGTGGAGGGAGACTGCAGAAGGTGAAATGGAGGGTATGGCTTGGAACAATGGAGCTAAAAGTTAGAGAAACCTTTGCCTGGGATTTTTCACGGTTCCCCATGACATATCCATAGTTGTCTTTGAATATATATCAGGGCATAGAGAGCCAAATTCAACTGGAGTGTAAACACCAGATCTGTATTTGGCTTGTTTATAACATCCTGAATTGCTTTGTGGGAAACTCCTAGGTTCATATATAGCCCTGCATTTTTTTTTCTTCTGACCTTTCTTCAGTTGCTTTTTCACCCTTTGACTTTTAGGCCACAGTAACTTAAATCAATGTATAAAGTCTGTCAGTTACCAATAATTTTATTAGTGTTAAATTAGTTATTGATATTGTAATTGTAAGATACCATATATGATAGAAAAATAGATTTCTAGTCTTTGAATATGGCTACTACCCCATCAGCATAATCTCTTCATGTGTCAGATATTAATGAATGCATCTGAAAAACCTGAGGTAGTAGATTATCCCCATTTTACAAATGGAAACTAGATGTACGGAGATTAAGGCTCTTGCCCAAAGTCACACAGTGGGTTTTTGGCAGAGTTGGGGATTAGTTCTCCTGAGTCTGAGTCTTGTGCCTTAACCATAATGCTATTCTTCCTCTCTTTAGTTAATTCTTGAGAGTATTTCGATATCATTGTGTTCAAAAGTTAAATACAATACAACTTTAAATAATGAAGAAATAATGGAACAAACTGACTAGATTACTGTTAGATAAAACAAAACCAAAGAAAGACATGGAACAATGTGGCCATGTGCCACATAGTGAGATCAAATCGACACCATAACCACACTAAACTCCATGATGCACTGGAGTATTTGAACCCTTCAGAGTTTATCTTCTGCCTTTCACCTGGGCAGCAGAATCAATGCAGTTCTGCTGTATTTGGGATGTTTCATAGAAGCACAGTTGTGGTCATACATAAAGTTTTTCATTCTGTGAGAGGAAGTTGTAGAACATTTATTTAATCTATCCAGGCAATTGCCTCAAGAGTCAAGACCTCTGCTTTAATTCTGTATTGATTCCTTGATAGAGCCTCAAGGCATTGCAGCTTTAGACATGATGCTGGAAAAGCAGCCTTGATGCTTGAAGCTATCCCCTGCATAAATATGTCAAATTATTTGCCTATTTGAATGCTGAAGTAAGTGGTGTTGCTCCAGTGTAACTGAGAGTATGTCTACAGATCAAATGGCAGCAAGTTTCCAAGCCCAGGTCAAAAGAGTCAGGCTTGTGGGACTTGCACTATGGTGCTAAAAGTACATTGCAGCTTGGGCTGGAGCTCGGGATCTGAAGCAGAAAGAGGGGGGTGGGCTTCAGCCTCTGAGACACAATGTCTACACTGCTATTTTTAGTTCCATAGTGTGAGCCCTGCAAGCCTGACTCCTTCAACCTGGGCTCTGAGACTCACTGCTCTGGGCTGTGTTGACATATAATGTGGGAATGGAACTTGACCTAATAAATCAATTTAGAAAAAAAAAATCTATTGTAAATGATTATTCAGTTAAGAACCCAAGAAAAGCCACTTGAATTGCAACTTCAGTTTAAAAATTTGAAACATGAGACAGAGGTTGAACTAAAATCCCCCAGAAGTGTGGAGATCTTTTAATTAACCTTAACTATTTTAAGTGGAAATGTAGTTATGGGAACCGTTATTTTCCATTTATCTTCCAAAAGACAGCAACCATCGCTGCTTCTACTATGTTCATATTGCTTTATCATTGTCCTATGATATGCTACATATTTTTCCCAGACATGAAGAGCTCTGTGCGACTCAAAAGCTTGTCTCTCACTGACAGAAGTTGGTCCAATAAAAGATATTACCTCACCCACCTTGTCTGTCAGGCACTATCTAGACATTTGAGAGAAACACTGGTTTCCAAATATGAAATGCCATATGAGTAGTTTTCTTACATTACTATCCAGTGATTTTTTTTCTCCTTGCAAAATGAACATTTTTTGCATTGTGGAGGATATAAATTGCCAATCACAAGCAAAACTGCATTCTGGCTTGAAAGAATATGGTTGCAGTATGTATATACTTTGAACTACAAAACAGCTATAGTCTGCAAAAGCAAGTTGTCAGCTCAGAGGAATCTGAAGGAAAGGGAGGTTTGGAGAGCCTTTACAGTTTTTAATGGAATGCCTAAATGAAACGATAATGCTGGAGGCTGAGCATTTCTTTTTATTTTACTCTGCATCATGTTCATTTTCTTTGTTAATGTGATATCTGACTTCTGACCACAGCATTGTAGACTAAATTTGGCAAGATATGAAGCACTGTTAGTAACAGCTTCTTGCTCCCTGAAGCACCCAATGCTTGCAATGAGCTCTAGCGAAAAAAGCAGACTTCAACAAACAGAACAGTTAAGAAAAGGTACCAGGGGAAGAAAAATCTAAGAGATAAAGGATTGCAGGAGATCTAGCAGTTTTTTCAAAAAGACAATATTAAAGACACAGCTGCAAGCTATCCCAGTGCAAACAAAGGTTAGGCAGAACAGTAAGAGGCCAATATGTTTCCCTCTGCTGATATATTTAATGCCTGTTTTACTTATACCTAACACAATTAACTACAACAAGGGGAAGGAACACAAGCCAAAATAGGGAAAGACCAGGTTAAAGAATAGTCGGCAGGGTCTGATCAAATTCATCCTAGGGCACTTAAAGAATGAGCTGAAGCAATCACGGAGCCATTAGAAATTATCTTTGAGAACTCATGGAAAACTGGTGAGGTCCCAGATGACTGGAGAAGGCTAATATAGTCCCTGTCTTTAAACAGGGAAACAAAGAGGACCCAGGGACTAGACCAGTTAGACTAACTTTGATTCCTGAAAAGGTACTGAAACAAATTGTAAAACAGTCAAACTGTAAGCAACTAGAGGATAATAGAGTTACAAGAAATAGCCAGCATGGATTTGTCAACAAATCATGCCAAACCAACCTAAATTCCCTGATTTGGTAGGGTTACCGGTGTACCCCCACCATGGAGCTTACCTTGATTCCTGGGTGTCCGTGTGCTAGTGACTCAGAGGCACTGTCCTGGGAGGAAGGGCAGACTTAGAATATGCTAGACAACCAAGAGGGAGAGGGGAAAAATACTATTTCAAGTAGTAGGGACTCTTGTCAGTTGGGGGAGGATAGAAGGTGTGCCTGAATGGCCAGCAACACACCTCCTCAGCGGAGAATCAGTGTCTGAGAAAGGAGGGGGCAGAGTCAAATTATAGACAAGCCAAAAGCCCAAGAAAAAGAGTCAGCCTGAGATGCCCACCTCTGGGAGCACTGAGAGAGGGGAGAAGCCATTTTGGAGGAGTCTGGAACCAGCCCCTGAAAGGGAAGTGCTTGTTGTGAAGTGAGCTCCTGAGTCTCAGGTCTGCATATAGGGTTCCCTGTGAGAATTAGCTTCTGGGTACATGGAAACAATATCCCTTGCCTTGGTCCTTTACCTGTTCAAGGTAATTCCTAGTGTGTAGAACTTTGCTGGGAAAACTCCCCACCCAGTCAGGCTGATACAAACTCAGTTACCTGTGGCAAGTACCGTGCTGGCTGCTAGTTCAGGGCTGCCTGCCTGCTGTGACAGTATCTGAGCACTAGGGTAGGAGATTAGAGTTAGGATATTGAGTAGTTATCATTTGCATCTTGAGCCCTGCATCCTTTTATAGAGAGTGGAAATCTTGGGAGGAGAAGCAGCCCGATTCCTGCATGACAAGGACACCTGTCAGAAGCAATTGTCAGCCCCTCTGCAACTGCTGAGGAGTCCAGATTCACCTCTGAACCCAAGGATCTGTCACGTGTACCATCTTTTAATTCCTTGGGGAAATCATTTGGGAGACCCCTACTCCCTGAACCAAGGCGTCAAGCCAGGGGGTAAGGGTTTGGGGATTTTATCACCTGCCGCCTATTAAATCTGTGGAGGGACTTACCATCTTATCTCCCGTGTGATTCTTTTCGTCTGTAGAGAACCAAATCAGCCAAGTTGCTAATTGGTGCACATAAGATATCGTCACAGGTCATCGAGGGCCCCTACAAAGTCTGAGTACCAAAGATTCTCTGAAATACCTGAATCTGTACGATATGCAGAAAGATGCAGGGGCACTCTTAACATTAAGCAGAAAAATTATATATTTAGTTGCTTCCTTTGTTTCTAAATATCTTTATAAGGCCAAGTCCTTGTGCTGGCAAAATGCCCACAGACTTCAAAAATATTCTTTCCCATGTACCTTCCTGGCTGCTTATGATATATTTCCTATTGACTATAATGGGCCTGAATAAGGCCTGAATAAGTTTGGCCTGAATAAGGGCTACAGGATTTGTCTCATTAGCTGGGATGTTGTGTTTGTTTTGTTATTTGCAAATGTTTGTTTTATTTATAAGTAGATACACGTGCCTTCATAATTAAATAAACAGGAATACACTTAAATATTGAGAACTGTTATAAAAGGATATATACACATTTTGATGTGTGCATGCAGCATTACTATTTGTGGTTTGGTACACCGGTAACTGATGTGGCATTGCTATAGCCAGGTAGGAAATTGGTCCCAGTTCTCTGTTCCACGCTTGCTGTTTTATGTGCTCTGTTGACCTGAAGCAGCTGGTCAGCTAGGAGAGCTAACTTCATCAGTATTCACTTTGTATAGGGAGAATTCCTAAGTGTCGGAGGTATTGATTAGGGACTCCCCACATCCTGACTCCTGTTTCAGAGGGTATGGCTATCAGAAAGATCATGTAGCCAGGGATCCCTACACCCAGGCTGCCAGAACAGTGTTTAATAGATATTAGTGGCTTGCTTTTTACTACACTGTGGACCTTACCCAGTCCCATGGAAATGCAAAGGTGGTGGAAAGCCACCATTGCTTTTCTTTTCTGGACCTGCACCACTTGCAGTTCACCTAGACTGGGCCAGTATGGTTTTGGTACAGCAACATTTTATTTTTTATTATTAATATTATTGAAGTAAACAAGAATGATAGAAAAAGGTGTTTATGTTGGAGGTAGGAGCATGGGTGATTGGTCCAGAATAATTTTTAGTCATCTCATCATAGTCTTACATATGAGAGTAATCAAGGGAGGTGTGGGAACAAAACAAATCCTAAACCCTGAAATGCTGTTTTTTTCTTTTAGAAACAGAGCTACGAAAGACTTTTCACCTTAAAATTCTTTCCTTAAAATATTCAGCAAGATTGCCTTAAGTTCAGGATAAGGCTCTGTGCTGAAATCATGTGGTTCCTTGCTTTTAGTTTTCTGCATGTACTTTTTTTGTATTTTCTTTCTGCTCCTCTGCAGAGTACAATCCTTTCTAAACAAGGGGAGTGAGAAAGCACATTTTGCACATCTGAAATATTAACTCTGCCACAGAGAACAAGAATGTATGGACTGAATCATAACAAAAAATGGGCAAAGGGGATTGTTAGGTGGACCTTTGTTTTCTGCAGATTTATTTTAGTTTTAACTAGAATCACAAATCAGGAAGAAAGGTATGTCCGACTTCAGTTCCTGGCTTTGCCACAGACTTCCTGTGTCGCCAGGGAACTTACTCTTGTTCCTCATTTCTCTGTCTGTAAAGTGGGAATCATATTTCCTTTATGTCATCTAGTTTCCATTTTGTCTGATAGGACTGTATAAGCTTTGGGGCTTCAATTTGTGTTCAATGCTTTGGTAACAAATAATAAAGTAAATAAATGACTTTGAAATGCCATCAAATTTAGAGCAATTTAGCTTATTTTGCAGAGTAAATGACATCCAATGGACTATATTTGTTACCCAGTTTCAAAATTTGTTAAATAAAAAAAGTTGCTGAGGCTCTAATCTTGCAACAAAATCCACACCAAGAGACCCCTATGCCCATGTGGAATCCCATTGATTTTACTCACTTAAGATTCCATATCTAAAGCACAGATGCAAATGTCAAACCAGTTCAGCCATAGGTTGACTGAAACTCAATAAGAGCAAACATACTATAAATACAGCTTTATAAGTTTGATTTTGTTTGCAGCAGATATTACACTAATCTTCTTGGCTCACATATTTTATAATTTTTTTATATATAAAATATGTGAGTCAAGAAGATTAGTGTAATATCTGCTTCAAACAAAATCAAACTTATAAAGCTGTATTTATAGTATGTTAGATAGATATATGAAACTCAATAAGAGCAATCTCCTGGATAGATTAACTGAAGTAAATCCACTTGAAATAATTACCTTTATGAATATGAACTAGGATATGTGCATGATGTTTGACTTCTGGAGAATGGTGACAATTATCCAATAAAAGAAGTAAATGAAACAAATACTGACAGTCTCTTTTGGTAAACCTTGTAACCTTAAGCATGAATGCCAGTTGAATGGATATGCTCATAATCTCAAGCAGCACACCACAATAGTCCCTGGATCAGGAAAAACAATAAAGATGACTTTGAAAACAGTAAGATTCTCTCTATATACTTGTGAAGGGGTTGGGACTCACCACTGTGGCACCTCCCGCTGGTGACTCCAGGAATTAGCTCAGTCCATGTGAAGCACCCTTCGCTGGTGGTATCCCATCCGTCTCTCATCCTCTGGTGGTATCTGGACCCACGTTGCTCCCCACTCGGTGGCATCCTCTTTAGGACACTGCCCTCCCGCAGTGCCCCTTAGTCCATGCTCACCCCCTTCCAGGGGTGGGTGGGGTTAACAGCAGTCTTCTGGTTCACCCTTGTCACAGTGGCCAACCACACCCCAAAGTCTAACCCCTTCCCTTAGCGGTCTGGTTCAGTCTGTTATGTTCACTTCCCATGGTCAACTGCAAGATAAGAGAGAAGACCCAAGCCCACCCACTACTCTGGGTCACAACCTAGGAACCCTCTAGCAACAGCCTCCCTGCCATCCTTTTCTCCCCTTGTCTGTCCACTCTCCCTGGGTCACTTCCCCTCTGACTGCTTTGCACCCTCTAGGCCCTTCTGGTCAGGGCCTGCAGCCTGGCAGGTAACAGGCTGGAGCTCTGCTATGCTTCCCTAAGTCTGTCCAGCACTGCACTGTCTAGGTGCTGGTCTCCTTGGTCTGGAGACTGACCTTTCCTGCTGGAGGTCTGGGAGAGACTGAGTGCTCCTCTCATGGACAGCCTTTATCTAGGGCTGAGCCCGGCCCTGATTGGCCACCTCTTGCCCAACACTGATTGGCTCTCTAACAGGCTCTCCCTGATTGGCTGCTGCTTTGCACAGCCTCTCTGGCCTGTCTTTGCCCACTCTCATGGGAGGGGGCACTTGCCCCACCACAATACTGTTGTAGCCGTGTCAATCCCAGGCTATTAGAGGAAGAAGGCAGGTGCAGTAATATCTTTTACTGGACCAGCCTCTGTTGGTGAGAGAGACAAGCTTTCAGGCCACACAGAGCTCTTCTTCAGGTCTGGCAATGGTACTCCCGGGTGCTGCTTGTCCAGAATAATTTTTAGTTGTTGTTTATTCGATATGTGATGACCATGATGAGATGTCAATCAACAGAAGTTGGTCCAATAAAAGATATGAAATGAAGTAAATTGAAAGACTCTATAGATTTAACAGATCGTATTTTTTATTTGACACATACCTTGTTATATTGGTGATCTGCTCAATACATTAGATACTTTTTCTTGAAGAAAATTCTCTACAACTGTTTTGAAGTAAGTCCTCTTATTAGTTTCTATTCACACTTCCTTGTTTTTGTGTTAGTCTGTTCCCATGTGGTTCCGTATCATGACCTTCTTTATATACATCTTTTAACTGCTCGTTGTACTGTATATATTTCTTAGGGGGGATATTTCCCATTAAACTATTTAGCTTCTCCAATGCTACCAGTACAAATGGATTTGGGTGTCCTCAGTGGTGCACAAAGTATACTCCATTTTCTTCTCAGAAGAACTTCCATTTGCTCACATTGGTCATCAGATTCCCTAGGTTGTATAAAATTGTATAAACCAGCTTTTGGCTTCACTTTTTATGTTGAACATAGACAATGCTTCAAATATTTCATTCACACTTATACAATTCAGGTGCTTCTAACAGTAGGTGGACCTAGTTAATTAATTTCCCTTTTCCTGTTTAGCTAGAGTCTTGAAATTCTGTACATTCATTCATCACAGAATGCTGAGTACTGAGAAAAATAAAAAATGTATATTCTGACTGTGATGTTGCACTCTATATGATTTTAAGAAAATATGCTAATGAGTATGAATATAATGTAACTGGAATATGCTTCATGCAAAAGGTCTCTTGTAAGGTATCATTACAAAGCTTATAATCTACTGAGTGTGGTCATCCTATTTCTATAAATGTATCACTTGTATCTGAAACTAGAAATATGAAATATAACTCTGAGGGCCTATTGTAATTATGCAAAGTGTGGGCCAGTAATGGTGGTTTGGAATTTTGATGGCTCCCATCAACCAGGGCAATTGACTGTGGCTGGCTCTGTTTGCAGGCAGGCCTTCCTGTGCGTCTGCCTGGGAGTAATGAAGGCTTTGAGTCTCACAGGAAATGTGACCATGCCTCTTGGTACTGAAATCCATCTTAAACCTGGTGCTTTTCCATTTAGAAGGGGGAGTGGGGACCCAGAGAGACAAAAGATTCCCACCTTGTGGCAAAGCCATATAAAGGGGTGGAACAGAACCAAGGGGGCTGCTATCATGAGAAATCCCCTAGCTACCACCTGAGCTGGAACAAGGGCTGTACCAGGGGAAAGGATTGTGTACAGACTAGGAAGGCGCCCAGTCTGTGATAGAAGTTTATTGAAACATCTGAGATGAGGTTTTATCTCTACTCAGTTTTCTTACTGTATTAGGCATAGACTTGTGTGCTTTATTTTATTTTGCTTGGTAATTCACTTTGTTCTGACTGCTACTACTTGGAACCACTTAAATCCTACTTTCTGTATTTAATAAAATCACTTTTTTCATATTAATTAATCCGAAGTATAAGCTGTATGCAGAGTAAAACAGATTTATTTGGAGTTTGGACCCCATTGGGAGTTGGGCATCCGAGTGTTAAAGACAGGAACACTTCTTAAGCTGCTTTCAGTTAAACCTACAGCTGTTAGGAGACGTGGTTCTGGGTTTGCAGCAGGCTAGCGGGTCTGGCTCAAACCAGGCAGGGCACTGAAGTCCGAAGCTGCCAGGGCAAGAAAGCAGGGGCAGAAGTAGTCTTGGCACATTAGTTGGCAGCCCCAAGAAGGTTTCTGTGATCCAACCCATCAAACTGACCTTTCCACTGGATGTCACCTAACAATCACCAAATATTTTCAGATTTAATCAGGTCATGTGTCCGGATAAGCGGTGTCTGAGACCTCTGATTTTGAGAAATGAACATCATCTCAGTTCCACCAGTTTCTCTTTTTGGTTTCTTAGGTAAGAAAATTGCAGAAAGAAAGTGTTTCTGCCTTAAGCACAGACCCTAATAACCATGTCTCCCCAATGGCCAGACTGATATCAACTAGAACAGAGTACTAGAGCTGAGTGAATACCTTTCCACAAGTGACTTTTCAACAATAATATTGGTAGTATGTATTGTAAAAGTAGGTAGGTTAAGAGTATAGCTGGAAGTGGATGAGGTTACATGACAAAGTGAATGCTGCTGTTGCAAGTAACCCTGTGAGTTTTGCTTCCAACAGATATATTCATTTTGCCATATAACCCCAGAACTGTATATATTCTGACTTTCTACTGTTCAGGATGCTTTAAAACTGCTTTTTAAAAAAATATACTGTCACTATATTGTCAATGCTAACTCTGTAAACGATAAGATATAATGATAATCAGTAATGTGGCTAAGTACCTGTTATAAACTCATGCTGCTGAGTTCATGGTATACTTTCCAGTGTATTGACAGTGCTGCTACTTGGACGCTAATAGCTGGTAATTCTTCCAAGTAGGTTGGAAGAAGAGCATTTCCTACTTTTTATGACATACGATTTGCCTTGCATCTAAATAAAAAATAATGCTATTCTTAGATGAAGCAGTAATTCATTCCTGAAAACAACAGGAATTTTTTTTCTGCTACCCAGTGACAATAAAATTATTTAATCCCTGTTATGTCACAGGAACACAAAGTGATAAACCACTATACTGCTTGGAAATTTTGTAAATGAAAAACAAAACTGAGGTCCAAATTCTTCTTTTTCACCCATGCAATACAACTGAGTTCAACAAAATTGGATTTGGATAATGTTAGCAGAATGAGATCCAATGGATTTAAATTCTAAAATTAAAATAAAAAAAATGCATTTTGTTGTTGTTAAGGATCTGAAGATCAAATTTTTAAGAAATTATATTTTAAATCACAAATTTATCCAGTTTTACTGGATATATTATAACTACTTTACATTGTAACATAGGCTAAAAGTTACTCTTTGGGACCTTTTCTTTTTGTAGAACTTTCTAGATGTGTCATAATGTACATTGCTTGAAGATCAGAGTTGAAAACTCATTAATTCTTTTTTTATTACTAATTTTTTCCAACCACTAAAAACATAAATTATTTTCAATCACTCTGACACTACACAGTCACGTTAAAAATGCTTTTAAAATTATTAAATCAAGCTTAAAGTGAGTGTTTTGAAGTGGAAAAAATTCTAAAACATGAAAGACTGGCCATTCCCCTTGGGTAATTATAATCATGTAAATCTTTGCAGCTATAGATTAAATAACAGGAACCCTATATACATCCGATGAAGTGGGCTGTAGCCCATGAAAGCTTATGCTCATATACATTTGTTAGTCTCTAAGGTGCCACAAGTGTACTCCTGTTCTTCCTGTATACAGGGGTGAAAATAATAATAAATTCTTACCAGTACAGGGGCCAACTCCGGCCCCTAGAAGGGGCAGGGTCTCGGACAGAAGGGGAAGGGCTGGGGGGGGTCAGTCTCATGCTGCCTGGCCCCCACTGCCCTGGGCTCCAGCAACAATTTAAAAGAGCCCAGGGCTCCAGCTGCTGCTGCGGTGGTAGCGGCTGGGAGCCCCAGGCCTTTTCAAATTGCCAGCTCTGGGACAGCTGCCTCTTTTGCATGCCCTGTCGGCAGCCCAGGGCGGGAAAAAGTGGCAATAACGTTAAAGCACTGCGGCAGCACTTTAATGTCGTTGTCCCTTTTGCCTCTCCCATCGGCGGCCCTGCCAGTAGGGACCCAACCGGCAGGGGAGGGGCAGCAATGCTAAAGTGCTGTTGCGGCAAAGAACCCTCCTTAAAGCGCTGCCACGGCAGTGCTTTAACCTGGGCTGTGTATGGGCTGGTACCAGCTTCTTACCTGTACTCCGTACTAGCTCATTTTCACCCCTGCCTGTATAGAAAGGTCTCCTATAATCTTTTGTGGATAATAAGCTTTATAATGACTTGAAAGGTCATAGAGCTACCTTATTTCCCTCTAATTTTCCATGAACAAATAAGAATTCTAGTTTTTCTGGTATTTAAATTCACATGATAAGAGGATTACTGTGATTTGAATTGTAAGTTATTTATCATAGCGCAATATCTTTCACTAACTTACTTGCCTTTCAGAGTAGCAGCCTGTTAGTCTGTATTCGCAAAAAGAAAAGGAGTACTTGTGCCACAAGTACTCCTTTTCTTTTTACTTGCCTTTATCCATCAGTAATAATGGGAAGTGGCACAGGCTGAGGGACATACTGGCCGCTGCTTCCCACAGCCCCCATTGGCCAGGCACAGAGAACTGCGGCCAGTGGGAGCCGTGATCAGCCGAACCTGCGGACGTGGCAGGTAAACAAACCAGCCGGGCCTGCCAAGGGCTTTCCCTGAACAAGTGGCTTCCCAAGTTTGGGAAGCACTGCCTTATGGAACTATATTTCCAGAAGAAATACTGTAAAAATTGACATTAATTTTTCAAGTGGGCTTATGTGGGAAAGCTGCAGGTTTGATGGCTACTATTTAGGCTGAACTGATGACCAAAAGAGTGGGGTTTTTTGAACACTTATTATTCTCTCTGCATCAAAGCATTCATTAGATTTATTATTTGCTGAATACTGGCTGTCTCTCCTCTATGAAGAACTCATAATTTTGTACATCTCTCCAAACACTACAATATATATGGGGGAAAATATTAATTTGTGCATGAAAACATATCTTTGGTCATCTCAATGAAATGGTGTCAATTCAATTCTTAGTGGGCAGGTTGTCTTATTACTGCAGTCACCATCACAACAACCATTCATTGTGACTCTTGTTGACAGGCACATAGGGGAAAGATTGAATTGGCATGGAGATAAAATTGCCATTTCCCCCAGATGAAGGCTGTAGCATGTTTGTAGAGTGCTTTAGTGAAACTGGCACTGGCACTATTTGTGCTTTCCCTATTCTGTGGAAAAATAGAGGGTATTAGTTTGTAGAGGAGCCAATTTGGCATTTTTACAAGCAGTTTAAAATAAATGTTAAATGCTTGAACTTCATAATGCAAAAATATTGGCAAGTAGGCCATATTGAAAATCTGGCAGGGACTTAGCTTTAGTCTTTCTCAGACCCCTCTTTTCATATAGATATTGACAATATGGAAAATTGAATTGCATATTATTACCTGCCACAGCTAATGTTCACAGTGAGGGATCAATATTTGTTACAGTGACACTATCCTTTTTTCCATACTTTCTTTTGAACCCAATAAAAGACGCATCTGGTTAATGGAAGGTCAGTTAGATAATAAAACCTGAGAGCGCTTGACAAATAAATCTTTATGGCTGAATTGATAAAAAAGAAAATATATTCTTTTAAAACCCATTTGAACATTTGATTCCTAGAACAAAGCAGGAAAAAGGGATTGTCATTTTTAAATAATTCCCAGTTTGAAAATAATTGAAACTGGCTGTCATAATATGCAAAGCATGGGAACACTGCTGAATAACACAGAATGTAACCACTTAATTTCCTGAAATAGCTTGAAAGTATGTATTGTGAGTGCTTCATTTTTATATCTTATTTAAATTCAGTTTGTCAGGCTTTTCCTTGTTATCTATTATCTGACATTCTATAGGAAACCGGAAATTCTTGATCCTCCATACCCTGGAGGTTTGGTACATTTTGTAACCTTAGGGGTGGGGAATGTTTGCACAGTGATGAAATTCATGAACCCACATGAACATCCTTCCATCAGTCATCCAGCCTCTCTTCTTCTTCTTCCTCTTCCAAAGTTTTCATGGCATAGGCCCATCTTCTATGGTGCTTATCTTAAGTCAATCGGAGTTTTGCTCAAGAGAAGACCATGGATTTTTTCTCATAGATACTGTTGTCTCATACAAGTAAACTGAGAGTCATTTTCTGATTCCCTTATGATGAGTAGTACATTTCCAATAAATAAAGTAGATATTTCCAATAAATTCAGCATTTCTTGTGTGAGTAACTGCTGAGCATTGTGATTAATGTGTTCAAAGTCTAGCCCTTAGTCAGATTTGCTTTATTTTCTCATCATAATTAAACTAGATACACATGAAAATATTATCTTTGAAATCAGTTTAGACATTTTCCGTTTAATCTATGAACCTGTTTGTCTCTGATGACTTCTTAGAGCTTCTTCTGCATCCCCCAATTTGGTAACAGGTTACAATATGTGCCAGACTGTAAATAGAATCTATGGGAAGCTTGGCACAAAAGCCAATGGGACAAAATGGTTCTGTTTTAACCATTCGGGCCCTTGCAAAGATGAAAGTGATGATATCCTCCCTCAAGCTTCAGATCGGGGGACAGCAGTAGGAGTTGGGTACTCTGGATGAATTTAAAACAGTCCCATTGTACATTAGTCGTTGTTATACCCACTTGAACCACGGTAATGAAAAGGTTAAAATATGAAAGCATTGCTGCCTCATTGTTCTAAAGCTTTTTTGAAATAATTGTAATAATAATAGTTTACTATTGTATAGCTCTTTTAATCCTGATGATAGGCCCTATTTAAACAAAATAATTATATTAGATTGCAAAGCAGTTTTTAGTTTACTAGGAATTTGTCTTGCTGTGCAGTTAAAAACTCGGTTATTTTGTTAAGGAAAGGAAGATTGAAACAATTATGTATCCTTTCAGAGTATAGTTAAAGTAAACCTTCATTCATTCTCATCATTTATAATTTTCTTACTGTACACATTTGGATGAAGGCAAATGTGGGAGAGGTGGGGAACATAAGAAAGAATGCAAGCCAAATTAAGTAATCTCCTTCTCTGGTTGTTTATCTGGTTCCTTTGTTTCTCATCCCTCGCTTGAGTGTTCAGCTATGCAGCAGGTCTCTGAGATTTACAGTCTAGTGCAGTCTTGTTAAATACCAAGTTCACTGACGTCCATTCTTCCTTCAGCAAAGCTGATAGTAAATTATGATTGGGAAATCCTCAGCAGTACATTCTAATGGGTAGGTCACGGGATGGGGATTCAAGATACTTTGATCAGCCACTGATTTCATGTATGACCTTGGATAAATCATTAATGGAGAGTATGTAGATATCTAGGTAGCCACCTTTTGAGGGATTGGTAGCTGGTGGTATGGTGTTGGAGAAAGAGTTTGCATTGATTGTTGTATCACGGCACTGCCCAGCATTCATACTTAGGTTATTGCAACTGAGCTACACATAATTATGCCTACCCCAGCCTTGACACGAGGCTGCAGTTTAGGGTCCCTAATCCAACTTCTGCTTTAAGTAACATGTGGCTAAGGGACTACTATTTGGATGGAGCATCAGTTATAGGGGACTTCCATCTTGGTCTTGAGCTAAAACTCTAGTGCAGACATAACTTAAGGCCTTACTCATCAAAATGGCAACTACTTTGGGGTGCTTCATTTTTGGGGTACCCAAACTGAAACACCTACAGAAAGACCAGATTTTGTAATGAGCAACACAATTCTAATTAACTTCAAATGGAGATGTTTGGGCTCACCACCTCTCAAAACCAGGTCCTCAGTGTCTCCAGTTGGGTACTCCAATTAGTGGCCACTTAATGAAAATGTAGGACATATATTTTTTTTTTGCCTCAGTGTCTCTATTTCTATAGTCCTTTCTATAGTGATATTTTACCATGACTGTAAAGTACAAGAGCTACGGATTAAACACTGTTTTTGTTCTGGTTATTTTTAGTTTAACTAATAATCCCATATTTTTTTCTAAACTAAAGTATACTTTTTCAATTTAAGCAAAATTAAGTTATTAGTTCCACAGCAACAACAAATTATTGTAGTCTGTATGCCCACAAGCCTGCTTGCTGTGTCACTTGAGAGAAAAAGAGGAAATGATTCAGAAGTAATAGCAAAGGGTGGGAGGGGAGATGAAGAAAAAATGTCTGTAGTAAAGAGCCATGACAGACATACTTTCCACCATGAACAAGGTTTAGCAAACCTGACCTTTGAGGAAAAGTTAAAAAAAGCTGAACATGTTTAGTCTTCCAGAAAGAAGACTGATAACAGTCTTTAAATATGTTCAGGGTTGTCATAAAGGAGATGGTGATCAACTGTTCTCCATGGCCACTGAAGGTATACAAGAAGTAACTGAATTATTTTGCATCAAAGGAGAGTTAGATCAGATATTAAGGGAGGGGGGGAAAATCTAACTGTAAGGGTAGTTAAGCTCTGGCACAGGTATCCAAGAGACACTGTGGAATCCCCATCATTGAAGATTTTTGAGAACATATTGAACATATATTGACATATCAAGAATGTTCCTGCTTTAGTGCAGGGGGATGGACATGGTATCTTCTTGAGGCCCTTTCCAGCTTATATTTCTATGATATTAGACTTGTCATCATAAAACTAGTCTGATGGAAAAAATCATCTTTCCCCAAAATAATCCGTTTAATTTTTATAAATGTTTATATACCTGACATGGCTCATTTCAGTGCAACACATTTCAAAATACTTTGCAAATACAAGTATTATCACCGTTTTTCATATGGAAAACTGAGATCTAAAGAAGACAAGGCCAATGTTTTCAAATGAGGGTGCCTAACGTTAGACATTGAAAGCCATTTAGGCTTCTATGTTAGAGTAGTCTGATTCTCAGAGGTGTTGAGCACCTGCATATCCTTTGTAGTCCACTTTAATGTAAGTGGTATGAATTTAGACACCTAACTTTAGGCACTCATATTTGAAAACACTGGCCTTTGTGACTTTCCCAAGGGAATAAAGTGAGACATTTATAGCAGTAAAACCCTGATCAGGGAGCTGACTGATAGCTCTTGTTTTATCACTAGGTTGACATCTCTTTTAAAATATGCCTATAGACTTTTTTAAATAAGACTGTTCACATGCATAAATGACAGGTGGCTTTGAAAATGTAACATTACAGCTGCAAAATGATGCAGCCTTGGTATTTATGTTGACTCAATTCATAGGAAGTTCCAAACATAAAAAAAAATCTGAGCAAGGAGTTAGGGCAGAGGGACATAGTAATGTCTAAAATATGGAGCAGAAGTAGTACAAGGAAGGCATAGGAGGTCACAGGAGACAGCTGGAAAGAGAATTGTGGTAGTAGCCTGCCCTCGTATTCTTTAACCTTGGTGATGTCTTGTTTAGTTTCCATTGAACTACATTATAAGAATTCCCTTTGAAAAATTCTGAAAATAGGCCTCTAACTGCCTTATTCAGACAGTGGCATGTACACTATCTACTGCACAGAATGATTTATTGTTCTTATGCATTTCATATGGAAGATATTGGCACCAATGTTTTTATTTTATTTTATATTTTGTTTTTTTAAATAGAAGGGGAAGAGTGCTAAACTGGTGAAATTGACATTCCAAGGTATGGACAGTCTCTCCATTTTACAACTTGCTAAGGTAACGTTACTAGGTGTCAATAGATCTCAGTTCCTCATAACATTCATGAAATGAAAAGTAAAGACATGACAAGGCAAAAACAGTTTACCAGAAAACTTTAGATGTAAAATATTTTGTATCTTACTGAACTAAGAATGGACATTTATGTTTGTAGTTTAAATAAAAAGAATCCTCTGTTTTTTAATTTAAAACTTATGTGATGTCATTAAGATGAGCCCAAGAGAGACCATATGTTCCAATTAATTCCACTTAGGACATTGATTTTTTTCCAGGCTTTCAAGTAATGTCATTTCTCATGTGAAACAATAAATAATAAGCTACTGGTTTTTTTACTGACTTGTTAGTAATCAATATGTGTCTCAAGATAGTAACTAACAAGTTAGTAATTAAGAACCAGAAATCAATGAGAAACATCATGTGTAGGTTTGGATAGATTTGTAATTTTTTTTGTTTAGGTCTTTGCACAAATAAGGTCTGTGCCATTCTTTTTTCTTTATGAGACAGGCGGGGAAAGGGGAGCCCAAATAAAACCAATGAAATATATATTTTTTCAACCACTGAATTTTTACATTCTAGGAGAATTTCACACTGACTGCACTTTGTGACAGAAAAATTGGTAATATTTCAGTTTCCTTCCACTTAGTTCCTTTAGGATAATTAATTAACCAACACTCTTCTGAGACTCATGTCTTTTCCACTAGACTTTTGTGATTCCCCAAAATGAACTGTGAGTAAAATTTTCAAAAGCATTCATTTTAAAAGTGATTTAGGGCCAGATGTTTAAATACCAATTAAAGGTATTTGGGCACCTTAAAATATGCAGATAGGCACCTAGTGGGATTTTCAAAAAGCACCTCGGCACCTAACTCCATTGAAATTTCTGTCCCTTCATCATTAAAAGCCTTAAGTTTCCTGAGTCTTAGGTGTAATAAGTAACTTAGGTGATTTTGAAAATATTATCCTGAATCAATTATTATGTTTTAAACTTTTTGTCTAAAAAAAGGCAATTTTTTTCCTTTTTTGATGTGTTAAATGTTAAATTAATAAATAAGCTGTGTTACAGTCTCTTAAACAAGAAAAATAATGTTCCATCTGAAAAATTATTTTATGTTTTTCATTAGAGGCAAAAATAAATAACAAGGAGGGACAGTTCAACCAATGTGAAATCAAGATACCCTGAGATTGCGGGGGAGAAGAAAACTAAATTTTTCATAAAACAAAAATACACACCATAAAATATACTAGGAGGCAGCTGTAACACCAAACTCTTCTTCCTCATGTTAAACCACATGATCACTGACTGTCTGCATGATGAAGAAAAGTGTGCTGGACCCAGACATTTCCACCATGTATCTTTCCATCGTGAAGGACGATGCTTTCCATTTTGAAACTGTGGTGAAAGACATAATTATTTCCATCATTTAAATTTATCTGCATTCAATCTGGAGGTGATCCATATTTCTGAAGCAACAGAAAAAAAAAGAGAGCGAGTTAAGGAGCTGGAATGATTAGCTCTTCTAGTTTTAAAACCCATCTGTACGACCTTCTCCTGATGCGGAAAACAATCCTGATGGGAATATTTCAGTTCCCTTGCTAAAAGCTCTTTATCTCAAGAAGATAAATTTTTAGCCTACAAGTCCTTTGTAATCAGAGTTCAGTCTTAAAAATAATAAAATAAAATGATTCATTGCCTGATGGGCCCTAGGAATGACAACTCTTCCTGGAGAAGGGAGTTTTTTAGCAGCATAAATTGCCTGCTAGCACCGCACAGCCCAGCCCAGCAGTAGTGAGGTCAGGACACACAGGAGATACAGAGATTAACTACAGCTCCTTATTAACATCCTCCAGTGGGGCTCCTATGAAGTCTCTGCTTGATCTTAAAGCTGCTTCCCTGGTGGAATCTCAGCCATTCCTGATCAGAAGTGAAAAGTGCATAGCCATGGGACTAAATCAAGCCTAGAATCTAAAGTCCTGAAGTCATGTAATAGGACATAAATTCACATCCTTATTTGGAATTTGATTATAAAAGGATGGATCATCTGATGTTTCTAAATGGACAAAACTCTAGTAATTGCAGGATTATTTGCTATTGAACATTGGCAGAATATATACTAACTTGGTGGCATAACTTTTTTTAGATGTAATTTCCTTGAAAACTGTAAACATTGCCTTTTCTGAGGCAGAAAATACTTGCATTTGGTTGCTGGTCTTGAAGGATCTAAAAGAATAGCTTCATTTTAATAAAAAGAATATTGTCGAGGACATGCTGGTAACAATTTCTCCCTTCTAGAAGCTAAAGTCTCCCTGGAATATAAAGACTCACCAAATATGATTTGCCCGTAGATTTTTATGATCTAGGTCAGAATGTGCAGGTTTAATGATTGCTTCTAGGTGAAAACAGTATTAGTATAGCCTAGAAAACCTATTGTTCTGAAGCTCTCTTAACAAAATTCTTGTGAGCTTAACTGCCCAACTCAAAGACTGTACTAAACAGTTATCTTTGTCTGGCAACTGAGCTGACATTCCCTGTAGTTTATTCTCTATTGATTTAAGATTTGTAGCGATCCTACCCTGTATGGTGATCAGTGGGTCAAACTTTAATGTTTATGCTGCCGAGGAAGAAATATTTTTTTTTCTCTTGGCCATGGAATACCATTTTCCTCAGGCTGCCATTCGTACCCTTTGAGAACAGGACTAAGATTATATTTGATTATTATATTTGATCCCCCTGTGATCTGTTGTTCCATGGTTGTTCAGGTTTGGACAAGAAAACTCCTTCTGTGCAGGAATGACAAAAATAGCCATCTCTGTGAACAAAGACTGCTCAGTCCTTACTTTCTTAGTGGAGCAAATGTCCAAAATCTGGAAAAGGGAAAGGAACATGAAAGCGCAGACATTAATGCCACACTGACTGCACCATCATTTCCCTTTTGTGTCAATAAGAATACGTGTGGACTTAATAATGTATATGTGCGTGAGTTGCTCCAACTCTCTTCTCCAAGCTCCAGAATACAAATGTCAGATATGGACTGTGTGCGTACCAGTCACCCGAGGCCAAAATACAATGTGTGCCTTACCTTCTTTGACAGGTTTCAGAGTAGCAGCCGTGTTAGTCTGTATTCGCAAAAAGAAAAGGAGTACTTGTGGCACCTTAGCGACTAACAAATTTATTAGAGCATAAGCTTTCGTGAGCTACAGCTCACTTCATCGGATGCATCTGATGAAGTGAGCTGTAGCTCACGAAAGCTTATGCTCTAATAAATTTGTTAGTCTCTAAGGTGCCACAAGTACTCCTTTTCTTTTTGCGAATACAGACTAACACGGCTGCTACTCTGAAACCTGTCATTATGCAAGGCACTGAATTTAGCCGTATAGAGTGGAAATCTGTCAACTTCATGAAAATGCATCCGATGAAGTGAGCTGTAGCTCACAAAAGCTTATGCTCTAATAAATTTGTTAGTCTCTAAGGTGCCACAAGTACTCCTTTTCTTCTTACCTTCCTTGTAGTCTGATCCATAACAAAGCTAAAAATAGCATACATTAATAAAGGACTTCTTTGGCTTTATGTGGTACATTTAGCCAGGACACTGATCATGTACAACAAGAGGGAATATTCCTGTGCTGTGTTTTCTTATTGAGGGAATATCAGACAATACTATCAGACTACATGGGATTTGAAGGTGACTTTATTGTTGTTTCATTGTGGTATGATTTTAAGCAGTTCTCAAATTGTTTCATAGCCCATCAGTGTTTGGCAGTTTTCCACAGAGAGCTAACTGATCACACAGCAGTGGCTCCACCATATTATCTCCAACTTCTAAATTACATTAAAAAACAACTAAAAACATAATTGATACGTTCCCATGTAAGCAACTGCTTTCCACAGACACTTTGTATTGCCAAAAATGTATTGAGTGCACATGAATGAATAGGAAAGTGGTCTGTGCAATCAGGAATAGGTAGGGATATGTGCCCAATACAACCTCACTATTAAAATGTATGAAAGTTGGAGAACCTTCTGTTTAAACAACACCTACAGGATACCTCAGTATAAGAGCTCAGTGCGCTCAAATCAAATGTGTGCTCTATACTATGTAGAAAATATAATCTTTGCTTTTTATTTGCTAAGATATATATGGTTTATTTGACATTAATTACCGTCACCTACATTAAGGAGATATTTTAGTTTTCAAAAATGTAATTTCCTAAAAATATTGTTTGAGTTGTTTGACTGAACATTAATTTAACATTTATGTTCAGCACTAGATGGCACTGTGAATTTAAACTGTGATGCACTTTTTCTCCTTAGAATAGAGGGAGCATATTACCTCTGTTCTATAATTAAAATCCGTCATACCGAGTAATCAAATATTTTTGCTTTTTCCAATTACAATGGTAGGATGTCTCCTACGGCCTATTACTATACTATCATATAATAAAAAAAAAAACATAAAAGGGAGACTCAGTCAACTAACAATGCACTGAGATACTCCACTGAAATTCGGAAATGTCTTTAATCTAAAAAAGCCTGATATATGATATTTAAATGCTTCTTATAATAATGTAGGGCTTTTTAATTTATAAAATTAAAATCCTTTAGGGCTTAAATTTAAATTAACCATTACACTGTATTGTGGAAATAGTACGAACTTCAGTGAATTCTCAGTACTGTGTATATGTAATTCAGAACCATCACACCAAGCCATCCTTGTCAGATTTTGCTCCACTGAAAGCTACTCTAATGATATCTAGCTTCAGTTTATATAATTTATGTGAACATAACAACAAAACAAACAAACATATTACATCTTTAAATGGATCACTTTCTTTTCTGGAAATCTTTGTCTGTTGTAACTTGGTAAGAGATTAATAAAAAATCTTCTTTTTCCCCCTGGAACCAATACCACGTCTCTAAGCTTTATGCTTACCACAATTGGTATCCCAGGACACTTCTGATATCAAAGCCCAGGTTCAGGGCTATCTGCTCTTTTATGCTTACTGCTATAGAGCTTCTAAATGGTTATGGCAAGATGTTGAAGTTATTTTTTAAAAAGTTAGGAACTTCAAATGTTACACAAACAACTCTGCTGACTGTACCCCATGCATAAGCAACCCTTATAGGACCCAGACCTCTTATACGTGTCCATCCTACTCCATTTAACTTGCAGGTATCCATTTAACTTGCAACTTCTTTTAACTTGCATTATAATACCACTACTATCTCCCATACTTCCTATATATAGATTGCTCTTCCAAGTAAAACCTGACCGTCCATCAATCCACCCATCCATTATTTGTCATAATGGAAGATCTTACAAACTATCTAAGGGCCAGATCAGAAGCATTTCCCCTGTTTATACTTAAGAGCTTTTGACTCCTACTTGCTATTCACATATCGATCAAGAATACTCCTCCAGAGGCCCGCGTGGGCGGGCGGGATGCGGCGGGTCTGGGCGGCCGCGCTCTGCTGGGCCCTGTGCTGGGTCCTGGCGCGGGGCTCCAAGGACATCGTGGTGGGGTGCGGGGGCTTCTTCAAGTCCGACGTGGAGATCAGCTACTCCCTGATCGAGATTAAATTATATACAGAGGTACAATGTATTACAGTTCTTAAAACCAAATTATCTAGTACGATTGCTCCAGAAACACTCCAAGGCAAACTGGCCCACACTGCTACGTTGTAAGGGAAACTAAATTGGTGTCTCCTACACTTTGAGGAGAGGGAAGAATTTGTGAGTTAAAGTAGCCCCACCGTACACATTACTCCTTAATTTGGCTCACATTATTTAACCACCATATCAGAGGGCTGCTGTCACAATCCCTGAAAGACAAAATGAATGTCAAAGGAAACTGAATGAAATCACAGTCTGAAATATTCTGTGATATATTTGTTTCCGTCAGTTTGGAATAACCTATTTTATTTTCAAGTTCAATTAAAAATGGGGTTAATATTATATGCCCTGGGTCCTGAATGTGAAAATTGGTGAGGATGTACAACTCCCATTGGGCTAAAATCAACACTGGTGTGTGTTGGGAGGTTCATCTTCCTTAGTGAGTTCAATGAGAGTTCTGACCAGATTTTTCCCAGCTGAGTATGGTTTCATTGGGTCCTACAGATGTTCAGAACCTCTCAGAAATATCCCTAATGAATAAACATGTTATCAATATTAACAGCTGACATATCATGCTATTAAATTGAATAGATGTTTTTTAGTAATTTGATAATGGATATACTCCACTGAGATGTAATAAAAGGTCATTTGCTAATAAACTATTTTTCCTGTGTTGATGTTTGTAATTTTAAACATGAATAATGATAAAAAAATATGTAGTGAGTGACTCCATTTTTTTTCATTTGATATCTATTCGTTATGAGGAAGCATAGCTGCATTGCTCAGTGAACACTATGCCACTAAGGTATAGTAATGACAACTCCTAACATTCAAAGGCAATAATACCCTTGAGGGAATATTTTTGAGGTTAAAAAAATCATTGTCAGAAGAAGCAGATATGAGCAGAAGAAAGCTGGCTGACTGCAGGGATAGAGACATTGGAATAAGACATTGGAGTGGGACCCAGGAGATCTGACTTCAGTTCTTGGCTCTGCCACAGACTTACTGGATGATCTTGGGTAAGTTGTTTAACTTCTTTGTGCTTCAGTTTCCCATCTATAAAATGGGGACAATAGTATTCTCTCTTCCTTAATGGGATATTGTGAGGACAAATATTTGTGAGGCTCTTGGATTTCAATACAATGGGGGCCAATGGAGCATAGGTGGATAGCAGGAGCAAGAATGTTCTCCCATGCACTGAAAAAAAAATGACTGGGGCGGACAGTGTCCAGAATGTTGACTCACAAGTTAAAGTGGATGCTGCAGAGTAAAAAATATTGGAGGAGGGATGTGGTGGAAAAGGATGCTTTGAAAACAGCATCAGCCCAGCCTGAGAAATTTCCCAAACTGGAAATGAAGTTCACAAAAATAAGAGAACATGAACCTACCTACTATCTATGAATTGATTCTGAAATGTATACAAGTCTTTTACATAGACCTTATTATAATCATTATTTTTATACTGTGGTAGTACCCATAATGTATTATGGACTAACTAAGTACATATAAAGACAGAGTTCCTGCACTGCAGAACTCACAGTCTAAGATGACAGGCAACACTGCAAAGGAGGAAGAGATGAAGAGATGCATCATACAAATAATAGCCTTTTTTATATAAAGGATTAAATGTCAACATAATAAAAGTCTTGGAGCTTGTCTACACTACTGCTTAAGTGGATGTAAGTAATGTTACTCAAGGGTGTGAAAAAGCCACCCGTCTGTGTGACGTAAGTTACATCAACTTAAAGTGGTGTCTACACTGCACTATGTTGGTGGGAGAGCATCCTGAGCTTATCCTGAATGTGAAATCCTATCTGTGAAATGATATGAGGGAATGGTCCTGCTCTTCTTAGAGATAATTAAACTGTGTTTTAAAATGCTATATTTTGCATTCTGTGGAAAATACAGTGAGGAGATTTATATACACAGAGAACCTGAAACAATGGGTGTTATTATACACCTACATGCCTCTAGCTTTCATCCAGACCACACAATACGATCCATTGTCTACAGCCAAGTTCTACGATACAACCGCATTTGCTCCAACCCCTCAGACAGAGACAAACACCTACAAGATTTCTATCAAGCATTCTTACAACTACAATACCCACTGCTGAAGTGAAGAAACAGATTGACATAGCCAGAAAAGTACACAGAAGTCACCTACTACAGGACAGGCCCAACAAAGAAAAGAACAGAATGCCACTAGCCATCACCTTCAGCCCTCAACTAAAACCTCTCCAATGCATCATCAAGGATCTACAACCTATCCTGAAGGATGACCCATCACTCTCACAGATTTTGGGAGACAGGCTGGTCCTTCCTTACAATCTGCCCCCAAACCTGAAGTAAATACTCACCAGCAACCACACACCACACAACAGAACCGCTAACCCAGGAACCTATCCTTGCAACAAAACCCGTTGCCAACTCTGTCTACATATCTATTCAGGGGACACCATCATAGGGCCGAATCACATCAGCCACACTATCAGAGGCTCGTTCACCTGCACATCTACCAATGTGATATATGCCATCATGTGCCAGCAATGCCCCTCTGCCATGTACAGTGGCCATACTGGAAAGTCTCTAAGTAAAAGAATAAAAGGGACACAAATCAGACGTCAAGAATTATAACATTCAAAAACCAGTTGGAGAACACTTCAATCTCTTTGGTCACTCGATTACAGACCTAAAAGTGGCAATTCTTCCACAAAAAAACTTCAAAAACAGACTCCAACGAGAGACTGCTGAATTGGAATTAATTTGCAAACTGGGTACAATTAACTTAGACTTGAATAAAGACTGGGAGTGGATGGGTCATTACAAAAAGTAAAACTATTTCCCCATGTTTATCCTCCCCCCCACCGCACTGTTCCTCAGATGTTCTTGTGAACTGCTGGAAATTGCCCACCTTGATTATCACTACAAAAGATTCCTCCATTCCACCGCCCTGCTCTCCTGCTGGTAATAGCTCACCTTAAGTGATCACTCTGGTTACAGTGTGTATGGTAACACCCATTGTTTCATGTTCTCTGAAATCTCCCCACTGTATTTGCCACTGAATGCATCCGATGAAGTGAGCTGTTGCTCACAAAAGCTTATGCTCTAATAAATTTGTTAGTCTCTAAGGTGCCACAAGTACTCCTTTTTTTTTTATGGACACAAACTAACACGGCTGCTACTCTGAAACTTTTCATGGGTGTCACACTACAAAACCAAGCCAGGAAATTCCTTTCTCCTCCCCTCCTCCTCCCCCCCAGATCTAAGGCTTCAACTCCAAAGACTGCAAAACCATCATCTCGGTTAAAGTTCTGTTGAAAATTGATAAGTGGTTGTTACAACCACACCACTGGGCAAATGGAAGCTTTTAAAGATATTATATGTGCTTAAAAAGGATGCTTGACACAGAGCAATATGTGATGGGGTTTTTTGATACATTTTTCATCTATGTGATATGGGGGGCACTACTACTAATGTTAGATTTAAAAGTGTACAAGGAGAAGCAAGTGATAGCTGAGATCCTGGTAAAGTTACAACAAAAGAAATGAGAGCATTGTCTTGCTACAGTACTTATAGCTTCTGTGAAAAACAAGTCTATGACTAATGTAACTGAAATGCCTGAAAATCAAATCTTTATAAAAAATATATCAGCCTACTAGAGTGAGCAGAAATTCCATTTTCATTCCCAGAAAAGTGAGCCCTCCATGGACTGAATCTCCATATGTTAGATGATTCAATTTCTAAACAGATCTCTGAATCAGCTTTAAAAATACAGGGCCAAGTTATCAGCTGGTGTAATCTGGCAACACTTCGGTGGGAGCGCTACTGATTTACACTAAGGCTTTCATTCGTTAAATCTGGCACTCAAACAGAACCATAATGTTCAAAGTCACAAACATGCAGGAAATGGAACTCATCCTGAGCAATGCAAGGAAGTTATTCTACAAAAATGTCACTCTAAGTATTCCTCCCCATCACAAATTTAAGCCTGTGCATGTATTTGAAACACTGGACTTTCTCTTTAGCTCCTGTCACTGTAAACAAAAAAAAATAATGATGAGGGGATATACATTTCCATTTAATGCCTGAATAAACTAGGGGTCCATTATTACATTAAGGAATACCAGTTAGGAAAAAAACTCAGCTGTTACTATCACCATCATAATATTAACCCTTTCAGTACTGTTGAAAACTGATATGCCATGAATAAGCATTCAAA
Source organism: Dermochelys coriacea (assembly GCF_009764565.3). Taxonomy (NCBI): domain Eukaryota; kingdom Metazoa; phylum Chordata; order Testudines; family Dermochelyidae; genus Dermochelys; species Dermochelys coriacea. The sequence goes on along the minus strand of NC_050068.2, from coordinate 86,995,118 downwards.
AGTAGAATAAGAATCATTATTTCCAGTTCAGGGAAGCTGTTACTTTCTAGAAACTTCCATTAGTACTTTCTAGTTCAGGGAGGCTTTCTAGTACTGTACTTTCATTAATTCTACTTCAGGGAGGCTGTTACTTGCCTGACATCACCAAGGAAGTCAGAGGCAAAGCAAGCAATAGAATCCAGGTCTCCCAATTCACAGTCTGTTAGCCAATGGACCATGTTGGCTGCCTAGAAAACTACTGGAGAAAGCACGGTGTATGATTCATTTAACAGTGGTAAATCCTAAAGGACTAAGATCCACTTGATCATATCAAAAGAATTGAGTAAACTGACCTTTTCGTTTTGGTTAGTGTAGAGCTTTCATTATAAATGGCTGCAGTCATCAAAAATGGTTGTAATCAATGTGTCATTAAGTGAAACCAAATTTGGGTGGAAACTATACTTCTCTGTGATCTCTTAATGTACTGGGGACAGATTTTAATACCATAACTCATGCTGAGGAGCATATTATTCCAACAGTAGTCCCATAATAGTCACTCAGACTACTGGTAGAGTAAAGTTTTGCTTCATAATAAGTAAGGTTATCAGAATCCAGACCTATGCAAGTGATTGGGGTGAAATCCTGGCCCCGTTGAAGTCAATGGGAGTTTTCCCATGGACTTGAATGGAGCCAGGCTTTTACCCTGAAGGTTTAAACAATATATTTGGCCTTTTTGAGTGGGTGGGTAAGAGTCCTTTTCTGTGAAGACTCAGTTAATGAGTGTGGCCCTACAAGCTGAGCACAGATATATGCCAGGCTTGAGGATGATGAAATGTATTATGGAGGTGTCATTAATGACATGGAGGGCTAGTTAGGATATTTTGAAATTTGAATTTATAGTGAGAAAAATCATATGTACCAAGACCAAATTTGCAATAAGCACATAAGAGGTTAATGATTCAGGTCTATTAATTTTACAACAAATTCCACAGACTTCCATCTACTTAACGCACTCCATTTTTGTTCAGGCATTTGGTTAGTGCAGCACCTGCAAAATAAAGGTCACTATGACCCACTTTATTCTTAGCACTGGAAAATATTTCTCAAACTACCCTCTCATATCTTGCCATTATGTCTAGAAAAACATTTTTAGCTTTGTCCATTAGTACATTTTCGGAGGTGCTATTAGAAGAGTAAATAGAAGTCAATATTCCTTTGTAGTTACATTATTGAAATGATTTTTTAAAAAAGCAAACAAAAAAGGCAAGTGGCAGAATAATTAATGGCAATTACTGATTCCTCATGGAAGACCTAAAGAAATATTGATATTATGATTTATAAAGCACTGACCTTGTGCTCAGTACTGTGTAATATACAAAATGAGACGGTGCCCTAACTCAGATTTTACTGTCTGAAAGGTAAATACAGAGAACATAGGGCATACTGGGGAACCTTGAAGAGGAAGAGATGTAGTTGAGGTGTAGTTTCTTTGCAGTCCATGAAGCTACACTAATTTACATCAGCTGAGAACCTGGCCCAATATCTATTGCTCACTTCTTGTGAGCATTGGAAAAGAAGTATTTATAAGGGGAAGCTGAATGATGAAATGGAGGCAGTGTAGCAACTTTGATGTGGAAAAAGTTCTATACAAAGTGTTAAGGCTCTTGCCACAGTGTAAGTGTTTCTTTCCGCTCTTAGACATGCATTAACATATAACCTATCAACCCACCAATTTGTAAGATGTGCTAAAATAGGCCCTGATTTATAATGACAACATGAAGACTGAGCTCTTTAATGTGAACTTTGTCCATATTTTCTATTTGAAATTAAGGTTTTGATCAGACTGGTCAGTTACAAAACAGTGACAAGAGGCCTAGGGACCAACTCCCTGAAGTTCACTTTGAAATACTTTTTTCCCATTAGATGGACATTTTTTCTAAACATTAGTTGTTTAACCTCTAACTGCAGATCTAGTGGTAGAATATCCAGTTTCTAGTCTCTAGCTAAGGAAGATTAGAAATCATTCATATTAAAATGAGTAATATTTTGAAAAGAGACAGTCTTCTCCCACTCACTTCCAGCTTCTACTCCCTACTTAAACCTGCGGTGGGAGAAGCTTCTGATATACTTAATATGTGACATTTCCTTTGTTGGAAAATTCCTGAAAGGATCTCATGCCAGGGCACCTCTTTTCTTGCCTTCCTAGTTAAAGGAAAGATTGTGGTTTGTTAAGGGCTAGATTGTAATTGCACAAACATGCATGAGCAAGAGATGAGACAGAAGGTGGATTCCCAAGAGTAACTTCAGGATGCTTTGTGTCTTAGACACCATCTTCGGCACAATTCTGTGCTCTGCTTCCCTCTTGCTCTAGGACAAATTATGATACCTTCTCTGTCAGCGCAGCTCTGTTGACTGCTGCTTTTGGGGGTATTGGGGGGGGGAAGAGGAACCAATGGCTCAATTCACAAGAGGGACTAGTGCCTAATTACAACATTTAGGCACCACTGAGATCCTCAAAACCCCCCTCAACTGCTGTCTAATCCTGGAGATGTTTAAAGTCCCCTAGGTGGCCTTATTTCTGCTACTAGGCATGCACATAGCTGCCTAAATTCTGACACCACTCAGCAGCTTGGCATCTAAATCATGACTAAATCCTGCCTCTCTCATCCAATCCATTGTCTCTGCTTAGAGCATCCCTAAACTCCCACAAAAGATGGTTTAACCAATAGCCTAGTGGTTAGAGCACTCACTCTCTGTCTGGGGAAGACATTTGAACCTAGGTCTCCTGCTTTCCAGGTTATTGTCCTAGTTGCTGGGTTATAGGGTATTTTGGTCTGGGTCTTTCCCAGAATCTCCGGTTTTAACTGATTCATTGTATAAATAATTAAATATTGGCTAGCTTAGGTGACTCCCTGCTCAGTGGCTAGGTTCTGGGATTCCCTTTTTTAGATGAATAACTCTCCCCAGTAGGGAGCTTGGACATCTAATTGGGCATCCAGTCAATAGCAGGGTGCCTAAAAGCTAAGCAGTGTTACGTCTAAGTCCCCCTTGTCAATCTAGCTCCAAGACTATACATTCTTTGGAGTTCTCTGCCCATTACCAGCACACTTGCTCTGTAGGAGGAGTGGGAGTCAACAGGCATGGAACACTCATTTACCCCATAAACCTGGAGCAAAGATCCAAGTAGTTTGTGAAAGGTTTCAGAGTAGCAGCCGTGTTAGTCTGTATTTGCAAAAAGAAAAGGAGTACTTGTGGCACCTTAGAGACTAACAAATTTATTTGAGCATAAGGTTCCAATGAAGTGAGCTGTAGCTCATGAAAGCTTATGCTCAAATAAATTTGTTAGTCTCTAAGGTGCCACAAGTACTCCTTTTCTTTTTGTGAATGGTGTAAGCGCTGGTGGGCATGTTGTCCAAATCACCATCTAGTTTATGTTTCCTCACTGCCTACTGAGGACAGTAAGATAAAGCATGATTACTGAAATCCTGGGCATGACAAAAGAAGTAATATTGAGTGAAAATGTCCATTTCAAGCCTCTTCTTCCTGGCATTTTCATCTTTCATTCCATAATGGCTGATTTTCACCTCTACAGGACCTTCACACATCTAGCTATACAGCATTTATTCTAGAAAGCAGATATTTATATTCACACACCTGCCTAAAGGAAACATGCTGCTACAGCTAGTGACTGAAATGGAGAAGGGAATAATTAAATGTTTTTTGAACAAGTATCAGTAATTTGCTCAGTCAGTTTTTCATGAAAATAAAACAGTTGAAAACTAAAACATAATTATCTTATAATGCAAGATAAAATCCTCTCCTCCTTTAGTTGTTTTAAAAATATGTTATATTTTTACTAAATTCTGATATTTTACTAATCACTGCTTTAATGTTTAGTTCTGGGAAATTTCCACTTTCAAAACCAAAATAAAAAGAAAGAAAAAGCCATGGCTTGTAACTGATGGTTAGACTGGGATCTATTATAGCTCATCGAATGACTATTTTGAACAGAATAAAACAATGGAATAATCATACCGATTGTTTAATATATTTATGTTTCAACAGTAATATGTGCCTACTGAAAGCTCTTGGCATATGAACATCAGCTATAAAACCACATGAATTAAAATATAACTGAAACTGATAAACTGTCAACACAAGGAAGATCCCAAAGCCAAAACATAACCATTCCTCAAGTAATTTAATCAGGAAAATCCCGAGAGAATACAAAGGAACTTGCTATGTGTCTGGGCTAATGGCTGAGCAACATCAGTTCCAGGGGTTCAGTGGTTATGTTACAATGCACTACCACACAAAGACTTGAGTTTGGGAACAGCTTCTGGACCCACAGTTTATGCACTGGTTATAGTGCCTTGGATTCGTTTCGGGCTGAATCCATCTGAATGCCAGAATTCCTTGCTGCATAAAGAATATTTAAATGTGACAAAATGCATGAACAACAACAACAACAAAAGAGATTGAAAAGGCCAGATCCTCAGCCCCAGTATGGCTGAATTGCTCTGCTCTGGTAGTGCAAAATAACTGTAATGTTGGTTTGCCTGGACAAAAGATATTTTCCACAGGAAAGGGAAATTCTCAAGTGGTTTAGAGCTGCTTTAGCTGCTCTTAGACCCTGTCCCCAAGCCTAAGGAATGTGTAAGAGAAAGGTGGAATGGCTGGAGGATTTCTGAATCCTGACAATCCCTAGCTTCTAGAATGGCCACTTGGGGCCATAGGCAGCTGGCATAAATTAGAAACTATTTGAACTGGTACCAGGGACCAGCTTGGCCTCTAGCCAACCATGGGCTGGGATGGGGATAAAGGTGTTATAAAACCACATTCCCTTGCCCTGAAACCAGGCTACACAAGTTGGGGCCACATAATAAGGGATGGATAATAAAAGCTATTATAACTGATATTTTAAAACTGTGATATACAACTGTAATGCAAATGTAACATTTTAGTATATAATGCCAATTTTTAGGCATGTCTCCAGACAGGAATACAATTTAATAGTGATCTATTGCAATACAAAGCCAAAGAAAGTATCTTAAAATAGTAAATTGTTGTTTTTCATTTCTCCTTTTCATGTACTTTATCTGGAGGGCAACCAGATCAGTAAGCTTAATACTTTTTATTAAATATAAATACCATTACTGCAAGCCAAAGTATTGGGAGACTAGAATTTTTTTTATCTGTAGAGAATGAAGAAGCAAACAAAAAACAATAAAAATAGAGTATTAGTTTTTTAAATGACTCTAAAATCTGTCAGATTTAATGCCTTTTATGGTTATTTTGAAAGTAAAAGAACATTGTTATGATAATAATTCACATTGCAAAAAGCTGAAAACAGTATTGTGATGTATGTTCTGGCTTTGGCATGGAAAGATATCAGATGTAATGATTGTCTGACACAGATTACTTTCAATATAACACACAAATAAGATATGGGGGCGAGGGGTAAAGAAATCTCAGTGGAAATCTGATTTACTACAAAAATGTAGAATGGAGCAAGCAGTTCCCATACTCTAAACTGAAAGGGAATGTCTATGTAAAGTATAGACAGGAACAAACTAGGAAATAGAGGTCAAAAAAAGGGACCATAATCTGGGGAAAACTGAGAGTTTCGGATCTGAAGCCCCTAATTCCAACCTATCACTAGGGATTGGATATTGGGTCAGATCTAAAAGTAGAAGGGGACAGATAACTGATTCCAAATTTTCCATGACGAAAATTGCACAAGAACAGACAATCTTATGATCTATGGATACCAAGGAGTAGAAATCTCCTGTGACTGGTTGATCATATGAACATTCTGACATTGTGGTCCCAAATCTCATGAGAAGAGCTTGCAAGATTTTAATTTTATTGAATCCAAACCTAAATCTTAACTTTAGAATAGAGCTACATTTCCTTATACCTTCTTACAACTTTGTCGAGATCCTTAACATATAAATTAAACCAAAAGGAACACCCTTACTCATGGGTAGATATCCCTTACTCAGGTAAAAAACAGCCTGACTGAGCTAATATTTATTCTGTAGTATATTAATAATATTCTGTAGTATCTGGCTGGTGAATCTTGTCCATATGCTCAGGGTTTAGCTGATCACCATATTTGGGGTCGGGAAGGAATTTTCCTCCAGGGCAGTTTGGAGAGGCCCTGGAGGTTTTTCACCTTCCTCTGTAGCATGGGGCACGGGTCACTTGATGGAGGATTCTCTGCTCCTTGAAGTCTTTAAACCACGATTTGAGGACTTCAATAGCTCAGACATAGGTGAGGTTTTTTGAAGGAGTGGGTGGGTGAGATTTCGTGGCCTGCGCTGTGCAGGAGGTCGGACTAGATGATCAGAATGTTCCCTTCTGACCTTAGTATCTATGAATCTATGAATCTATTTATAGCCTTTTGTCTCACTTCAGAATGTGTCCCCTCGGGCACTCCTATTGTTTCTGGGATGTTTCCTTCATACATAATTTCCTGCCCACTGGAAAATATAAACTTGATAATGATAAGAAGGATCTTTTGCTAGGTTAACAATTAACACTGCTTGCATCAGCTCCTTGCACCATTAGGTCACATGACTGTGATTTCCTGCTAATATTCTACTAAAAATACTCTTAGGTTTTGACCTAAAGCTGGCTCCTGGATAATAGTCTTGTTCCTTTCTCCCTTCCTCTTGCAAAATGGAGAACAGTTTAATTGTTAAAGTACATTTAACTTATGATAAACCTGACCTAAATTTGAATACATTTTATACAACCATTAGAAAAATCATTGTTGTTCATTCAGTAGGGTTGATTCCAAGTACACAAACAAAAAAAAAGGAGAACACATTAATAAACATTTTAGCAAATGAAGATAACAGTATTGTTATCTTCAACTTTGCCTAGCATTTTTGCAAAAAATATACAAAAGGCCAAATTCTGCTCTTGGCTACATTGATATATGTTCAGAGTAACTCAACTGAAATCAGTATTTCATACTGAAATCTATGTTACACTAAGGTAACCAAGAACAGAATCTGGACTGGCCTAGAGTATCCAAATTCCGGTCCTGTTTATAGCAAGTTAAGTATAGTAAATTAATTAATTATAATATATATGTGCTGAAAAGATTACTTGTTAAAGTAAATGTAACTCACTAAAAAAAAAACATTAAAAATATATGGATACATATACTGTCACACAGAGGTAATAAAAAATGTACAGTCTAAAAGAAGAAGAAACCTTCCATAATTCATGGTTGCTTAATTTGCCTAGATAAACCATATTGTGGTTTAAAAGCTAAGGATATATGAAGACTGGAGAAAAATAAGGAACTTGGGAAACATAGTTTCTTCTCATGCTCTTCCATTTTACAGCTATTCTGAAATCATCATAATGACAAAACCCTGGGAACAGTTAGGGATCATTGTAGATTCTCAGAGCTATTTTTGGTATTCTGTGAATTACCTCAGAGTTTAGGTTTTTAGGGAAAGCAGAAAATTCAGGCCTCAACAATGATTTAGTTCCTTATCCCTGAGGTTTAATCTAATCAGAATTCATGCTTTCTGTAGCAAAGTTATTTCATTAAAATATGCTCTATTTTTAATGCTGAGCCCCATGGCACTATATAGAGGTCATTATATTTCAGACTTATAGGAGCGGGAATTGGAGTCAGCATTTGTGTTATTTAATAAAAAGTTCTTGTGACAGTTCAAAAGTTGTATTTCATTGAACACTTACTGCATTAACATGTTGAACTAGCTACATAATTTATTTTACAAGCCTTTTTGCTAACCAAATATGACAAGAAGAAAAAGATACTATATGATATTTTTCCCCCTTGGGTTTCTGGGAGAAATACTAATTTATATCGTGTTTCAACAGATGATTTTTTTTTTTCCCCTGAAGAGTCAATGCTTCTATTGTAAGTCATTTCATTTGTCTATTTTGTCCTTTTCCACAGTGGAATCTGCATTGAATGGTGTCTAGTTATCTCAGGCAGGTCCTTGAAACTTGATTTCATCCTGGCTTGATGAGAACAATTTTGATTCTAGGTAGTTTCTAGTCCAAGACAATTATGACCCCCCCAACCCCTTCTTCTGATTATCGATCTTCCCTTCTTCCTTTAGGAAACCAAAGTATCTTATTTTCAGGGGACTCATTGTGAGCACAAGTTCACAGTTAAAAGTCAAAGGATTTGACCTGCTTGTTAGTGCTCTATATTACTGGGTTCAATAGACCCAAGTTAGATTCCTGATCCAAAGTTCTTGCTCTCTGGGCTAGAAGAGGATTTATAATAACCAGTCTATCTAATGTAGGAACACTGACAGTTTCTAGGGTGTGTCATGTACAGCGCTCAGCAGAAAGGATGGCACCTGCATTGTGACAAAAATGGAGAGGTAAAATGGAGTAAAATTGGAGTGATGCTATTTACTGAATATTCCAGGATCCAAAACAGACACTTCTCATCTCATGAGAGTGGCATGTTATGAGCAAAAGATTGAGAAAAATAGACTGTTGAATTAAAACCTGGCTTTGACAGGAACTCTTTTGGCAGCTGAGAGCAAATTAATCTCTCTGCCTCAATTTTCCTGCCTGGAAAATTGGCATAATAAGACACCTGACACCTAATGCTGGGAGGACTAATTAGTTAATGGACTCGTTTCATCCTTAATAGAACCCCATCAACAACAGTAAGGAAGAATCCAGGGATGAATTTGGCCCAATGTCTGTAATCACTTTGAATTGAGGCGGAGATTATTATTTACTAACTATTTGCATGGTATCTAGCACAATCAATCCCCAGTTTACTTGCACAATATCACTATATAAACATGTAAAGTATCATATACTAATCAGTATTTTAGCCCACTGTACTTTGAAGTGATTTTAGAGTTTTAAATGTATATTTTGAAATTAAACCAGAAGAGTGTGTGTTCTTTACATGGGGGAAAAAAAGGTTCATAATATAGCTGGTGATGTGGCAAAGTCTGCTTTCATGAAAAAAAATATTTTTTGTAATTAGTCAATATTTCCATTGATGTTAACTTTGAATTGATTTTTATTAAACAATACATTTTCATAATAATACTTTGCAGATAAATATTTCTCCCCATTTCCAGCAGTACCACTTCCCTTGTCTTGCACAGCCTCTTCATTTCATTATTTGGTTCTATTTTTGTTTTCTAAATGAAATATCACATTTTACAAGATTTGTGCTTCCTTCTTAACTCCCTGAAAATCCCAGAGGGACTTGTCACATTATCGGTCCTTGCTGACATAGTAACAGAGGTGCTGGAGTCCTTATGGGAAGTTAGTGACTCAGCATTGCCCTGGTCCTTATTGAGCCCAAGCATGGACATTCTAGGGAATATAATCTGGAGGATCAATGGGGGCTTTAGTCATGGCAGTAACGCATGGTGGTGAAACAGAAGGTATATAATGAGAAGCTGCCTTCCTTTTTTTAATAGAGAGATCAGGGAGAAACCAGACTTGTAGTGGGACTTTCCACTGAGGAAGAAGAGATTAGGAAAAGGCAAGAGCTCTATTGGTTGATAAGGCCTAAGAGGAGTGCCCTGTAAATGGCCAGGGAGAAGGATGCTGTAAGAGACTGAGAGAAGAAGGAACCCCAGGAATGTGTGGTTCAATAGAGGGAAATACTGCTTCTGACCCCTGCACAAAGGGGGGGGGGAAGATTTAGATCTGCACCTTAAAGCACATGGACATGCTCTGCTGTGAGAGAAGAAATGTGCACTTTAGGCCTGCTGTGGATGCCTGCTCTTGCTCAGGTGACCTGGGTTGGAGTTTTCAGAGAGGATTGGAGCAAAAGCCCTCTGTGATAGAGGTCCGCCAAGTGTGGCACCACAGCTAAGCCCTGCCTCGCTTCCCTGTACTCGGGTTATAAACAAGTCCAGACAAATCTTTTTAATCAAAGAGCACAGTTTCTAGTTTCCTGTATATCATCTATATGTTCTAGTACATCCTTCCAGGTACTTATATGAACCCCATTGCCATCAGACTTTTATTCTCACATTACCCTCCTGAAGTAGAGAAGTTTCATCTAATGATAATCTTGTGGCAAATGAGATTTTCCTTGTCATGGTGGAAACCTCAGGAGACAAATCTATGCCAGCATTATGTCGTCTCCTCCTCCTGTTCTGTGCCTCCCTTGCATAGAGGACAATCTGTGATGAGGCAGGAGGAGACAGGGCTGCAGTAAATTGCACTCTGGCAAACCTGGGCAGCATGGGTACTTAAGGTAGTGTTCTAGCCTGCACAAGTTAGACTAGCCCTATAGCTGTTTGAATTTGTGCTGAAGCTGGGGGAAGGCAGTTTAGTTCTCAGACTTCTCCAGGCTTAGATGCAGTAGGAAGGAGGTTTAAAAAGTACCTTTTCCTCTCCCTTTTTGAGCTATATGTCAGGCGAAAGTTTCACACAGCTGCAAGTCATGTCTTTAGATTTATCCTTGATTCATTTGGTTATTTAGTGGCTTTATTTGCTCTGGCATTTCTGCCTGTTGATTGTCTGTCTGTGTTGATTCAACTTTGAGGGTAGTGATCCATCCTTACATTTCTGAGACAGCTTCTTGGACGTCTACTATTTTAGTGCTCAGCTTTTCTAATGAATTGTCTATGTTAGTTTCAAGCTTTACAAATGCTATGTGTAAAACAGTTGTACGGTTGGCAACCATTTTGTGGTACAATGGTTCTATCTGTAAATTAGCTGTTACCCGATAGTGATCTCTGGCTCTTGAGACAGATTTTTTCTCTGCAGTTTTCTACAATCTTTCTGAATAGTCAGCTAACATTAGGGTGCCCCAGACAACTCCCCCTAAAATCATTAGCCAAGCCCTGTGATAATGTTGGATAGCATTGCGGATATCGACACTGCTCCATCTACATGGCCTAGTCTGTACCATGGCTCCCCCCATCCTCTTTGAGATGGCTATTTCTGTCAGCAGCACTAGCCTCAAGAAAAGTTTGCAATGATCCTCCACAGTATGGCTGGTCCCTGTAACCTTCTTCTGACCCCTCCTTTCACCTTATGCATGTGTTCAGGACAAGTCATAATCTGGCCCCAAATGGGTAACGTTATAAATCATTAATAGGCTTGTAGAATACTCTGCTACCAGGGTATGTCTACACTATGAAATTAGGTCGAATTTATAGAAGTCGATTTTTTAGAAATCAATTTTATACAGTTGATTGTATGTGTCCCCACTTAAGACCATTAAGTCGACAGAGTGCGTCTACAGTACCAATGCTAGTGTCAACTTCCGGAGTGTTGGACTGTGGGTAGCTATGCCACAGTTCCCGCAGTCTCCACCACCCATTGGAATTCTGGGTTAAGATCCCAATGCCTGATGGGGCAAAAACATTGTCGTGGGTGGTTCTGGGTACATGTCGTCAGGCCCCCCCTCCCTCACTCCCTCCATGAAAGCAACGGCAGACAATCATTTTGCGCCTTTTTTCCTGGGTTACTCGTGCAGGTGCCATACCATGGCAAGCATGGAGCCCGCTCAGCTCACCATCATCGTACGTGTCCTGGGTGCTGGCAGACGTGGTACTGCATTGCTACACAGCAGCATCTCATTGCCTTGTGGCAGCAGACGGTGCAGTACAACTGGTAGCTGTCATTGTTGTCATCTCCTGGGTGCTCTTGGCCGACCGTGGTGAGGTCTGTCAGGGGCATCTGGGCAGACATGGGTGCTCCCGGCAGACCTTGGTGAGGTCTGTCAGGGAGCTCCTGCACATAAATGGGAGTGACACCAGGTCATTCTCTTCTTAAGTTTCATCTCATGGAGATTCAGTCTGCCTGGAAACAGTGACGGCTACAATCGTACTGCACCATCTGTTGGCAAGCACCCAGGAGACGACAACAGCTACCAGTCGTACTACACCGTCTGCTGCCAGCCTACCCCTTGCTCCCCCCTCCCTCCCTCCGTGAAAGCAACGGCCGACAATAGTTTCATGCCTTTTCCCGTGCAAGCACCAGATTGCTGTCAGCATCATCATCCACCTGCCGCTTCCACTGCCACTCCGCTCTCCTGCTCTCCTGCAGATGCCATACCACGGAAAGCATGGAGCCCGCTCAGATCACCACAGCAGTTATGAGCGTTGTAAACACCACACACGTTATTCAGTGGTATATGCAGAACCAGAACCTGCAAAAGCAGGTGAGGAGCCGACGGCCACGCGGTGACAAGAGTGATGAGGACATGGACACAGACTTCTCTCAAAGTACAGGCCCTGGCAATTTGGACATCATGGTGGTAATGGGGCAGGTTCATGCCGTGGAACGCCGATTCTGGACCTGGGAAACAAGCACAGACTGGTGGGACCTCATAGTGCACCCAAAATGTGCATCCCTGTTGCGTGATAATCTATTGACAGAGTCAAAGCACAGGGGTGGGGTAGTGGTAGCTGCACCCCCTAAAATGGCATTGCAGCTCATCATAGAAGTGGCATGTCTGGGGCTCTGACCCCGAGTGTCCGTTTTGCCTCTCTGTTTTTTTGGTAGGCTTACCTGAGCTCCATAAGTTTCACGTGGCACTGCTGCAGGTCCCTGTTATAGCCTCTATCCTTCATGCCCTTGGAGATTTTTCAAATGTGTAGGCATTTCGTCTTTTGGAATGAAGTTCTGATAGCACAGATTCATCTCCCCATACAGCGATCAGATCCCGTGCCTCCTGTTCGGTCCATGCTGGAGCTCTTTTGAGATTCTGGGACTCCATCAAGGTCATCTCTGCTGATGAGATCTGCACTCACCTGCGGTTTGCCACACTGGCCAAACAGGAAATGAGATTCAAAAGTTTGCGGGCCATTTTGCTGTCTACCTGACCAGTGCATCTGAATTGAGAGCACTGTCCAGAGCGGTCACAATGGAGCACTCTGGAATAGCTCCTGGAGGCCAATACTATCGAATTGTGACCACAGTACCCACACTATCCCAAATTACACCCAGCAAGGTCGATCTCAGTACTAATCCCCTTGTCGGGGGAGGAGTACAGAAATCGACTTTAAGAGTCCTTTAAATCGGAAAAAATGGCTTCATCATGTGGACGGGTGCAGGATTAAATCGATCTAACACTGCTAAAGTTGACTTAACCTCATAGTGTAGACCAAGGCTGAATGTTCCATCTGGTAATCTGGTTAAAGCACATGTACATTATCTACTTTTTCCTCAGACCTTACAGAGATTCTCATTGTGTTGTTACTGTGCAGGTGCAGATGCACAAATGAAATTCTCTCTCTGGTACATACTGATATAACAGAGCATCCTGGCTCCAATGAAACAATTACAATGTATCCTGACAATTATCTGACACATCAAGGACTCACCAAGGTCCCACTCACAGAATAGACACCATACACTTTTCTCGCACACATACATATTCACTCTGGCTCTCGCAGTGATTCCTTGCAGCCTTAGTGGTAGAACTATAATGATTTTATTAAAATCACACTGCTATTGGGTAGATATTAAGCTACCATTCAAATTAAATCAAGTTTGGACTGGACCCAGTATGATTTCAGGCAGAGTATATTAATCATTATTCTGGTAAATGGGAACATGCTCTGGGTGACATATCATGGGAGGCATGAGATGCGATGTCCTGAGGTTGGGGGTTCCACGACCACCACTCCCAAGAGGAGAAGGCGGGTGGTGGTGGTCGGGGACTCTCTCCTCCGGGGGACTGAGTCATCTATCTGCCGCCCTGACCGGGAAAACCGAGAAGTCTGCTGCTTGCCAGGGGCTAAGATTCGTGATGTGATGGAGAGACTGCCGAGACTCATCAAGCCCTCGGATCGCTACCCCTTCCTGCTTCTCCACGTGGGCACCAATGATACTGCCAAGAATGACCTTGAGCGGATCACTGCGGACTACGTGGCTCTGGGAAGAAGGATAAAGGAGTTGGAGGCGCAAGTGGTGTTCTCGTCCATCCTCCCTGTGGAAGGAAAAGGCCTGGGAAGGGACCGTCGAATCGTGGAGGTCAACGAATGGCTACGCAGGTGGTGTCGGAGAGAAGGCTTTGGATTCTTTGACCATGGGATGGTGTTCCATGAAGGAGGAGTGCTGGGCAGAGACGGGCTCCATCTTACGAAGAGAGGGAAGAACATCTTTGCCAGCAGGCTGGCTAACCTAGTGAGGAGGGCTTTAAACTAGGTTCACCGGAGGAAGGAGACCAAAGCCCTGAGGTAAGTGGGAAAGCGGGATACCGGGAGGAAGCACAGGCAGGAAGGTCTGTGAGGGGAGAGCTCCTGCCTCATACTGGGAATGAGGGGCGATCAACAGGTTATCTCAAGTGCTTATATACAAATGCACAAAGCCTTGGAAACAAGCAGGGAGAACTGGAGGTCCTGGTGATGTCAAGGAATTATGACGTGATTGGAATAACAGAGACTTGGTGGGATAACTCACATGACTGGAGTACAGTCATGGATGGTTATAAACTGTTCAGGAAGGACAGGCAGGGCAGAAAAGGTGGGGGAGTAGCACTGTATGTAAGGGAGCAGTATGACTGCTCAGAGCTCCGGTACGAAACTGTGGAAAAACCTGAGTGTCTCTGGATTAAGTTTAGAAGTGTGTGCAACAAGAGTGATGTCATGGTGGGAGTCTGCTATAGACCACCAGACCAGGGGGATGAGGTGGATGAGGCTTTCTTCCGGCAACTCACGGAAGCTACTAGATCGCATGCCCTGATTCTCATGGGTGACTTTAATTTTCCTGATATCTGCTGGGAGAGCAATACAGCGGTGCATAGACAATCCAGGAAGTTTTTGGAAAGCGTAGGGGACAATTTCCTGGTGCAAGTGCTAGGGGAGCCAACTAGGGGGAGCGCTTTTCTTGACCTGCTGCTCACAAACCGGGTAGAATTAGTGGGGGAAGCAAAAGTGGATGGGAATCTGGGAGGCAGTGACCATGAGTTGGTTGAGTTCAGGATCCTGACGCAGGGAAGAAAGGTAAGCAGCAGGATACGGACCCTGGACTTCAGGAAAGCAGACTTTGACTCCCTCAGGGAACAGATGGCCAGGATCCCCTGGGGGACTAACATGAAAGGGAAGGGAGTCCAGGAGAGCTGGCTGTATTTCAAGGAATCCCTGTTGAGGTTACAGGGACAAACCATCCCGATGAGTCGAAAGAATAGTAAATATGGCAGGCGACCAGCTTGGCTTAATGGTGAAATCCTAGCGGATCTTAAACATAAAAAAGAAGCTTACAAGAAGTGGAAGGTTGGACATATGACCAGGGAAGAGTATAAAAATATTGCTCGGGCATGTAGGAAAGATATCAGGAGGGCCAAATCGCACCTGGAGCTGCAGCTAGCAAGAGATGTCAAGAGTAACAAGAAGGGTTTCTTCAGGTATGTTGGCAACAAGAAGAAAGCCAAGGAAAGTGTGGGCCCCTTACTGAATGAGGGAGGCAAGCTAGTGACAGAGGATGTGGAAAAAGCTAATGTACTCAATGCTTTTTTTGCCTCTGTTTTCACTAACAAGGTCAGCTCCCAGACTGCTGTGCTGGGCAACACAAAACGGGGAAGAGATGGCCAGCCCTCTGTAGAGATAGAGGTGGTTAGGGACTATTTAGAAAAGCTGGACGTGCACAAGTCCATGGGGCCGGACGAATTGCATCCGAGAGTGCTGAAGGAATTGGCGGCTGTGATTGCAGAGCCCTTGGCCATTATCTTTGAAAACTCGTGGCGAACGGGGGAAGTCCCGGATGACTGGAAAAAGGCTAATGTAGTGCCCATCTTTAAAAAAGGGAAGAAGGAGGATCCTGGGAACTACAGGCCGGTCAGCCTCACCTCAGTCCCTGGAAAAATCATGGAGCAGGTCCTCAAAGAATCAATCCTGAAGCACTTAGAGGAGAGGAAAGTGATCAGGAACAGTCAGCATGGATTCACCAAGGGAAGGTCATGCCTGACTAATCTAATCGCCTTTTATGATGAGATTACTGGTTCTGTGGATGAAGGGAAAGCAGTGGATGTATTGTTTCTTGACTTTAGCAAAGCTTTTGACACGGTCTCCCACAGCATTCTTGTCAGCAAGTTAAGGAAGTATGGGCTGGATGAATGCACTATAAGGTGGGTAGAAAGCTGGCTAGATTGTCGGGCTCAACGGGTAGTGATCAATGGCTCCATGTCTAGTTGGCAGCCGGTGTCAAGTGGAGTGCCCCAGGGGTCGGTCCTGGGGCCCGTTTTGTTCAATATCTTCATAAATGACCTGGAGGATGGTGTGGATTGCACTCTCAGCAAATTTGCGGATGATACTAAACTGGGAGGAGTGGTAGATACGCTGGAGGGGAGGGATAGGATACAGAAGGACCTAGACAAATTGGAGGATTGGGCCAAAAGAAATCTAATGAGGTTCAATAAGGATAAATGCAGGGTCCTGCACTTAGGATGGAAGAATCCAATGCACCGCTACAGACTAGGGACCGAATGGCTCGGCAGCAGTTCTGCGGAAAAGGACCTAGGGGTGACAGTGGACGAGAAGCTGGATATGAGTCAGCAGTGTGCCCTTGTTGCCAAGAAGGCCAATGGCATTTTGGGATGTATAAGTAGGGGCATAGCGAGCAGATCGAGGGACGTGATCGTTCCCCTCTATTCGACACTGGTGAGGCCTCATCTGGAGTACTGTGTCCAGTTTTGGGCCCCACACTACAGGAAGGATGTGGATAAATTGGAAAGAGTACAGCGAAGGGCAACAAAAATGATTAGGGGTCTAGAGCACATGACTTATGAGGAGAGGCTGAGGGAGCTGGGATTGTTTAGTCTGCAGAAGAGAAGAATGAGGGGGGATTTGATAGCTGCTTTCAACTACCTGAAAGGGGGTTTCAAAGAGGATGGCTCTAGACTGTTCTCAATGGTAGCAGATGACAGAACGAGGAGTAATGGTCTCAAGTTGCAATGGGGGAGGTTTAGATTGGATATTAGGAAAAACTTTTTCACTAAGAGGGTGGTGAAACACTGGAATGCGTTACCTAGGGAGGTGGTAGAATCTCCTTCCTTAGAGGTTTTTAAGGTCAGGCTTGACAAAGCCCTGGCTGGGATGATTTAACTGGGACTTGGTCCTGCTTTGAGCAGGGGGTTGGACTAGATGACCTTCTGGGGTCCCTTCCAACCCTGATATTCTATGATTCTATGATTCTATGATCTTTCCTTTAAAAATAAAGCAAACAGTGAACATTGAAAATTATGTTTAAGTAATGTTAATGGTCTAATTTACACCAATAAAAATATGCACCTTTAGAATTAAAGCTGTCACATTACGCTAAATTCTTCCCTTGTTTCTCTGCTGGCAATTGACTTCTTTAGGGATTCATGAGTTATTTGTCCCTCTGTTCTTAACTGTGATGTACCCTAGGTGTATAGAGGTCTTCCAACATTATATGATCTTAAGCCAGCTACACCACTGTGGAGATGTGAATGTACACCTTTAAATGGTTATAGAACACCATGCAGTACTGTCAGGTGAAACACTATCATACTTTGAGATATTGCTAGTTGTACTAGGCAAATCTGGAAATCAAAGTATTCTCTGTTTGGCATTTTTGTGTTCCTCACAGTTACTGATTTATAAATTCCAGCTCATAGGATTCAAACCTTGTGGTAAAATTGCAAGCTGAAGATGATTAAGAGCTTTAAACATCACACATACAGTAATAATTACATTTTAAGACAATCTTAGTCTAGCTGAATTGAAGTGAATATCTGCCTTCTTTCTCCTGATATATGTAAACTAAATGGTTTTCTTGGCTTTAAGATAAATTGTGGGTATTTTAATACTCCTATTAATTTATTTCTGTATTTAAAGTTCTGTTGTCCTACAGATGTTTAAAGATTTGTGAAAGATGCAACATTAGTCATGTGAATAGAAAACTGCTGCTCTAAAATGTGTACCAAGATATTCAACAATAACGCAGTAAGACATTATTAAATTAGTTCTATATAATATTGTTCATGAATTAGTACAGCTTAAATACAGCTTTTCTTTAAAGATATAATAAGGCTTCTGTGAAACTAGCGTTTAGTATATATGTTAATTATTCTATGGGGGGGAAGACTTACAATACACAGTTAGTATGGCATATTATTCTTTTGAGTCAGGGCTTTCCCTTTTTTTCATGCCAATCTGTTCCCTTTGAGAAGGGGCAATTTTTTCATAAATGCAAAAACAAAAACAAAAACAAAAAAAAGAAGACAAAGAAAGCTTGTGGAGATGTCTGTGGTAGTTAATTAATACACTTACAATAATGGTATCTGAACTCATATGTTACAAGCTAAACTCTGTCCTCTCTTGACTTTGATGTCTAAATGAATGTCTGTCCTCTGCAGCTTTTCCTTGTAAATAAGTAAAACTGAATTTACTAGTAATATTTTTCCATATACAACTTCAAGGTTTTCTCTGTAACCTAATAGTGTTACTTATGTGTTTACCTTTACACAGTAAAGAAAATACTACTATGCACTTTATCAGAAGTGTTTTTACACACACTGTCTAAACAAAGCTAATATTTTGAGAATCTAATTTTGACCCTAACTCCAGGATCCCATTTCACATGACCATTGATGGAACCCACTAAGGATTCTGGGGCAAAGAAGTGTGGGTTCTCATTGAACCCACCACACTAGATAATGGCTGGTAGGACATAGGTAGATGCCTGTTCTCTCTGGCATGAGGACTGTAACTAATTGGAAAGAAGATACGGATAGGTTATTTATAGTACCTGCTCACCTGGCAAAAAACGGTGGAGAAACTGCTCTTTTGGGTCCTATGATTGTGCCAACCATGGTATCCTAGCAATCAATGGAGTCATTTCTGGCGTGTTTTCATCTGATTATTTTCATAATAGGAAGGATTCTCTGTTCTGTTACACCTATAAACAATTTCCCATCACATATGTTCTATACATTATCCCAACTGAATTCAATGGCAAAACTCCCGCTAACTTCAGTGGAGACCACATTTCACCTTAGGTTTTGAGAAGTGTTTATATATGCATAGGCTTATGATCCTGATGTCTTATGAGGGCCACAGTCCTCCCTGACAGTATGAAGCCTCTATTGATTCCCAAGCTTATATCTATGTTCATTATGATTTTGTTATGTGATATATGATACTCTGTTATGATTATTTTAAATGTACAGCTACGTTACTTCCGTTAAGATTAGTTGTTCAGTTGCATGTCATTGTGCTTGGACACCATGTACGTGTCTCCCATTTTCTGTATCATTAATTATTACATTTGTCATGTAGCCGTCTTCTGGAGCACCCATGATCTTTAACTGTGGTCATCTGAGTCCACTTGTTCTTCCCTACTCATGGCTCTGTATCCTCATGACCAGCAGGCCTGGGTTGTCAGTGCTGCTTGGACTGGAGGTGGGTATCAGTCTTTAGCTTTCTGGTAGCTGGGAATAAACTGAATTCTTGGTGCATGGTGCCTTCACCTAGAGGTCAGGTGAATAAATTAATATGCAGCACCTCTGACCTGTAGAACTTGAATGAAAATCTATCAAGGATCAAGTTTAAAACAGAAAATCCACTTCCTGAGGAGAAATGACAATGTTAATTTAAAAGGGGTAAGGCTGGAATCTGGGTACAGGGAAAAGGAAGGAGAATCAAGAGGAAAAAGATAAATTATTGAACAGGTTAAACCCCACAACAATAATCAGACTCCACCTAATATGAAAACATCCTCTCTAATAACTATGAATAGTCAAAATCCCCCACAGAACATAAAAAGCAAGGGGTGAAATCCTTGGCTGCCCACAGGTGCTGGGGGATTGGTTTTCATGCCGCTCTGTGTGTTGGGCATCTATAGGGATGTTTTACGGGACATACTTATCTGTATTCAGTCAAACACTGGAATGTTGCAAGCCTGAGCATTGCATTGTGGTGTGGTACCACACACCCTTTCAACTCTAGGTGAACCTTCACCTGGCTATGGGCCCACTGACCAGGACTCTCCTCACCCCAGAACCCTCTACTTGCTAGTTAAGTGTGGAATGCAATCAATACTCACTGTTATGATGTCCAACTTTGGGAAAAGCAGAACCCTCATTGTGGGCCTTATGGTGTGAAGCGTGTCTGTGTGGCTCATATCTTGACCTTCCCTTGCCTTCTAGGACAAGAGGGGAGAGGACAAGAGAGAGAGAGGGAGGTTGGCAGATGAACTTCTCCCTCTAGATATGGAGTCTTGAGGCTTCTCTCTCCTCCTGGGCCTGTCTTAAGGCTGGTTATATCTTGGGAGGAAGGACTGACTTCTGTCCCTGCCTGCTGTGTTCAATAGCCAAGCTGTTTCAGACAGCTAGCTGAACGGGAATATCCCCTGGGAAGCTGCAGGCTTCAGTTCAGGTGGGCCTCTCCGGTTGAGAGCCAAAATGGGATTTTAACCCCTATTCTTCAGAGTGTGAGGAGCAGCGTCTCATTCTCTTGCTAGCAGTTGATTTCCAACTGACTCAGCATATGTCCAAGCAGTCTCAGCCATGTTCAGGCAGTTGGAGCCTGTAGTTGGTTGCCCTCGTATGTTGTTCAGGTTTCTGGCTTGGCAACTCCCCTTTTTGTCCTGTCTCTGGACCCATTTCTGATTGGGATCTCAAGCACAGGCTAAGGCAGTTCCAATTTCTGCAGCCTCTGTCTGCATGAGCTGCTGGGAGCTGCATTTCTCAAGTCCCCAAAATAACACAGAATCTACAATCACATCTGTGATTCATGTGTCTTGAGAATCCCTGGCAATGTGGGAGGAATATGATGTGAGGTGGAATAATGTATTTGTTTCCCTAAGTGCTCATACATTTGTATATACACTAGTGGCTGGGATATGATAAGTACTCTTAACATAATGCTCTACCATCTATTTGGATGGCCCAGATTCTCTCAAAAAAAGGGGCAGCAATTTTTTTTAACTTTCATTTTTTCAGCATTTTTTGAAAGGTTGACTACATTGTTTCTAATTACTTATCAAGATGACATTTTGTGCAATCTGGTTAATTGGAATGTCTTATATTTAGACTTTTTGTGAAAGTGCCAGTTTAGTTAAGAAAAGAACTGCAGAAGGGCGCTATCACTTAAGAATGAAAATGAGCTTAATTTTTCTAAACCATGTTCATGTCAATGGCAAAACATCTGTAAGCCCTGTGGCCTGAAGCTCAAGGGAGTAAGGAGCTCTCTGGTTCCATCTGTTTGTGAACGGGGGAAGAACTGCCACATAGCTCCTTAATGGACATAAGCTATGTCCAGAACTTCTGCTGGACAGAAGCTTGCTGAATGTACAGAGCTTTGTGCCACAACTGTTGGTGAACAAAGGGAAGTATGGCTATAGAGAGCTTCATCTCCATAAGATTTCTACTGAGGGTTCCTCCACTGACTCTTTGGGAGTCACCATAACTGACCCCAAACTAAAAATTGATTGAGTAGTGGACCTGAATAAGGGGGAACAGCACTCCTACCTTGGGGCAAAAAGTGCATCCGCAGCGACAGGGTCTTCATACAATGATTTTATATGCTACTAGTGGTTCCTTTCTACTGAGAAGCCTGTGCTACTTGAAGAATTCTTTGCTGAAGCTTTACAGGACAGCAGCAGAGATGAGTGAACTTCAATGAGGCCCCTCCTACCTAGCCACTAAATAAAGCTGATATTACTTTAGTTAGACCAGGTGGTAAAGCCTCATGACAGGACCGGATCAGACAAGACAGGACCAACCATCACTTCTCAAAGGACAGGAATGCCCAAATGTACCTCAGGATTCTGAGACTATGCTACCTCTCACACCAAACTCTGAGTAAGGTTAACAGATGAGGAAATGTGTTATGATAAAGGGATATTTGCCTCTTGGACACTTACACTAATGAGTGGGCAACTGATCTAATGTTCTGTTGCCAAGATTACCGTGGGTGAGTGTGTTATTTATCATCCATACTGGTATAGTGTTGCTGTGTTTTCCAAGTTGATGTTATGTTCCCTCTTCCTCTAACAGCCTCCATTGTTCCACACACAGGCACAGTGCTTGTGAGTGGGGAAGAACCGTTTTATTAATGGTGCCCTGGAATGTTACTTAGTGATGGCAGAAATTCTGTGTTGGGGCTCAACCCCATTGTGTTTGTTAGTTAAAACAAGTTCCCTGAACCCAGCTTTTGCTGCTACCAACAACATCTGGCAGAAGAGTTGCACATCAGTCAATTTTCAAACAATATGCACAGAAATCTGCAGAATTTCTGTACATGATATCTTGCAGTCTTGCAAGATTTTAAACTACATAATGAGACTATGGGTACTGTATGTTTGTACATCACATTTGCTTTGTAAGTGGAATAGACTATTCTGATTTCTTCCTTTTCATCTGAGATAGTTTCAAGTGCACTTCCAGACTGTATAAATATTCTCTGCAACATTCCGCCAAATCTTCTCTCACCCACATATACTGTGTATTTCTAATTATTCCTGACAATATGCAATTAATCTAAATTGTCAAGGAGACCGCAATTTTGCACAGAGGAGATTTAATGTGATAGCTTCTAGAAAAGGTGGCTACAAGTATTCAGGGTCAAAGTGATGGATGAGTAGTGGTGTTATAGTATCTTTTTTAAAAAAATGGTGTAGTACTCTGTAAATATAGTCTTGGCATGTAAGCAAAAAAACAGCATCAGAGTGGAACTAAAAAGCCCTCGCCCAGATTTCAATCTGCTTCTGCCAAAATGATCTCAAAATACAAAAGCAAACTTAATTGTTTACTTTACTTGACTACTGGTTCTCTTCAGACTGAATAGATGTGACCTATGGAATAAGATTTGACCCATTCTATCATGTATATCTTCCTATAAGTAATGCCATATTTTGAATTATATTGGAGGTTTTGTGTGAAACAAAATTCTCATGGAATCACTCAGCATTTTACTACTATTGTATAATAAAATAATAATAATAATTAATAATAAATATAATATACCTATATCTTATCAGCAGATTTTTATAGGAACATAAGAATGGTAACACTGGGACAGCCCAATGGTCCATCTAGCTTAGTATCCTGTCTTCCAATAGTGGCCAGTGCCAGATGCTTCAACGGGAATGAACAGAACAGGACAATTATCAACGTATTCATTCCCTGTTGGACAGTCCCAGCTTCTGGCAGTCAGAGATTTAGGGACATTGAGGCATGGGATTGCATGCCTGACCATATTGGCAAATAGCCATTGATGGATCTATGCTCCATGAACTTATCTAATTCTTTTTTCAACCCAGTTATACTTTTGGCTTTCACAATATCACCTGGCAATGAGTTCCACATATTGACTGTACACTTTGTGAAGGCCTACTTCCTAATGTTTCTTTTAAATCTGCTGCCTATTAATTTTATTGGATGACACCTGGTTCTTGTGTTATGTGAAGGGGTAAATAACACTTCCCTATTCATTTTCTCTGCACCATTCATGATTTTACAGACCTCTGTCATATACTTCCTTAGTCATCTCTTTTCTAAACTGAACAGTCTTAGTCTTTCTAATCTGTCCTCATATGGAAATGTCCATACCACCAATCACTTCTGTTTCCCTTTTCTGTACCTTTTCCACTTCTAATATATCTTTTTTGAGATGGGCTGACCAGAACTGTACACAAGTATTCAAGGCGTAGGTGTACCATGGATTTATATAGTGGCATTTTGATATTTTCTGTTTTATTGTACATCCCTTTTCTAAGGTTCCTAACATCTCAAAATGTTACACAATCTTTTAATGTATTTTTCCTCACAACACCCCTATTAAATGACATATTTAATTATGAGCTTCATTCCCAGCAGAAACAACATACAACTGGGGGAAACTTATGTTTATCTTTTAAATTAAAAGTAAGGAATGCTCTCTCCTTCTCTGAGGTCTGCTTGAGCCCAGTAGATGGCAAATCCAATACAACAGGATGCAGCAACAAAATTCGGTGGTGGTGGGGAGAGATGATTACTGCAAAAAGATCAGAATTCAAAGCTGGCAAAAGGAATACATTCTTATTGCTAGAGATACAATGGTTTATCACCCAATAACACCTAAGGGCTTTATGTATTCTGATAATAATACAGCAAGCTGTTACATAGCACTTCTCATCAGTAGATCTCAAAACACTTTACAAAGGAGGGTTGTATCCTTATGCTCATTTTACAGAGGGGGAAATGGAGGCACAGAAGTGAATTCACCTGCCCACTCAGGAAATAGGTGGCAGAGCCAGCAAAAGAAACCAGGTCTCCTGGGGCCTATTCCTGTTTTCTATCCAGTAGGCCACAAACCACCTGTGCTTTCTGGGTTGTGCATTAACATACCAGCTGTTGGCTTCCAGAGACGATAATATGAAGCCGAATTCCTGGAAATGTTAATGAAGGATTATAGGGCCACATCCCGGAATATCAGAGTAACTCCATTGATTTCACTGGTACTATGCTGATTTATTCCATCTAAGGATCTAGCCTAGTGCCTCTAGTTAGGGGTTACTGTTTGCGTAATGAAAGCTTTCTGTGGGAGATGCTATATTATTCTTTTAGAAAAGTTAACTATAGCCATTTGTCCTTCTTTCCCCTGAAATAAGAAAATCTAAATACAGCCTGAAATGCATCAGGTGAGAAGTTACTCACAAATTCTTTTCCCAGCGTAGGTACTGCTGTTACAAAAATGAGGTTGGATGTAGCTGCTCACACTGTTTCTTATGATCTCCTTTATTGCTTTAATTATGAGAAACATTGTACAACTTCTTGACAACAGTAGGTCTCATTTATTACTACTCAACACTTTAGTAAAAGTTCTGTGTTTTTTTATTTTTATTTGTGTTGTCATTTGATGTTGGTGTTCAAGTTTTTTTGACAAACACAGTAATTTTTCCAGTGCTAGACTGGCCTAAAATATGAAACCAAAATTGAAAGAACATACCTTTATACATCTAGAAGATAACTGTATCAAGGTAAATAAAAACTTGGGTATATCTGTTTCATTTGTTTTGTGAATATGTAGGTACCTAGCACCATCATGACCAGATGACATTATCAGCAAATTATGACAGATTAAAGTGCTTTTAGTCAGGTAGTCATATTTCTTCGTGCAGTTCAACTGCAGGAATTGAAGTGTGAGAGAGCAAATTATGATTGCAATAGAGAAGCCACCATTGTGAAGGTATACAAATGAACGTATACAGCCTGGCTAAATGATAAAAAGGGAATATTGCAGCTATCTGAAACAAATTAATTACCTATAAGACTTCTCATTTTATTCTAGACAACTGAGGAAGCAATGCCTATAGTTAATGTTGCTCAACACTCTCCCTTATAAGACCCTATTTTCAATTGTTTATAAAGCTGCAAGACTTAAACCAGCCATGCAACCTTGACTTTGCCCCTTTGAGTATGTCTGCACAGTAATTAAACACCTGTGGTTGGCCCAGGTCAGCAGACTTTGGCTTGCGGAACTTTTGCTGCAGGTCTGTAAAATTTCTGTGTAGACATTTTGGGCTCCAGCGGGAGCCTGGGTTCTGAGACCCAGGTTCTGTGGGTCGGCATCGATCTCCTGGTGACTACTGAAAGCAATCCAGGAGATTTTAATAGGATATTTTAAGAAAATGACATTACGTCATTCTGGGAGGGAAAAAAAATCTCCCGGAATAGCTTCAGTCAGAGTTGGCAACCCTACCTGAGGAGTGAAGGCACTAAGTTAGGTTACCACCAGTATTAGCTTCCCAAAAGGAGACCTAACGAAGGTAAGGGTGGAGTCTTTATGCTGCCCTCAAACCATTCACACTAGCAAAGCAGTACTGTTTCAAGTAATATATGCTTCATTTTTTTATAGGATGGTGGAGTTCCCTCAGAGTTTACAGAGGAATATGTGCTGAGGTGGACATAACTGTTCCAGGGGGCAGCCACTGATTTACATCCACTCCCCAACAACATTACTTTTGGTATTAACCTAAAATCTAATCCAAACTGTTAAAAACATGAATATTTTATATTTGCAAAGCAATCAGTTTGAAACACAAAGCACTATGGGTCTAATCCAGTAATGCACTTAAACACATGCTTGACTTTACTATGGAAGTGCTAAATAGTGTGTTTATTAGCTATTTACAACGCAGTTGGGGTTGAACTGGGGTGGAGTAAGGGAAAATAATTCTAGTAACCTTTCACACATTTAAACCACAGGAGCCTGAAAAATCCTGTTCCCCTCTCCCAGCTGAGCCAAAATAGGCCCAGGAACAGAGGGGGTAAAAAGATGGAATAGAATCACAAAACATCACTTGGGTCCTGCACTGAGATCAGGATCTGAGGATTGGGCTCCTTACATGGTCACTTACACCTATGCAAAATGAGTGTCACTTTGCATAGTGGTAAATGATTAAACAAGCTGCATGGCAGTGGAGAATCAGGCTCTTCAAGTCAGTTTTTCTTTCACTTTATCATTTGAAAAGATGGTCCCAAATACCATAACTCAATAAATGCTCTAGAGACTGCAAACTTGGAAAATCATTCAGGCTACTTTCAAAAAAAAATTGCTTAGTGCAATTTTGAGTTAATTACATGCCACTTTAGATTCCTCTGCTATTTATTCGCAGAAATTGAGTTTCTTTAAATATATATATATATATTGCCATAAATTAATTTCTCAACCTGCCTCCACAAGAATCATTTCAACACTAGCTCTGGCAGGCTGCATGCAGTTACTTTCTCTCATCTTGTAAATTAAATGTTTGAGACATTTCATTTAAAATGTTTTGATTTTCTTTTTTGTTTTCAGTTGGAAAACTAATAATGCAGTTGCATCCAGGATATCATCTTCTCTGGTAGTATCGTTCTTGTTAATGGTGAAGTAATCTGACAGACGGGGGAGAGAGATTCATTTAAAATGAAAAAGACAAGTAAACTGTAGGTTCCAATCAGCAGCACAGCCATAATGGAATAGATGTGCCAAACACAGAAAGAAAGTTTAGGACAAATTCATAGCTGTGTGAGTCAAGTTCACACAGAATTTTGCTCATTCAAGACAAAAACTAAAATCAACTGGAATGAGCAAATCTTGCTTATTAGCAGTAAAGGCAGCATGTATGTTTAATCTTCATTGTCTAAGAAGTTAAGAAAACCACATATATTTGAAATAAGGATATTTGAAAGAAATTGGTGTGATAATAGTAGACTTCCTTCTTCTATTGTACTAATTCAGATCAGAGTTGACATGAGAATGGATTCAATTAAAAAATCTCCTCACCCCATTCACCTCTTGACTTAATGCTACATAGCATAAACAAATATTTTATAATGTGAATCCTGGTCTGAGATGGATTAATTCATTAGTTGTTGTTATTTCCCCTTCTGCTGACCCCCTTCTGGCCTGACAAAGACAATCTTCCTCATCTGATTAAAAACAGCCAGCCCTTCAGCAAAGTTTTCATTTTATTTTTTAACCTTCTCTGCACCTATGCAGAACAGACTTATAGTTCCCTCTCCTGTTTTCTAATAAGGGCATGACTGCATGTGTGACACACAGGCCAAAGGTGTGTGATCATGTTTCCCACTAGCGGCTCACCAACCTGAATGAAAACAAACTGCTGATGCTACCAGCTAACAGAATTACTCCTTTAGCTGAGATGATAAGGCCTGTGTTGAAGGCACCAGTTTCCATCCCCAGTAATATCTGTGGATGGTGGGATGTGGGATAACACGTGATCACTGACACTCACTACTAACTTCACAAGTGACTGACTATGTTTAGACACGTATTTTCATCCATAAAAATTAGTTTTGACAAAAATCCAGAAATTATTAATCTTTTATTTTCCAACCACATTTATAGTTGGACAAAACTTAGGGGTTTTCTAAAATCTTTCACATTTTGTATATATAATTTTTATGAAATAATAATTTTGACTTATTTGTGACAGACTAAGTATAGTGGAATTTAAATATAACCCAAATGTACTCAGTGGTGTTTGTTGCTTATGTTAATGAAAACTAAATTATCCTACACAATTATTTTAAAGAAAGATATTTTACTATCTGTTGACAATAGTTTCATACACATGAATGATTTTTCTTACAATTTTTTCCAAAATTGATAATTTTCTTACTTGTAATGACCCTTTAATTTAGAGACAACTAACAGAGATTGAACTCTTGATTCAAAAACTTCAATTCCATATGGATAAATCATCCATAATCTGCTCTGTTCCACTTGGAAAGCAAGAAAACATACTGAATTTGCCAGAGCTACCTCAGTGCAGAGGTGTATATCAGATAGCTTCTTGAGGTCTCTTCTAGCCCTATATTTTCTATGTATCTATAAGCTCTCTACATCAAAATAAATAAATAAGTAAATAAATAAATAAAATTGGAAACACTGAACTATACAAGAACAGTTTCACACCTGGCTAATCATCTCATCTTTTACACCAATATGTGCCCTATTTTGAAAGTATTTTAATTTATTTGTTGTTCATAGCTGAAATACTTGAAAACATGTCATGGTTGTAATAACAACATTAATGTAAAACAAAGTTGCATCATGAGTTTTCTTCAGAAGTTAGGACCTAATCCTGCTCTCAACATCAGCTACACTGATACTAAACGTTAAAGTATGGAAACAGATTATCTGTTGTTTTTTTCTCTGACATTTTCTATTAATCAATATCCATTTTTTTCATGTTGAGTTTATATAGCCTTCACCATTCCAATTGTTTTAAAATTAAGACTGACATATATTTTAATACAATTTACAGGATGTACTCAACCTCATAATCTTTCTATCATTTATAACATGATTTATTAGATGTATGTATTATCACCTTCAAATAACTTCTGTGACCCTGTTGGTACAACATCGATAATTTGTCTACAGAACTGCAGCTGTGAGCATTACTGTACTAATTTGCCCTCACTACTGAAACATATGGCTGTTCAGTTTTTTTTATTATTACTGTTAAATATAAAGGTACTATTATTTTTAATCTCAATAGAATAGTTAACACCATGATAATTCCCCATCTGGATTCATTCAAACTAATAAGGCATTTGGAAGTTGGAGGTCTTGTGTAAGGACTAATGTTTACTTACAAACTAGCTTTATACTACACTGAATATAAAGTATGCCCACATGTATATATAGGGTTTGAACAATTCCACTGACTTCAATGGGTTTTGGATCAGCCCTATAATGTGTATGTATGTATAACAAAGAGCTATATTGCCAATATTGCTTTTCTTCTTTTTTTAAATTGTGACTAGTTATTTTGGATGCCCAAATTCAGACAGCATAAAGGGGACTAATCTTCTTAGATGGATGCTCAGCACTTTTAAAAAAAAACATGCTGTTTTTAAGGTTTTTCAAGATTTCAACCTAAAATCTGAGGCTCCCCAAATAACTAGTCACTGTTGAAAATTTAGGCCTCTATCCTTATACCTCTCTATATAGATTGGGACCAATTTTATTTAACATTTCCATTCATAAACCTTGCCACAAAAAGTAGGAGTGGGTGACACAATGTTGAGAGGTATTGCCAATTTAGAGGGGGATCAGAATCTGGAGAACCTTGAAAACAGGAGTAATAGAAATGGGATGAAATTTAATAGTGCAAAGTATTAGGTCATACACTTAGAGACTAACAACAAGATTTTTTCTTATAATATTGGAACATATCACTTGGAAGAAACATAGAAGGAGAAAGACTTGGGTACACTGGTCGATCACAAGATGACTGTGCACTGCCTCGCACTACTGAGACCTTATCAGGAACACTGTGTGCAATTCTGGTGCTCAATGTTTAGATAGGTGAATTCACACTGGAACAGGGCAGAGAAGGGCTACTAGGATGATCAGAATGGAAAAGCTACTCAAGGAGCTTGGCTTGTTTAATCTAACCAAAAGAAGACTGAGGAGAGATATGATTGCTCTCTATAAATATATCAGAGGGATAAATACAGGAGAGGGAGAGGAATTATTTCAGCTCAGCACCAATGTGGACACAAGAACAAATGGGTATAAACTGGCCACCAGGAAGTTTAGACTTGAAAATAGATAAAGGTTTCTAACCACCAGAAGAGTGAAGTTCTGTAACAGCCTTCCGTGGGGACCTCTGGGGGCAAAAAACCTAACTGACTTCAAGATTGAGCTTGATAAATGTATGGAGGGGATGGTAGGATGAGATTTCCTATAATGGTATATGGGACACCTAGGACCGCTGGTAGCAGAAATCCCTAATGGCCAGAAATGGGGCATTAAATGGGGATAGCTGAGTTACTACAGAGAATTCTTTCTCAGGTGTCTGGCTGGTGGATCTTGCCAACATGCTCAGGGTTTAACTGAATGCCATATTTGGGGTCAGAAAGGAATTTTCCCACAGGTCAGATTAGCAGGACCTGGGAGCAAGGCTTCTCCTCTGAAGCATGGGGCACAGGTTACATACTAGTTTAAACTAGAGTAAATAGTGGATTTTCTTTAACTTGAAGTCTTTAAATCATGATTTGAGGACTTCAATAACTTAGCCAGATGTTATGGATCTATTACAAGAGGGGATGGGTAAGGTTCTGTGGCCTGCAATGTGCAGGAAGTCAGACTAGATGATTACATTGTTATTTTCTCACCTTAAAGTCTGAGTCTCTCTCTCTCTCGGTGCTACTAGATGGGACAGAACACCACACCCAGGAGATGTGTGGGTTACAATACTACACGGCATATCATGAAAACCTTGAAGACCAAAGGAAGTAGGCGAATGAACATAAATGAAAAACAAGAGAACTGATATGAAGCATACAGAGCCAACTGCTTCTCTCTGTAGAAATCAGTGAAGCCGTATGTTCTTTGTAAGAAAGAGAATGTGTGTTATTTGATAACCGTTTGTGAATATCAGTGCTAGAGATGTACATTCCCAGAAATTACCACCTAGCATACTTCTCAGTATTACAACTGGATGGGCCTCAGTCAAAATCTTGAAACTAAAAAATGCTAAATTTTCAGAATATATATATATTTTTGTGGTCTGGATCCTTAGCTAAAATTTGTAGTGTTGGTCTCTCTCTGTCTCTCTTCCCCTTCCCCTCGATATTCACGATAGTCAATAATCAAATTTCTATATATATAATTCTTACTTAATTATATTCTTTCTAAAATATGACCTCCGGGGTTACAACATATGAAATTGCTAACGAATTGCAAAGTAT
Organism: Dermochelys coriacea; assembly: GCF_009764565.3. Taxonomy (NCBI): domain Eukaryota; kingdom Metazoa; phylum Chordata; order Testudines; family Dermochelyidae; genus Dermochelys; species Dermochelys coriacea. The sequence continues at coordinate 86,963,980 of NC_050068.2, read as the reverse complement.
TATGGGAATGATGTGATGAGTTAGGAAGCCCCAACTTGAAAACTCTGGCCTGAATGTGGGTAGTTCACCTCTTCAGAAGTGAGAAAAAATGAGGTCTGGAGCAATGCTAACCTATCAAGTTCCAAACACTAATAAGTTAATCCTTTCTGAGTATAGATACATTCAACTATAGATACATTCAGTAAGTACTTCCTGATGTTTTCCCATCCAGATAGTACATACAATTGTCAGCTTCTTTGCTAGTGTATTTTAGTGGACTAATTATGGGATTAGGAGCAAGGAACTTGTGAGTTCTAAAACTTATTTGCTGTGTGACCTTAGACAAGCTATCTAGGCGTACACTTTCAGAAGTGTCCACAGACTCTGATTATCCCAAAACATTGTTTTTTGTTTAAATCCTTTCTTAGTAAATCTTTCTTAGCTAACTTATCATTCAGAAAATTTAGAACTTAGATCTCTGTACCACAATTCATCTGCATCAGGAAAATTGCATTCCCTAGTGCCTTTTGTTTCTTGTGTATAAATTATATACGTGAAATATAACAAAACCACAAACCATATGATTTACTGAAGTAAAATGACAGAGTGTAGCAATTTACTGCACTCACTAGGCCTACAAATTATATGTTTTGGTCAAAAGCTCTCATATCTCTAGCTGGTGCATTATGGAAAATGAGCGGAGAATGGAATTAAAAACAAACTAATTGTGAGAGCTCTCCAAGCTATGTAAGCATATTGCTACAATGCAGATTTAAAGTGCTCTGTTGCATAAGTATCTGTTCACGTAAGAAGGTATTGATACCATACTCATCATCATAGTATCAGTCAGCCTTGCTAGATCAAAAATAATGGAACAAATCCTTAGATCTGGCAAAATTAACTGAGAATAGATATGGGGTTGATGGGCAAACAAGAATACACAGCTTTCCCTGGTCCTCCTGATCTTTGTGAATTAAACTTGGTGAACAGAGTACCAGGTCTGGTGTGGCCACTTTATTCTGCATCTGCAGCATAATTAATTAATTTGGTCATAAATCTGGTCTAAAATCTGAATGAGGATCACCTCATTGCAATGGGGATCCTCATACACTGCACACCTTCCCTGCTGAAGGGTTAGAGAAAAGGAGGGATAGAGAAAAATGTTATGTGTTGTGTGGAGGCACTGCTCATGTTTTGTGAAACTACTGGATGGAGCTGGAGAGTTCAAAAGGTCATCTTCCCATAGCAAGACAGGACTCTGAGACCTAACCAGATCAGAGAGCTGCCTGCAGTAGCTAAAAGGCCATGGTCTGTGCATTGTTTGATGGATGTAAAGCTAAGAATAAAAGAACATATTTGTGTGATGTGAGCTGTCCTTGTGTTAATGTGGAGAACACCATTGCTAAGATACACCTATAGCCAGATTGCTCCGAGATTGCATTTCTGTGCTTTTGTGACTGTTAAAACGTCAAGTAAGCTAGACCAGCGTGAGGACTGCTTTGGCACAGAACAGACCAAATGGTAAGCACTGGGTCAGGGCACTGTAATTGAGACCTTTAAGAATTGTTTGCACTGCACCCCCTGCAGTGTACTCTCTGCCTTTTGGCTGTGCATGGTATCTGTCCCCACCTTTTTACTTTTCTCTTCCTCCCTCTACACTAATCTTATGAATTCGACACTGTGGAGCTTTTTCCTTAGAAATATAGAATTAGAATATAGTCTGGGTCCCACTGAGTATTATATTTCTCCATAACATACCCTTTGAAATCACTGGTACTATTTGTGGAATAAGACCTTCATTATGATTAAGAGTGGTAGAATCTGGCCTTCATAAAAGGTAAAATGTACTGCTAGAGTATATTACTTATAATAAGTAATGTGAGTCTTTTAAAGTCCCGCTCCCTGTGCTGAGGCAAAACTAGACCATCCCTGACAGGTGTTTGTCCTACCTGTTCTTAAAAACCTCTAATGATGGGGATTCCACACCTTCCTGTGTAACCTATAGAAGTACTTAACTACGCTTATAGTTAGAAAGTTTTTCCTAGTATCTAACCTAAATCTCCCCTGCTGTAGATTAAGCCCAGTATGTCTTGTCCTACCTTCACTGGACATAGAAAAACAGTTGATTACTGTCCTCTTTGCAAGTCCCCCCCCCCACCCCAATCTTCTTTTCTGAAGAATAAAACAGTGGTTTTCAAACTTTTTTCCTGAGGACCCAGATGAAGAAAATTGTTGATGCTTGCGACCCAATGGGGCTGGGGGTGAGGGGTTTGGGAGGGGCTCAGAGCTGGAGTAGAGGGTTGAGGTGCGGTATGAGGGCAGCGGGGTGGGGCCAGGAATGAGGGGTTCAGGGTGTGGGAGGGGCTGGGACAGAGGGTTGGGGTGCAGGAGGGGATCAGGGCTGTGGGGTGGGGGTGAAGGCTCTGGGGTGGGGCCAGGGATGAGGGGTTTGGGGTGCAGGAAGGGGTTCTGGATTGGGGGTGCCTCAGGACAGGAGCAGGGGATTGAGGTGTGGGGTTGGGGCACAGGCTTACCTCCGGCGGCTCCCAATCAGCGGCACACCTGGGGTGCAGAGGCAGGCTTCCTGCCTGTCATGGCACCGCAGACCACACTGCGCCCTGGAAGTGGCCAGCAGCAGATCCAGCTCCTAGGCGGAGGCGCACAAGTAGCTCCGTGTGGTTCTCGCCCACAGGCACCGCCCCCCCCAGCTGCCATTGGCCAGGAATGTCCAACGGGAGTGCAGAGCCAGTGCTCAGTGTGAGGGCAGCATGCAGAACCCTGCAGCCCCCCTGCCTAGGAGCCGGACCTGCTGCTGGCCGCTTCCGGGGTGCAGCATGGTGTCAGAACAGGTAGGCACTAGCCTGCTTTAGCTGGGCAGCAGCACCGACAGGACTTTTAATGTCCCAGGTGGTGGTGCTGACGAGAGCCACTAGGGTTCCTGGGTGCTTAGCAAGGTGTCCCAGGGCCTTACATGCTGTGACCCAGTACTGAGTCGCAACCCGAACTTTGAAAAACACTGGACTAAAACATGCCCAATTTTTTAACCTTTTCTTTTAGGTCAGACTTTCTAAACCTTTTATCATTTTTGTTGCTCTCTCTGGACTCCCTCTGTTTTATTCATACCTCTTGTAGCGAGGCGGTGTGGCTCCCCGCCACCCCGGAGGGGGTCGAGCCCCTCCAGACACCAGAGTGGGTGGAGCAAGAAAGCTCTGAGACCACCCCTCAGAGAGGCAGGCGGCAACCCAGAAGTAGAAAGGCAGGCCCTCAGAGCTCACTAGAGACCAGCTGCCGGGGGAGGCCAGATGCAGCCAGCCTAGCCTGCAACTGGGAAAACCCCACGGCCCCAGGTCCACACCAAGACTGCCCTGCCCTGCCCTGCCCTGCCCTGCGCCCGCTATCCAGAGGAGTTACCGGGCCTGCCACTTGTCCACTACCCCGAGGACCCCAGGGTGCTGGACCCCCCCGGAAAACACTGCTGTGACCCAGGTACCAGAAGGAGGGGAGTTAGGAAGTAGCCCGGGGGCAGCTGACCCTAGTCTGGCTGTAACTGCCAGAACCCATGTCAGTGTGTTGCGATCAGGATCCCCACTGACCCAGCCGCAGGTCGTTTGCTAAAGCCCCGGGCTGGGATGCAGTGGAGTGGGAGGGCCTGTGTCCTCCCTGCCACCCAAGTCATGGGTGGCAGTCTCCCCCTCTTCCAGCTCCTTGGAGGCCTGGGCTAATTCACACATGCTGTGTTGCTCAGCCCCTGCCTGAAGGCCTGAGCTATTGACTGTTTGTTGCCCCGCCCTGACCCAGGGCCTGGGCCTGTTACCACTGAACTATTTGCCCAGTCCCTGCCTAAGGGCCTGAGCTACTGACTATTTGGGGCCCCGTCCTGACTCAGGGCCCGGGCCTACGGTGCTTGTTCCAGTTACCGCAAGGGCTGCCCAGGGAGACTCCAGTGGTCAGACAAATTTCCCCAAAGTCAACTGTGTGTAGCGAGCTGGTATGGCTCCCCACTGCCCCGGATATGGTCGAGCCCTGGCCTAGTCCCTTTACACCTCTCCTAAAGTGTGGTGCCCAGAACTGGACATGATACTCCAGCTGAGGCCTCACCAGTTCTGAGTAGAGTGAAACAATTAACTCCAGTGTCTTACATATCACACTCTTGTTAATACATACCAGGATTGATATTAATCTTTTTCACAATTTTTTTTTCTTGTTTACATTGCAGTAAATCAGAAGTAAATCCATTGTAGTTAATGTAAAGCCAGAGTGAAATAGAAACACCCCCTAACTCACTGACTGCATATGAAGTATATGGAACACCGTGTCTCCATTATCATTGTGTAGTACAATAGGGTACAATATGTATTCCATCTAAATCTTCCCATAAGCAGGAACCAATTTCATATGTACAGTTTTCAACTGGACTATCCTATGGGAAGAGATGAGATCTAAGCAATACTGTATTTGTCCTTTCCATAAAATATGAGACTATAAAATATAAACACTGCCAAATTCCAAATATTACAGGAAGCAGTTATTTTATTAAAGAATAAATCTAAGTGTCTAAAGCACTGTCTGTGTTTTTACAAGAAAACAAAATTTATTGAGGGAAATTAAAAGATACAGTCAAGGTGTGATATTTGGGGTTGAATAGCAGGGGAATAGGTGAGCGGGCTTTCTACAGCCGTAGAGTATCTGTATGTCCTTTCTTACTGGGAGGTTTTTTTTTTTGGGGGGGGGGATGTCAAATTGCTACCCCCAACACCCCTTATGGCTCTCTATTGCATTTCAACAGCTCTGCTTCAGTTTCCTTACCCTCATTGTCCTTTAGAACACTCCAGCTCTAGGAGTATCCTGGCCCTCTGGCCAGACAATTTGACACAGCCCTTCCCCTTCTGGGGCTCCAGAGTCCTTTACCAGACTCCTAAAGTAATGAACACAAAAACTAAACCTTCAGCCCACTTGGGATCAACTAACATCCATGCCATCAGACTTCACTCCACCCAGTGATCCAAGGACTGGCACACTCCTTCCCTTACACAATGGTTTAGGCAGATTCCAGCTAGGCCTCCAGCTTGTCTTGCGAGAAGCCTGTATGATTTTTCTCTCCTTTCTGCCTTTGTTCTGGGTGCCTCTCAGAGCAGCACTTCCTTTCTCTAAGCTTCTTCTTCCCAGTTGGGCTCACCCAGCTCTTTATGAAAGAAGCCCTGCCCTCCCCCAGCTGGCATTTATTTCTAATTACACTTGGCCCATCCTCCAGCTACATGGTTGCCTTTGGCTGAGAGGCAGTTGATAGCAGAGGAGTATGTTAACTGTTCATGAGGTGTTTAACTGCTTGTATGGCTTCTTCTGCTCTGTAGGTGAGAGTTGTGCCTCAACATGGCTCAGATGCTGCACAGAAAGAACTGAGATGAGGAGGATGATGAAGTGGGAAGACTGGTGCCTCTCTGTGGGATTCTGCCATGATTTTGGGAAGGTGGGTATTGTGAAGACCTTAGAGTGTCAGGTTGTTCAGAGAAGCTCTCTGGGCTTCCACAGGGGATGTGGCTCTGGCAGAGGGATCTGGGGAATGGGATATTAGCACAGCAGCTGCTGGAACTGGGGTGTGGCTGGTAAAACCTGTAGCTAGAGAACAGGGGACTGATAGTGTCTCTGGTTTAGGGCCAATCGGAGAAGCTGAATAGCCAAAGGGAGTGCCAGTAATGGCAGCAAGAGGAATAGAAGTGGGAGCAGCTGAAGCAGGACTGCTGGTAGTAGGTAGAGGGGTTGCAGCACTGTAGATAACCACAGAGGGATGTGGATTGGTGACTGGAAGTAACCAAACACTACAGTGCTATGTGGAGGACAAGTGGGGTACACACTGGCTAAGTTAGAGTATACGCTGGTGGCTGCAGGAACTGTTGTTGGGGGAGCGGAAGCATGGATGGTGATTTATCTGCTGGTGGCTGACACCTGGAATGGGCAGCAATAGCTAGAAGTTGGACATGCTCCAGGGTGAGGAAGAGAAGAGATGGGTCCCATAACCAGTAGAGTGGAGATACTATTGGCAGTGATAAGAGGGAATGCCAAATAGAGGAAGGCAATATGCAGTCAGTTGCTTGGGGTAGCAGAGCCACTGCCCAAGCATGAGGGGAGGAAGGGTTGGCCATGGGGCCAAATCCAGAAGTTGCCAGTATGGTGCAGACAGAAAAAGCACTATTTGAGGGAAATGGTAAGGGAGTGTCACTATGATGTACTGAGGGTATTAAATAAGGGAGAGTGGCATCATGCAATTACCTTTCTCCTCCCCCACCTATGCTGAAGACAACAACAACTCTTGGAAGACAAAGACTTTAACTGAGGAGACTGGTCCCAGGCTGACAAGGAAAGTCATAAGGATCATAATGTACCTGCAACATCCAGAAAAAATTGCTCAACCCAAATACTTCTTAGTCTAATCAGATTTAGGATTTGGACTGCATGCTTGCTTTTTATTTGCTTTTATAACTATCTCTGACCTTTATGCCTACCACTTATAATCAGTTAAAATCTTTCTTTCTGGAGTTAATAAGCTTATGTCAATGCTTTATCCATACTAGTGAATTTGTCTAACATGCTTGGGAAATCTGCTCAGGTTACAAAGGCTGATGCACATCCACTTTCCTTTGGCAAAGTGGTGAACTAATTAATATGTTTGCACTGTTCATGTGAAGGTCTTGAGCAGTGTGAGACAGTATATTTCTGGGGTTGCAAGGCTGGGGGCTTGGAAGATTTGCTGGTTTCCCTATGTATGGTTCATGAGTGGCTTGGGGAGCCTTCACGCAACTTAGCTGTGTGTGGCTCTGCATGCTAGTGGCTGAGTGATAATAGCACCTGGAGCGGTTTGCTGCTTGTCACTGGCAAAGCATTGTGATAGCCAGCCTAGGCTGGAGAGTTAAGGGGGCACAGTGGTCCCACAGTTTCATGTTGTACCCCAGGGGTCCCATGACAGGCTGTTATAAAGAGGATGATGTTCAGTGATGATTTTTCGCCTTCCTCTATAGCATGGGGCATGATTGACTTGAGGGAGGCTTCTCTGCTCCTTGAAGTCTTTAAACCATGATTTAAGGACTTCAATGGCTCAGACGTAGGTGAGGTTTTTCATAGGAGTGGGTGGGTGAGATTCTGTGGCCTGCGCTGTGCAGGAGGTCGGACTAGATGATCAGAATGGTCCCTTCTGACCTTAGTATCTATGAATCTATGAATCTATGATCAGTTGTTCTCCAGGTCCACTGAAGGTAGAACAAGAAATAATGGAATTAATCTGCAGCAAGGGAGATCTCATTTAGATATAGTTTAGATAACCCTTTCTAACTAAAAGGGTAGTTAAGTACTGAAATAGGTTACCAAGGGAGGCTATGGAATCCACATCATTGGAGGTTTTCAAGAACAGGTGAGGCATCCCTGTCAGGGATGATCTAGGTTTACTTCATCCTGCCTTAGTGTAGGGGACTTGATGTCCTGCTCCACGTCCTATATTTCTATGGTTTCTATATTCCAGAGGCTGTTATTGGTTGTGACAACTTAGGGAATGGGGAAGGAGAGACAGGAGAGGTTTCCCTATGGAGCATTGCTGTCTGAGAACCAAGGGAGGGCTTCTTTGTGAGCCATGGAGCTGGAGATAGCAGCAGAGAGACTGGGGAATGGACAAGTGGAAAAGGGGGACCTGGTGATTAGGGAGGAACTGCATTTTAGGATGCTGCTATTTTGTTCTCTCTCTCTTCTTTCCTGTCCTCAAGGGGAGAGGGCTATGGAGAAGAGTGTGGCATGTAGCTTGAGATGAGTAAGGGGAAAATCAGATAAGAAAGGAGAGGAAAGGGGACTTGGAAACATCAGTAACACTGCGACCATGCTTTGAAGATCAGGAAGCTATCAAACATGAGCAGCTAATGGGAGTTTTTCAAAGGACTTTTCCAGTCCTTTGTAAAGGAGGAGTTTTTATATGACTCTTGCAGTAAGTCTGTTGTCTGCAATTGTTACACTAATAAAAATGATACCAACTGGATCTTGTAAGAGGGACCAGGCAAATTGCCACATTTATTGTAAATACAACAAAATATCCCTTTATGCAATTTCTATATAGATCCATTCTCACACACACAGACATTCACACACAGGTTCTACATAAAGGTTGTTATAGTTACCAGCCTAGATATTGCTCATGCCAAGTCACTAGCCTGGTGGCCTGGACACGAGAGTGGAGGTGAGTCATTGTCAGATGTGCATCCGATGCTCCTGGAGGGTGGTCGTAGAACCAGACTCAAAGAACACAGTCCCTGGACCCAATTTTTATAGGTCTCTGGTTCAATACAAGTCTATGGAAGTTGCTTCATCATGCTGAATTTACAATTGAGATGACCATCAATCAGCTCAATCAGCAGATAGTACATCCATGACAGCTCCATGAGGCTAGGTGTTATCTTCTTGTTCTTCCTTGATGCGTTTTGGGTGGATTCTGGTTCGCCCTTCGGGGGTCATCCAGTTATCTCCACTTTGCATATTCTTCAGCCCATCGATATCAAGATTGAAATTCTTAGGATTAGGCTCGCACCATTTACTAACCAATTATTTCCCTGCTTCAGGCTCTCAATTCCATGCACTCATAATTCATTCTTTTACTTAACAACACAATCTATGACTCTTGATTCATTTAACAAGTTTTATCCCACTACCTATTTTTCCCTCTTTGGATACCAAGATTTACATAGGCGTGACAAGGGGCCCCCACGGGGGAAGAGCATCAGGATGTTGTTTTAAAGAACAGCATTGTTTCCTCAAAGTTCTTATCACTTTCCAGCACAGACTCTTTGTCCTGTACCAGCCTGAAATAATTAGCACTTTGGCCTTGCATTTGTTACAGAGTGAAATTCAACAGCATGGAACTGATGTTCATACCTTTTTACAATGCCTATATACTCTTTTTGTCTATCTTTATTTCTACTACTACATAATTATAATTCTATCATACTTATATAACTTTGAGGGCGACCCAACACAGTGTGTGTGTTTGTGATGTGCTTGCTGCTTGACTGAAATATATCGTGTGGTCTGTTTGTTTGGGGGACCATGTGCTGAACCTAGTGGCCTGATTGGCAAGGCTGAGAGCTTCTTAACAAGGCGTTGATCCCTAAGCTGTTCAGCACCCATTGACCCTTAACACAGGAAGCCCAATGCTTTAAAAATCCTGCTTCTAATCAACCAGAGGAGCTAGAGAACAGGGGAGTTTTGCAAAGGAGTTTATGGGGGATAGATACACTTAACATTCTTAAACTTCAGGCCAAAAATACTCCGATAAAAACAAGCATCAACAAAGGAACAAGCTCTAGGTGTAAAAAGAAAATGCAGGCCGAAGTCCAGCAACAGAATGGGGGCTACCCAGTTTATTGCACTCAATGCAGCATGTATAATTACCTGCCCTATGGACAGGTAGTATATGTGTGCATTCGGTGCAAGGAGCCCCTAGCCCTCAGAGACCATGTACAGGCTTTGGAGACCAGAGTGGCTGAACTGGAGGAGCTAAGAGAAACAGAAAGGTACATAGATGAGAATTTCCAGGGCACAGAAGAACAGTCCCACCCCAGGTCTGACAGCCTCTTTGCTGTTGAGGAGGATAAAAGTCTCAGGGAAGGAGAACATCCAACTGCAGCAGAAGGACATGATCCCATAATTGGGACCCTCCTTCCAGATGATGCTGTGATATTCTTGCACTGACGATACCTCTCTGCGGGAGGGAACTCCAGTTATTAGGAGGCTGGTGCATATGACTTATGAGGAGAGGCTGTGGGAACTGAACTTATTTAGTCTTCAGAAGAGAAGAATGAGGGGAGATTTGATAGCAGCCTTCAACTACCTGAAGGGGTGTTCCAAAGAGGATGTAGCTATGCTGTTCTCCGTGGTGGCAAATGACAGAACAAGGAGCAAGCAGTGGAAGAGATCTAGGCTGGATATTAGGAAAAATTATTTCACTAGCATGGTGGTGAAGCACTGGAATGGGTTACCTAGGGAAGTGGTGAAATCTCCATCTGTAAAGGTTTTTAAGGCCTGGGATGATTTAGTTGGGGTTGGTCCTGCTTTGAGCAGGGGGTTGGACTAGATGATCTCCTGAGGTCTCTTCCAACCCTCATCTTCTATGATTATTAGGAACAGACAGTTATTGGTAGGGCCCTACCAAATTCATGGCCATGACAAACACATGACGGACCGTGACATCTGGTCTCCCACCACGAAATCTGGTCTTTTGTGTGCTTTTACCTTATACTATACAGATTTCACAAGGTAGACCAGTGTTTCTCAAATTGATGGTCCTGACCCAAAAGGGATATGCAGGAGGTCACAAGGCTATTTTAGGAATGGTTGTAGTATTGCGACCCTCACTTTTGCACTGCCTTCAGAACTGGGAGCTGGAGAGTGGCAACTGTTGGCCAGGAGCCGAGCTCTGAAGGCAGCAACCCTCCCCACCCCAGCAGCAGCACAGAAGTAAGAGTAGCAGTACCACAACCCCACTACAATAAACTTGTGACCCCGCGCTTCCCCCCCCCACAACTCCTATGTGGGTCAGGATCCCTACAATTACAACACCAGGAAATTTCTGATTTAAATACCTGGAATCATGACATTTCTGATTTTTAATATCCTATGACCGTGAAATTGACCAAAATGGAGCATGAATTTGGAAGAGCACTAGTTATGGAGCATTAAATGATTAGAAACATAGATAGCTGGATTTGCGATGATTGGGAGAACAATGGGGTGAACAGCCTGCCAGGTGCGAAGGTTGTGGATCTCTTGAGACCCCTAAATAGACTTATGTGTAGTGCTGGGGAGGAGCCGGTGTTCATGGTACATGTAGGTACCAATGACATAGGGAAGAATAGGAGAGAGGTGTTGCAGGCCAAATATAGGCTGCTAAGTAAGAGATTGAAGTCCCGGACCTCCATGGTAGCATTCTCTGAAATACTCCCAGTTCCATGCCCAGGGCCAGTTACACAGATGAACTGCAGGGTCTCAATGTGTGGATGAGATGATGGTGTAAGGAGGAGGGGTTTAGAGTTATTAGGAACTGGGGAAACTTTTGGGAAAGGGGAAGCCTACACAGGAATGATGGGCTCCACCTAAACCAGAATGGAACCAGATTGCTGGCACTTAAAAAGTTTGTAGAAGCCAACAGGTATGGAGTAGCACGTTGTTTGGAAAGAGACATCCCTTAGAGGAGGATCTATTAATGGAGATTCTCTATGTCTAGTAAGGAGGAGAGGATGGAAGATGATAAAATACTGATAGGACCTAATGAGAAAAAGTCAAATGAAAAAGAGTCCCATTCAATTACATCATGTAATGGCAGACAGCTAAAAAGTGATAATTTTTTAAGTGCTTGTATGCAAATGCTAGAAGTCTAAATAATAAGATGGATGAACTAGCATGCCTCACATTAAATGAGGATATTGATATAAAAGGCATTCAGAAGCTTGGTAGAATGAAGATAATCAATGGGACACAGTAATACCAGGGTACAAAATATATTGGAAGGACAGAATAGGTCATGTTGGTGGTGAAGTGGCACTATATGTGAAAGAAAGTGCAAAATCATAGTAATTCTGTGCTTGAATAATAAGAATATAACAGTAAGGATATATTACCAACCACCTGACCAGGGATAGTGGTAGTGACTGAGAAATGCTCAGAGATTAGAGAGGCTATAAAAAATAAAAACTCAATAATAATGGGGTATTTCAACTGTCCCCATATTGAATGGGTTCATATACTCTCAGGATAGGATGAAGAGGTAAAGTTAGTAAAGACACCTTAAATGACTGCTTCTTGGAGCAGCTAGTCCTGGAAAACACAAGAGGAGAGACAATTCTTGATGTAGTCCTAAGTGGAGCACAGGATCTGGTGCAAGAAGTGAATATAGCTGGACCGCCTGATAATAACGACAATAATATAATAAAATATAACATCCATATGACATGAAAAACATTACAGCAGCCCAACAAGGTGGCATTTAATTTCAGAAAGGGGGACTTATGAGGAAGTTAGTTAAACAGAAATTAAAAGGTACAATGCCAAAAGTGAAATCCCTGAAAGCTGCATGGAAACTTTTTAATGAAACCATAATAGAAGCTCAATTTAAATGTATATGCCAAATTAAAAAAAAACATAGTAAGAGAATCTCAAAAGGTGCCACTATGGCTAAACAACAAAGTAAAAGAAGCAGTGAGAGGCAAAAAGGCATCCCTTAAAAAGTGGAAGTTAAATCTTAGTGAGGAAAATAGAAAGGAGCATAAACTCTGGCAAATGAAGTATAAAAATATAATTAAGAAGGCCAAAAAAGAAATTGAGGAACAGGTAGCCACAGACTCAGAAAGTAATAGAAAAACATTTTTTTAAAGTACATCAGAAGCAGGAAGCCTGCTAAACAACCAGGGGGGGCCATTGTATGATTGCAATGCTAAAGGATCACTCAAGGACAATAAGGCCATTGTGGAGAAACTAAATTAATTCTTTCCATTAGTCTTCACGGCTGAGGCTATGAGGGAGTTTCCCAAACTGAGGCATTCTTTTTAGGTGACAAATCTGAGGAACTGTCTCAGATTGAGGTGTCATTAGAGGAGGTTTTGGAACAAATTGATAAATTAAATAGTAATAAATCACCAGGACCAAATGGTAATCACCCAAGAGTTCTGAAGGAACTCAAATGTGAAATTGCACAACTACTAACTGTGGTTTGTAACCCTATCATTTGAATCAACTTCTGTACAAAAGGACAAGACGATAGCTAATGTGATGCCAATTTTTAAAAAGAGCTCCAGAGGTGATCCTGGCAATTATAGTAACTCCTCTCTTAATGTTCCTGGAAAAATGCTACTTTAATGAAATGATGTTAAGCGAATCCAATTTCTCCATACGATTAATGTAAATGGAGGGGAGGGGGTTAGGTTCCAGGGACATTTTGCCAGACTAAAGACATGATATACATATACAGTATATGTTTTAAACAACTTTAAACAAACAATTTAATTGTTTGTACACAGCAATGATTGTGAATCTTGGCTGAGGTGGTGGAGTCAGAGGGTACAAGAGAGTGGGATATTTCCTGGGAATGCCTTGATGCTTAACGATGAAATACCATTCGGCTGAGCCCTAAACGGTTAACACGTTGTTGTTAATGTAGCCTCACACTCTACAGTTTTCAGAGTAGCAGCCATGTTAGTCTGTATTCGCAAAAAGAAAAGGAGTACTTGTGGCACCTTAGAGACTAACAAATTTATTTGAGCATAAGCTTTCGTGAGCTACAGCTCACTTCATTGGATGCATTTGGTGGAAAATACAGAGGGGAGATTTATATACACACACAGAGAACATGAAACAATGGTTTTTATCATACACACTGTAAGGAGAGTGATCACTTAAGATGAGCCATCACCAGCAGCAGGGCGGGGGGGAAGTAGGAAAACCTTTCATGGTGACAAGCAAGGTAGGCTATTTCTAGCAGTTAACAAGAACATCTGAGGAACAGTGGGGGGGGGGGAAATAACATGGGGAAATAGTTTTACTTTGTGTAATGACTCATCCATTCCCAGTCTCTATTCAAGCCTAAATTAATTGTATCCAGTTTGCAAATTAATTCCAATTCAGCAGTCTCTCGTTGGAGTCTGTTTTTGAAGTTTTTTGGTTGAAGGATAGCCACCCTCAGGTCTGTAATCGAGTGACCAGAGAGATTGAAGTGTTCTCCGACTGGTTTTTGAATGTTATAATTCTTGACATCTGATTTGTGTCCATTCATTCTTTTACGTAGAGACTGTCCAATTTGACCAATGTACATGGCAGAGGGGCATTGCTGGCACATGATGGCATATATCACATTGGTAGATGTGCAGGTGAACGAGCCTCTGATAGTGTGGCTGATGTGATTAGGCCCTATGATGGTGTCCCCTGAATAGATATGTGGAGAGAGTTGGCAACGGGTTTTGTTGCAAGAATAGGTTCCTGGGTTAGTGGTTCTGTTGTGTGGTGTGTGGTTGCTGATGAGTATTTGCTTCAGATTGGGGGGCTGTCTGTAAGCAAGACTGGCCTGTCTCCCAAGATCTGTGAGAGTGATGGGTCGTCCTTCAGGATAGGTTGTAGATCCTTGATGATACGTTGGAGAGGTTTTAGTTAGGGGCTCAAGGTGATGGCTACTGGCGTTCTGTTATTTTCTTTGTTGGGCCTGTCCTGTAGTAGGTGACTTCTGGGTACTCTTCTGGCTCTGTCAACCTGTTTCTTCACTTCAGCAGGTGGGTATTGTAGTTGTAGGAATGCATGATAGAGATCTTGTAGGTGTTTGTCTCTGTCATAGGGGTTGGAGCAAATGCGGTTATATGGTAGTTCTTGGCCGTAGACAATGGATCGTGTGGTATGATCTGGATGAAAGCTAGAGGCATGTAGGTAGGAATAGCGGTCAGTAGGTTTCCGATATAGGGTGGTGTTTATGTGACCATCACTTATTACATCACACGCTACAGTGTGGAGGAAACACAATAGACACACAGCAGTGGCTGCAAACACTTCCCTGTGGAAGCTGAAGGTGATGATGAACCCAGGCAATCCCGCTGGAGTGCACCACTCATTCCTCTGGATGGCGCATGCACGGCTGCACAGGTGCTGACTTTCCAAAGTGCCAAGGGATGCGTGTGTGTGTGTGACAGAGACACACACTGTGTGTGTGACAGAGACACGAGTTGCCGATTTAAGTATGCTGACCCCACTTTAAGTATGCTGCCCTTTTAAGTAGATCAGCAAGTTTAAACACAGCAGCAGCTTCCAGCAAGCTCCCTCTGTCCTGAGTCCTGTTTTGTGTTCCCCTCCCCTGACTCTGTGGAGATGGGGTACAGGAGTGTGGAAAGGGGGATACCCTAACATCAGTACCCCCTCCCTTCCCCAAGCAGGAGGCTCCCAGGAGCAGCTCCAAAGCAGAGGACAGAAGCAGCACATGGCAGTGGTGGGAGGGACATCTGAATTGATAGCTTGCTGGGCATCTGCCCAGCCGCACACCTACTTACAGGGAACTTAGGGGAGCTGATAGAGGGGCTGCTGGTTCTAAGCCCCCATGATGATGGGCTGCTCTTCCAGAGAATCCTGCACCAGTGGACAAAGCAGGCAGCCATATGATGTTATGAGGGAGTATTGCACAACTTTAAAGGAGCATGTTCTCTAACAGATCAGCGACATAACAACGAAACAATGTTAACTGGGATGACGTTAAGTGAGGAGTTATTGTATAGGCTGGTAAACCTGACTTCAGTACTGGGCAAACTGGTTGAAACTATAGTAAAGAACAGAATTGTCAGACACATAGATGAACATAATTTGTTGAGGAAGAGTCAATATGGTTGGTATAAAGAGATACCATGCCTCACCAATCCACTAAAATTCTTTGAAGGGGTCAACAAGCATGTGGATAAGGGGGATCCAGTGGATATTGTGTACTTAGATTTTCAGAAAGCCTTTGACAGGGTCCGTCACCAACGGCTCTTAAGCAAAGTAAGCTGTCATGGGATAAGAGGGAAGGTCCTCTTGTGAATTGGTAACTGGTTAAAAGCTGGGAAACAAAGGGTAGGAATAAATGGTCAGTTTTCAGACTAGAGAGAGGTAAATAGCAGTGTCCCCCAGGGGTATGTACTGGAACCAGTGCTATTCAACATATTAATAAATGATCTGGGAAAAGGGGTAAACAGTGAGGTGGCAAAATGTGCAGATGATAGAAAACTACTCAAGATAGTTAAGTCCAAAACAGACTGTGAAGAGCTATAAAGGCAAAACAAAATGTCAGATGAAATTCAATGTTGATAAAAGCAAAGTAATGCCCATTGGAAAACATAATCCCAACTATACATATAAAATTAGGGGGTCTGAATTAGCTGTTACCACTCAAGAAAGAGACCTTGGAGTTATTGGGAATAGTTCTCTGAAAACATCCACTCAATGTGCAGCGGTAGTCAAAAAAACAAAGAAAATTTTGGGAATCATTAAGAAAGGGATAGATCAAAAAATATCATATTGCCTCTATATTTCCAAAATGATTAGGGGTATGGAACAGCTTCTGTATGAAGGATATTAATAAGACTGGGACTTTTCATCTTGGAAAAGAGATGACCAAAGGGGCTGTGATAGTGGTCTATACATTTATGACTGGTGTGGAGAAAGTAAATAAGTAAGTGTTATCTATCCTTCTAGTAACACAAGAATCAGGGGTTACTAACTGAGATTAATAGGTAGCAGGTTTAAAACAAACAAAAGGATGTATTTCTTCACACAACGCACAGTCAGCCTGTGGAACTCTTTCCCAGAAGATGTTGTGAAGGCCGAGACAATAACAGGGTACAAAAAAGAACTGGGTAAGTTCATGGAGGATAGGTCCATCAATAGCTATTAGTCAGGCTGGGCAGTGATGGGGTCTCTAGCCTCTGTTTGCCAGAAGCTGGGAATGGGCAACAGGGATGGATCACTTGATGATTACTTGTTCTGTTCATTCCTTCTGGGGCACCTGGCATTGGCCACTGTCAGAAGGCATGATACTCTGCTAGATGGACCTCTGGTCTGACCCAGTATGGCCGTTATGATGTTATGATGTTCTTCGGAACCCAGAGATGCAGGCCAAAACTCTGCAAACGTGAACAGGGATTGCAGTGGTCCCAGTTGGCATGGGAACAGCAGAGTCTTTGCCTCAACCAGAACTTCAGCAGCACCAGGAAGAGCAGAGCCCAGGTCACATGGGTGCCCAGGAACAAAATGCCAGAGCCTTCAGGTTTACAGAGTGTACCAGGGGTGGCTGACAAACAGACCTTTGAATTCTATGCTGCCACTGTGGGTGGCAATGTGTGGGGAGGAGCTAGCCTGGGAAGTGTAGGGTGTGGAATTACTGCAGATGGTGGGGAGTGAGAGAAGGGGCTGGGGAGAAGAAGGAGGAGCTATAGAATGGAAATTGGTGGTAAAATATATAGCATGGTTATGGTACACAGTGGAGGGTCACCCCACAATGGAGAAGGATGTATCTGTGAACACTCTGAGGGGTGTCTACTGAGGGGTACACAGTTCTCTCTCATGGACCTTGTAGTAGTGATTCAGCTATCCGAGTCCTGGGAAATCCATTTGTGCTTCTGGTCAAATAAAGTAATGGCCATGTTTTGGAAGGCATACGCAAGTGTGTGGGTAACGGGGACTGGCAGCTGGTGGTGGCGGCTTCCCTCATGCGACCACATACTAGGAAGTTACAAAAAGAAAAGGAGTACTTGTGGCACCTTAGAGACTAACAAATTTATTAGAGCATAAGCTTTCGTGAGCTACAGCTCACTTCATCGGATGCATTTGGTGGAAAAAACAGAGGAGAGATTTATATACACACACACAGAGAACATGAAACAATGGGTTTATCATACACACTGTAAGGAGAGTGATCACTTAAGATAAGCCATCACCAACAGCAGGGGGGGGAAGGAGGAAAACCTTTCATGGTGACAAGCAGGTAGGCTAATTCCAGCAGTTAACAAGAATATCAGAGGAACAGTGGGGGGTGGGGTGGGAGGGAGAAATACCATGGGGAAATAGTTTTACTTTGTGTAATGACTCATCCATTCCCAGTCTCTATTCAAGCCGAAGTTAATTGTATCCAGTTTGCAAATTAATTCCAATTCAGCAGTCTCTCGTTGGAGTCTGTTTTTGAAGCTTTTTTGTTGAAGTATAGCCACTCTTAGGTCTGTGATCGAGTGACCAGAGAGATTGAAGTGTTCTCCAACTGGTTTTTGAATGTTATAATTCTTGACGTCCCTGAAAAAGCACAAGAACAAATCCGCACAGACACACCCCTGGTGCCACGACCTGGGGTATTCTATCTGCTACCCAAGATCCATAAACCTGGAAATCCTGGACGCCCCATCATCTCAGGCATTGGCACCCTGACAGCAGGATTGTCTGGCTATGTAGACTCCCTCCTCAGGCCCTTCGTTACCAGCACTCCCAGCTATCTTCGAGACACCACCGATTTCCTGAGGAAACTACAGTCCATTGGTGATCTTCCTAAAAACACCATCCTAGCCACTATGGATGTAGAAGCCCTCTACACCAACATTCCACACAAAGATGGACTACAAGCCGTCAGGAACAGTATCCCCGATACTGTCACTGCTAACCTGGTGGCAGAACTTTGTGACTTTGTCCTGACCCATAACTATTTCACATTTGGTGACAATGTATACCTTCAAATCAGCGGCACTGCGATGGGTACCCGCATGGCCCCACAGTATGCCAACATTTTTATGGCTGACTTAGAACAACGCTTCCTCAGCTCTCGTCCCCTAATGCCCCTACTCTACTTGCGCTACATTGATGACATCTTCATCATCTGGACCCATGGAAAAGAAGCTCTTGAGGAATTCCACCATGATTTCAACAATTTCCATCCCACCATCAACCTCAGCCTGGACCAGTCCACACAAGAGATCCACTTCCTGGACACTACGGTGCTAATAAGCGATGGTCACATAAACACCACCCTATATCGGAAACCTACTGACCGCTATTCCTACCTACATGCCTCTAGCTTTCATCCAGATCATACCACCCGATCCATTGTCTACAGCCAAGCGCTACGATATAACCGCATTTGCTCCAACCCCTCAGACAGAGACAAACACCTACAAGATCTCTATCATGCATTCCTACAACTACAGTACCCACCTGCTGAAGTGAAGAAACAGATTGACAGAGCCAGAAGAGTACCCAGAAGTCACCTACTACAGGACAGGCCAAACAAAGAAAACAACAGAACGCCACTAGCCATCACCTTCAGCCCCCAACTAAAACCCCTCCAACGCATCATCAAGGATCTACAACCTATCCTGAAGGACGAGCCATCGCTCTCTCAGATCTTGGGAGACAGACCAGTCCTTGCTTACAGACAGCCCCCCAATCTGAAGCAAATACTCACCAGCAACCACACACCACACAACAGAACCACTAACCCAGGAACCTATCCTTGCAACAAAGCCCGTTGCCAACTCTGTCCACATATCTATTCAGGGGATACCATCATAGGGCCTAATCACATCAGCCACACTATCAGAGGCTCGTTCACCTGCGCATCTACCAATGTGATATATGCCATCATGTGCCAGCAATGCCCCTCTGCCATGTACATTGGCCAAACTGGACAGTCTCTACGTAAAAGAATGAATGGACACAAATCAGACGTCAAGAATTATAACATTCAAAAACCAGTTGGAGAACACTTCAATCTCTCTGGTCACTCGATCACAGACCTAAGAGTGGCTATACTTCAACAAAAAAGCTTCAAAAACAGACTCCAACGAGAGACTGCTGAATTGGAATTAATTTGCAAACTGGATACAATTAACTTCGGCTTGAATAGAGACTGGGAATGGATGAGTCATTACACAAAGTAAAACTATTTCCCCATGGTATTTCTCCCTCCCACCCCACCCCCCACTGTTCCTCTGATATTCTTGTTAACTGCTGGAATTAGCCTACTTGCTTGTCACCATGAAAGGTTTTCCTCCTTCCCCCCCCCCCCCGCTGTTGGTGATGGCTTATCTTAAGTGATCACTCTCCTTACAGTGTGTATGATAAACCCATTGTTTCATGTTCTCTGTGTGTGTGTATATAAATCTCTCCTCTGTTTTTTCCACCAAATGCATCCGATGAAGTGAGCTGTAGCTCACGAAAGCTTATGCTCTAATAAATTTGTTAGTCTCTAAGGTGCCACAAGTACTCCTTTTCTTTTTGCGAATACAGACTAACACGGCTGCTACTCTGAAACCTAGGAAGTTACAATGTCACCACAATGTTTCATAACCCTAAGAGTTGATTGTAGACTGGCTAAGTAGCAGATGACTCTCTTGGGCCGAAGAGAGAAAATCCTGAGTCAACTGGGGATTTAGACAGGGAATACACATTCATAGTGTGCTTGTCTGGATCCTTTTACACCCATGAGGTTTTTGCATGTACTCATCTCTTTCATGATAGAAAAATAACAGAGGGTAACCCCAAATTTGTCAGAGATATGAGGCTGTTGAACATTTTGTTGTCACTTGCCATCTTGTACAAGGCAACCACTCTGGGCATCTGAGCCACTTAGCAGCTGTGTGTCCATGTTATACCAGCTATGCATATTGTAGAAACTGGGAGAAAAGAGGGGAGGTACCTGCCAAGAAAGCATACAAACCTGATGGAGATGGTGTTAGAGAGAAACAGAGATATGGGGATAGCAGTTTGTCTCTGGAAGTGAATAGGAAGCAAGATCTGGCACTTGAGGCTTTGTCTACACTTATGGTGATGTGCAGAGCTCATACACAGCACAGAGCCTTAGCGCAGGTACAAATAGCAGTGTAGATGGTGAGGCATGGCTTAGATGAATAGAGTAAAGACCATGCTAGAATCTTAATGGTATGTACCCTACATGGCTCTCTACATGCCAATCCTCCCCTGTCCACACTGCTACTTTTGACAGTGTGTATCTCTGCTTTCCTGCTGCTGGAGTCTTGGACAAAGCAGGAAAAAACTTGCCAAAGACACTCCCCTCTAGAGTTGAGGGGTGGTGCATGGATAAAGATGGTAGGGGCTAAGCACAGGAAGCTGCAGAAAGCGCCACAACAGCAGGAGCTACAACAGCAGAGAGACAGAGAGAGAAAGGGTGACCCTGACATGAAAGTAAAGAGATCGCGGGTGTGGTACAGCTGATAAAGGATGAGGAAGGGAAAAATGTTGTAGCCTCTGAGATGGGGCGGGAGTTGAGGCCAAGGTTTCTAAAGCCTCATGTTCTTTGCTAAAGATGGTGGAAACTGAAAGGAAGGGAAGGAAATGAGCCCTCTTTATGTCTAATACTGGCTGAGAGTGGGGTAAAGACATCTGCCTTAGATGACCAGTCCCCCTCTACTGGTTTCTGCCCCCTCCTATTCGCCCAGTGCTCATCTAACTTTGGAAAATAAATTTGCTTTGCTTAATTGGACAGAAGATATGGAGGCCCAGGAGGCAGCATAGTGTCTATGGATACCAATGCTCAAAAGGCCAAAGGCTGAATCAGGAGTCCAAAGCTGGGTCTCGTCAAATGAAATGGAGGGTGGTGACAGCAGTCAGAACCTTCTAGCTGAGCTCGTTCTGGGCAAGGTGCCGTGAAAAGGCGAGCTGGGTATAGTTCCCTTATTCCTTCCTAGACTTATACTTTCAGTTCGGAAGGGAGATGGTTTGAAAGTATTAGTTCCTATGGACCAGAAATTCAGTCATCGTTAGAGGATTTGCTGATGTCTCCTGAATCGAAAGCCAGCACCAATTTTTTGTGAAGCAGATAAGCAGAACTTGGGGATGGCGGAGATGTTGGGAAGGTTGAGTTTTCAGAAATGGGTGGGAAGGTAGGAAGTAGCTCCAAGGGTGAAGGGAGTTGAGTCAAGGAGTTCACAGATACCTGAGGAAAGGAGTCTTGCCTTGGATACTGACAGTGAATTAGGGTGCAAAGAAGGACCAGATTTTCCCAGGCTGTGCCCCTGGTTGCTCAGGGGTGCTCAAGAGGACAAGGAAAGAAGGAAGGGGGAGGGAAAATGAAGTGAAATGGTGAGGAGGAGGAAGTTGTTGTTTTTTCTCTCAACAGTGGTTTTGAATTTAATTAGTGTGACTGAGTTAGGCATTACAGACACTTGGGCCTCAGTTTCTCAGATTTAGAATCGAACTTGCTCAAGTGAACAGAAGGCCCGTTTGGTAATTGAAACCCTGAATGTAAAAGTGTCCAGACCTGGTGGTCCAGGTCATGTAAGCTGACTCCCCTTTACTGCTTGCAAGGCAATGATGTTCTACTGCTTCAGGAGATGAGGCGCCAGAGAGCTGAGGACTGTGAATACATGTCTTCACTATGGATAAGAGGCTGGTCTTTCTGCTATGTTGGTAGAGATGCTACAGACAGCATAGGAATTATTTTCTTCATGTTTAAGATGGCCAAACCATGAGCTATGATGGTGGAAATAGTGAAAGAGGTATCTTACAACTAATAAATGTTGTTTGAAGTCTTGGTCATTAGTCAAGTATACGAGTCCCTATTTCTTTACTTCTAGGTTAGTAACATTCAGGGCGGGAGCATTTTAACTCTCTGGTGGAGGGTAGAAAAGAATGAGAAGAGTTCAAGGATTCAGGCAAGCAAGATAAGATGCAAAGTTGCTGCACCAGCGCACCTAGCAAGCAAATCTGAAAAATGTGCTATTTTTTAGTGCAGAAGCCTCATTTCCTGGTTCCTAGATCAGAGCCTGAGAAAGGCCTTTTTTCAGAAATACAGGCCCACCTACAGGATTCACTTTTTGGGGGGGGGGTCCTGAGCTGATAGGATCTGCATAAACAGGGAGATACCATGTGAAAGTTATATTGCCCTATCTATGGAAATCTTGGACAATTGTTCGGTTCATATATCTCTGCATATGAACTTCTCCATCACATTTGTGAGAGGTATGTGGAAGCTAAACCCAAGACACTCGGAGGGAAGTCAGGATAGTGTCTGAGATTTTGCATTGCTTTCTGAGTTTGGGGATGCCAAAACCATCATAGGACTTCATTTAAATAGCTATATATCTGGGGAATATGTTGATAGGAGGTCCAGGATAATGTAGGACAGTGGGGGAGAAACATACAGTTCTGAATGATGATATAAATCTTGAAGTAGGGGCAGTTCAACCTGGGTTTTTTTTATTCTCTCTGTTCCTTTGTTTTTCTCAGTGCTGGATGGAGAACAGCCCACATGTTATTTTAGTGGTATTATCTCAGAACTGCAACACTACTGAGGTGATGATTGTTGGTTTGTTGGTTTATTTTGCTGTACTTGATGTGCCTATTTTGCATTTGCATCTTTGAAGTTGGTGTTTATTTGTGCATGTTATAATAACTTTGTAAACCTGTGGGCTGCACTGGGCTGTTGTAAGTGCCAGTTTGGGTGTGTATGACTCAAGTTTTTCCTTTTGATGTAAACTATATGAAGAGGTTTTATTAAAGACATCAGGCCTTTATTAACCTTTTCATGGTGTGTGTGTGTGTGTGTATTCACATCACAGTGGGTATTCCCCAAAGGTGGGGTCAGAGTGAGAGGATATATTCCTTGACATTTTCCTTGGATTTATCAGACTACATTCAATGGCAGGACTGCTTTGTTTATGTTGCCTCCTCCACTCTGAAGGAGTGAATTCATCAGAGTGATTTGGGAGCTATGTAGTAGGGAGAGTGGTTCATGCCCTGGATGGGTTCCAAATAGATTTCCCCTGAGTATTGGAGAAGTAATGCTCTACTCCCAAGGAGAATTCTGTGCCAAAAAATGACAAATTCTGCAACAAAAATATAAAAATTCTGTGCATATTTTAAAATTCTGCAAAATTCTGCATATTATATTTGTCAAAATAACACAATATAATCACACCAGTTTCAATTATTTTTAGTCTTTCCTTTCAAAATACCTGTCAGCAAGTATGTCTGTAACAATACAGACAACAGAAAAGATTCAGGAAATGCTTTTTGACAAATAGATTCCTTACTAGGCATATTAATACAGAACTTGGAGTAATTCATTTAAACTACAATACAGAACCGTATTTCCCACACTCCTCAGAAGCAGTGCAAAGGCTTAGGGGAGTCAGGGGTAATGGAGGAGCTGAGGGAGAGGGAAGTACATTTCTGAGAAGGAGCCTGGGTATGAGTATGGAGGGTTGTTGGGTATGGGTGGGAGAAGTATGAAACAGTTTTTTGTGGGGGGAGGGGAGGGATTGTTAGGGAGCGTCCCCCATACAGACGCTGGATGACCCCCTAGCCTCCCATTCAGTAACACACATCTGCCTCTGTCCCCATGTGTTCCTGCATCCCCATGTGTCTTTGCACACCCTGTTCACATGTCCCTTCACCCCCACTCAGACACCCCATCCCCCACCCCCATGTGGCTCTGTATCCCTTCCCCTTGTCCCCATGTGGCTCTGTACATCTAGCCATCCACTCCCCTGTTCCTATGTGTGCCTGTACCCCTCTCCTGTTCCCATATGTCTCTGTGCCCCACTCAGCTACTCTCTGTCCCTATGTAGTTCTGCTCCCCCTCCTGCATCGCCCTGCAGCTCCCTCTCCCTGTGGCCCTGTGCCTCCACTCCCATTCAGCCCCTGCCCCAGTCTGTTCTCCCCCACTAGCCCTTATGAGCCCCTGTCTGACTCCCCCAGGAGCCCCATGCTGTCTGTCTCCCCATAGCCTGTCTCCTGACATGGCCTGACATGTAGGCTGACCTCCTGACTCTGACCTGTATGATGCAGGTCAGAGAAACCCCACCCACACATCCACCCAAAAAATCCTAGATCATATCTTTTAGAAAAATGCCCATTCTTGATTTAAAATTTGTCAGTGATGGAGAAACCACCACAACCCTTCATAAGTTGTTCCAATGGTTACTCACTCTCACTATGAAAAATGTTTGCCTTACTTCTAGTCTGAATTTGTTTAGCTAGAAATTCCAGCCATTAGTTCATGTTATATCTTTCTCTGCTAGATTAAAGAACCCATTATTAAATATTTGTTCCCCATTTAGTTACTTAGACTCTAATTAAGTCACCCCTTAACCTTCTCTTTCTTAAGTTAAATAGATTGAGCTCCTTGAATCTTTCACTATAAAGTCATGTTTTCTGAAGAAACATTCTTGTGGCTCTTCTCTGAACCCTCTTGAATTTATCAACATTGTTCTTGAATTGTGGGCACCAGAACTGCACACAGTATTCTAGTGCAAACACAGAGAGAATCTCTCTACTCCTACTCAAGGTTCCCATGTTTATGTGTCTCAGGATTGCATTAGCTCTTCAGTCACAGTGTCACACTGGGATCTCATGTCCCCCGTGGACCATCCACTATTCCTCTCTTTTTTTTTTTCCAGATTCACTGCTTCCCAGATTAGAGTCCTCCATCCTCTAAGTGTGGCCTGCATCTTTGTTCCCAGATGTATACATTTACATTTAGCCATCTTAAAATACATATTGTTTGCTTGCACCCACATTACGAAGATATCCAGATTGCTCTGTATCAGTGACCTGTCTCCTTCATTATTTATTACTCTCCCAATTTTTGTCATCTGCATATTTTATCAGTGATGATTGTTATGTTTTCTTTCAGAGTATTAATAAAAATGTTAAATAGGATAGGGCCAAGAAAAATCCCTGAAGGGCCCTACCTGAACTATACCTGATCGATGATGTTTAACTATTTTATAATTACATTTTGAGACTTATCAGTTAGACAGCTTATAATAAATTTAATATGTGCCATGTTAATTTGATATCTTCCTAGTTTTTTTTAGTCAAAATATGTGGTACCAAGTCAAATGCCTTAGAGAAATCTAAATATACTACATCAACACTATTACCTTTATCAACCAAACTTGAAATCTCCTCAAAAAGATAGATTTATTCTGACAATATCTATTTTCCATAAATGTATGTTAAATGGCATTAATAATATTTCCCTCCTTTTATTCTTTATTAATAGTACTCATTCCGTTATCTTGCCAGGGATTAATGTCAGACTGACAGACCTATAATTACTCGAGTCATCCCTTTTTAAAAATATTGACATATTAGCTTTCTTACAGTCTTCTGGAACATCTCCAGTGTTCCAAGACAAGGTCTAATATAGAATTTCCCCATGTTGGATACAATATTTTTTGGAATTAGAAAATTGTCTTCTATAATATTTAGAAATTCCAAAAATATTTTAGTACTGGCAGCGTAAGACAGCCAGCATATATCTTCCATGATCACACAACTTGTTTGCTTATACACTAGGTGTGTAAGGAATTGGTCATCCTATTCTCTAATGTGAACTGGTAGTTTGAAGCAGACACCAGCTAATACCCCATCTTGTGTTTTATCTGTTATGACATAGATCTATAAGCATTCAAGATAATTTTTTCTTCTGAGTTAAGGGAGGTCATTCTGTTGGTGTGGTGGACTAATTCCTGGACATTGGTTTTGTCTTGAGACTGAACACCTTATCAGTTTCTTTGCTTTTTAGCATTTGTATGTGAGAAAATATGATAGCGATAATGTTGCTCAATGACAACAAAGTTTTCTGTATGTAAGAATAAATCTTACTGATGCTGGAACATCCTTGACATTCTGAGAGGTGTTGAAAGATTTGACCCTGAATTAAGATCTGAATTCAATGGATCAGTGCTCTCTCTGTTCAGATTAAATTTAGGAAATGGAAAAACTAGGAAGGCAATATAAGGATGGAAAATAAATGCACAGGGGGTTGTTTAGAGAATAATCCTAATAACACTTCTTTGGGAGGTGGGGGAAATGGTTTAGCAATGGTTTGGATACTTAATCTATTGAAGATTGCCTGGGACACACCTTGTTAGTATGGATGCTGCATATGATGACATACCATTTGTCAGATTCCTTTTGTTGGATCCATAAGGTGTGAACATTAATGTGCTCATGGCATGGCACTGAAGCAGCTAATTTATGGACAAATTCCTACAGCAATCTTATTTTCATACTAGCTTTCCATTTCTAAGAAACTTACATGGCTGAATAATAAATTGTGTCTTTAAGCACCAGAGGAAATACAGATGTACCCTTTGGTCCGTATTAAGTAGGCAGTTAGTTGCAAACTTTACAATGTGCAGTCACTTTTACCAAAGTATTTAAGTATCAGCTTCTGAATGCAACGAGATGAGAATACTAGCACAATAAAATATCAGGTGGAAATCTGGCACAATACTGGCTCAAACTAAACTCTAATATGGGCAATAAACTCTTTAATATTGCATGCCCCATAATCCCACTTTCAAATGATCATCCTTCATCAGTAAATTGTGATGAAGTATAATAATAATGTTGGAACAAATTGTAAAAATATCCTGTAGCACTCTTGAGTTTTACCAGAGATATTTATCAGATTAAAATCTTATCCCCATCATAAATTTATCATCCAAGACCACAATGCTGTTGTCTGAAAGAGATAATGATATTTCTTACACTTCTTATAATGTACAGTCATACAAATAGTCACACTCTTTGTTCAATACTTCTGCCCTAAAGCAAACTCAGCTGGGAATGACTGCAAAGCTAAATGCACCTAATAACCAGCCAGCGCTTGCAAAACACCAAGTATGTGTCCTCTTGGAATTGTACAATGTTATTTAAACCTTCCCCTACCACCAAAGGCAGAACCAAAATATCCTCTGGAATGTTCATGTGCCCTCTAAATATGCACTTACTGTAAAAGATGTCATATACCTGATGTCAGTGTCTGACCATAACAAAATAGTACCCAGGAATGGAAAATACTCATTTTGTCTGCTAGAGAAAGCAGCTACCTCATGCAAGATGGTTACAACAGGAAGATGGAGGTGAGACTAGGCCATTTTTTATTTCTTTGTCAGGCTCATTCAGTGTGTAAGGAGGTAGGCTAATATGAAATCATGAAAGACTTCAAGTTACAGAGAGTCCACTATTAACTACAGTTCAAATCAGCAAGTAATTTGTGCCCCATGCTGCAGAGGAAGGGGGCGGGGGAGGTCTTCTGACTTCTGGGAAAATTCCTTTACAACTCCAAATATGATGATCAATTAGACCCTGATCATGTCAGCAAGACTAACAGTCATGTCGGCAAGACCACTGGCACTCGAGAGAGAATTCTCTGTAGTATCTTGCTTCTAATCTAGCAGTCCCAGATGGGCCATATGCCATCGTAGGCAACCTCATCCTATCATCCCCTCCATAAACTTACCAAGATCAATCTTGAAGCCAGTTATGTTTTTGCCTCCCACTGCTTCCCTGACGGACTTTTCCACAGGGTGGATTTGATTTAAATCAAATTAAATCATGATTTAAATCACTAGGCAGGAAGACTTGATTTAATCATGGATTTCTACATAAAAGTGCATTCTTGGTGGTTGTTATAACCTTAATACATATTATTCACAACTCAGAGATAGATGTAGGTTTCATTTTTAGAAGGTACACACTATATATTTTTACACTGATTTATTCTGAAAACTTTTCAGATTAGTTTTACAGCTATATCAGAAAATGAATGATTGTTTGGTTGTTTCATTTACCAAAGGAAATTGAAGTAGATATTTATGAAGTCATTGGTAGGTGAACTATCTCCAGTTCAACAGGTTAACCATTAATATATGGAGGATTTTCTTGCCATGCTGTATTAGGAGGAGAACATCACCAGACAGACATTTACATTGTTTTATTTAACTAAATCTACAACGTTATGTATTATGGATTTTTTTCTTCAACAGCAAACACATAACATTTTAACAAAAGAAGCATATGATTTTTTGAATTTAGTTAACATTCAAGTTTTTTTTAAAATCAGGTTTGTTTTTATTAAGATTGTTTTTAACTAAAATAGTTAAATGAAATATTTTAAATAAATAAATAGACTATGTCAGCCAGGTCAACATGAGAAACTTAAAATATTGGCTTCTGCAGCTAACTCAGTCATCTTCAACTTCATTTTCTGTTTGTTCATAATCTGGAAAAGAAAAACAAGCTTTCCTGATTTTTCAGGTCCCAAACGATTTCTCAATTTGGAATGAATTAGTCCAAAGGAAGAAAATATTCTTTCTACCTGGCAGAAGAAGCTACTGCTGTTAAAAGTGAGATTATCACTTCAACGGTCTCTGAATCCAAGTGCTTAAGTGACTTCCACCAGTTCACTGGTGTGACTTTCTTTAAAACATCATCAGCAAACATATATTTCTTGAATGGCTCACCCTTAGCTTTGAAGTTTATTATAGTTGGCATTACGGAGGGATGATTGCTGGACGTCCATGTCATAGCCAACTCCTCTTTGTCAGCAGTTATGGTTTCACCCTGGTACTGAGTACTGAGAGTATTTGCAAGAAAATGAGATGGAGATAGTGCTTGTCCCATTTGGTTTTTTTTTAATGCTTGTAATTTAACTCTGTCATTGAATATTTCTCTTTTTAAGATCTCACTCAGTTACTTCCAAATTTCAACAGCATCAGCAATAAAACAGCATTTTGTTCAGGGCTACAGAAATAGGCTTCAGGGTACTCAGCAGGTGTTCAACATTTCTCTTAAGCCCAATGTTGAGAACTTTGACTGTGACAGTGCCATCTATTTTTTCACGATTTTGTTCACAAACTGTCATCAGATTAGGCCAGTTCTTGATATAGTGCTCAAAACAGTCCACTACTGAGTTCCATTGCATGTCTTGTGGGAGAGTTAGCTTGGTTCCTCCCACTTTTTTCAGAGCAGCTGCTGCAAAGTGGTTGTTATGGAAGTATTTTGCAATTTCAACAACATTAGCCTTTAATTCTGTAACACTGAAGTCTTTGGCTATGAGGTACATCAAATGAGCACTGCAACTGTATGCTATTAGCTTGGGACTCTCTTCACTCTCTTCTAAATAATTTCTTCTCATCTTGGATACATCTGCAGCATTGTCTGTGACCAACCTGCGTACTAGACATTTGATTTTTTTTCCGTTTGTTATAGCTTTTGCTGCTACTTCTTGTAAGTATTCTGCTGTGTATGCATTTCCCGATGTATCAATTGTTTCTGCAAGGAAGACATTCCCTTCTTCTGTTGTCACACAAGCACATACAACAGGATCATTGTGGACATTGCTCCACCCATCAAGACTCAGGTTAACAATTTTACCCTCTAGACTTTTTGCACGCTGCTCCATTTCTCTTGCATACACCTTATCAAGCAATTTACCTGCAACATCTACTCTGTTGAGTGGATTGTATCCTGGTTTTAATGACTGAACTATGTTAATGAAGTGTGGGTTCTCAATCATGCAGAAAGGAGAGTTTGCTGCATAAACAAACTGGGCAATTTTTTTCATCAATTACCTCCTTTCGTAATCTGCTGGTTCTATCACAAACTTATCTATGGTTGTTTCTGGATGATGTTTTTTTTTTCCTTTTTGCTACATACTGTGGCTATGTGACATACATACATACATACTATGTGACTAAAACTCTGACTCTGAATCTATAGAAAATGATGGTGATCTTGAGGGTGGGTAGACTTCAAAATCCTGTATGTTGAGGATGGATTCTCCTAAACAAAATAACTCTGTGCTGTTATTTAATTATTATTACCATACTGCTCACTTAGTTTTACTCATTGCATTCACTGACACTCAGTACTACTTTAAAGGTGAAATTGTAAAAGGAAGATCTGTCTATTTCAGCTATTTATTTATTTTTATCACAACTGCGTCTAAAATGATAGTACCATAGAGTAACAACTATTTTTTGCTCATAAATGAGAATTCAAGCATAGTCCAGAAGGAAGACAGGCAGTCCTTAAGAAAGAAGTATGAAATAAAAAAGTTTACCAACCTGAAGATCCTGCATGTTCAGACATGTTCCTTTTACCATCTTCGATGCAGCTTCCTTCTGAGAAGTAACACTTGTCCTGATGTTGTTTCATTCAGGCAACCAGGCCTTGCATTTCTGTGTTGCACTGTTTGCATTTTGCAGGCATGCCTGTCTTACCCACAGGTAGAGGAACTTCATTAAAATATTCCCAAACTCGGTCTCTTTTACGGCCTGCTGCCATTATAGGATTTCCCTTCTAGTGAGATAATGGCATGGTTGATCTCAAATCAATGGCTACACTCAGAAAGACCTCAAGACTTCTGAAATATGCTGTTTCACTTTTGTTTCTACTGTCTGTTCCTCCCTTCTCAGATTTATCTCCAGACTTCTTCTCCTTGTCCAGATGTATTCTGCCCCCAAAAAATCTTCTATTCATTGAACTTTTTGAAATTTTGCACTTTTAGAGAGAAGTAAGGGATTGACTCTGTGTACACAAATTTGCAGAGGGACAATAGTGTTGAGGTCTGTTATTTCTCACCTCAATATTTTACTTATTTATTTAAAAATATTTTTGCTGTTAACAAGCATGTTATCCCTGGAGATACAAATCCACAGTTTGAGAACTGCAAAACTAAGCATCTCTGATGGTATCTTCCAGACTGAACACTGAGTCACATTGTGTAGATACAAAGATTAACCTAAATAATCTATACAGAAGCCCCTGCAACCCCATAAGATTGGATCCCTAATCCATGAGCTATTGAAACTCATTTACAAAACTTTTCTTAAACATTACATGAATATTTTGTCTCATCCTATAGAATTAGAATTTATAATCCCTATTCCATGATGAGATATCTTTCAGCTATAATGTATCTTAATTAAAACTATCTTTAGATAGCTTTTTTCCCTCAAAAAGCATTTTATAAAAAAATCTGATTTAAATTAAAAAAAATCAGATTTTTTTTTTAAAATATCATTGATTTTTATCCACCCTGTTTTTCCCATAGTGTCATAGTGGTTATAAACCTTTGTCTGACGTCAAGTCTAAACGTCTTGATAGGCAGTATATATCCATTTGGTTTTGTGTCAACATTGGCCATTAACTTAAATAACTCCTCCCCCTCCCTGGTATTTATCCCTCTGATGTATTTCCAGAGAGCAATCATATTCTCCCCTCAGCCTTCGTTTGGTTAAGCTACATAAACCAAGCTCCTTGAGTCTTCTCTCATAAGGTAGGTTCTCTTTTCCTCTGATCATCTTATTAGCCCTTCTCTGCACCTGTTCCAGTTGGAATTCATCTTTTTTAAACATGGAGGAGCAGAATTGCACACTGTATTCCAGATGAGGTCTCACTAGTGCTTTGTAAATGGTAATAATATTTCCCTATCTCTACTAGAAATACCTTGTCTGATGCATCCTAGGACTACATTAGCCTTTTTCACAGACACATCACATTGGCAGTTTATAGTCCTCCTGTGATTAACCAATACACCCTTGCCTTTCCCCTTGAATGTGTTGCTTCCAACTGATAAATCCTCATGTTATAGCAAAAATTCTTATTGTTAATCCCTAAGCCAGTGATGAGCAACCTATGGCCCACAGGCCACCATTAGCCCATGAGGGTAAAACGTTGGCAGGCCGCCAGACAGTTTGTTGATATTTGTATGGCTGTCCGCAGCTACCAGTGGCCACGCTTCACCGTTCCCAACCAATAGGAGCTGTGGGAAGCTGCCCTCTTCCTTAAAATAAGTATCACATTAGCAATTCTTCAGTCATAGGGTACGGCAGCCATGTATATGGATTCATGAAAAATCTTTGCTATTTGGCTTGCAATTTCATGTGCCAGTTCGTTTAATATTCTTGGATGGAGATTATCTGGGTCCCCTGATTTGATTCTATTAAACTGTATAATTTTAAATTCCATCTTGAATGTGGTAATTTCTACTTCCAAACCTTGTTTCCATTAGCCATTCTACCACTGCCCCTAAGCTTCTTGTTATCCTTATTAAAAACTCAGGCAAAGTGTTTGTTAAGTGTTGGGACATGCATAGATTATCTTTAATTTCCAACCCATCCTCAGTGTTTAAAAGTCCCACTTCATCTTTTCCCTTTTGTAAAAATTTATATGGCTGTAGAACCTTTTATTATTGATTTTCATTTATTTTGCAAGATTCAGCTATACTTGGCTTTTTGGCAGTTCTCAGTTTTTCCCTATGCTTTCTGACCTCCAAGAGGTAGCTGTCCTTGCTGATCCAACCCATCTTCTATTCTTTGTAGACTTTCTGGTTTCTCTTAATAACCTGTGTAATGTTCTTGTTCATCCAGTTTGGTCTACAACTCTCCCCTATGATATCCCCTCCCCCTCCAACTCCACCCCACGTGGGATGCTGGCTTCATATAGTTTCTGCTACTTTGACTTACAGTAGAAGTTCCATGCCTCCTCCACATTCAGATTTTTGAGTTCTTCAGTCCAGTCCACTTCCTTAACTACCTTCCTTAACTTTTTTTAAAGTATGCCTTTTTGAAATCAAGGACCCTACTTGCAGACCTATTTTTATTTATCCTTTAATTTTGTTTAAACTGAATTAGCTCATGATCACTCAAACCACGGTTGTCCTCTACAACCATTTCTTATATGAGGTCTTCACTTGTCCTCCAATCTATATCTGGGAAATTAAAGTGTC
The DNA here is from genome assembly GCF_009764565.3 of Dermochelys coriacea. NCBI lineage: Eukaryota > Metazoa > Chordata > Testudines > Dermochelyidae > Dermochelys > Dermochelys coriacea. The sequence goes on along the minus strand of NC_050068.2, from coordinate 86,930,943 downwards.
CCATAATCACATAATGTGTTCAGCAAAATTGTGTTAATTATTATAGTCTATATACATGTCTGTCTGAAAGGATGACAAAGACTGCCTCTTACCAGAGAGCCATACTGTTAAAAACATAAAATAAAATAAAAATAAAAATTATAGGCCTAAATCCATCTCTGGCTCTAAATATAACACTGTTGAAAGAAAAAATCTATGATAAATGTAGCATATATACAAGTATAATTATGGAAAAAAGGAAATAGCCCAATTTTGTTACAATAAATTTCTCAGTAATTTTGTAGATGTGAAACATTTATGTGAATTTTAAACACTGATTCTTTTCAGGTTAACAATGCCATTTTCAAAACATTGAACAAGATAATTCTGTTTTCTGAGTTACACCATGTCAGTTGTGGTTAGAATGCAATTAATACATCATTTCACACTTGATGCATTTAATTCCATTTGCTTTCATTTCAAAAAATCTCCAGGCTGCTGTGATAGGTCAGTATTACCATTCAACGGAAGGGAATTCTAGTAAATTGAAAAGAAAAAAACAGTGCTGTTTTTTTAAGGGGGTTGGGGGAAGTATAAGAAACAAAGGATTGGCCCTATGGGCAAAGATTTCTGCATATTGTCACTCAAAAGGCCAAACTAAAAAAGTATATTTTTTCAGTGATTCCCTATAAACATAAAATGTTGCCATTTTAACAATATTTTGTGGAGGGGAGGGATTTCACCAGGTTGACCTCCATGTCCATCCACCTTCTCCCCTTCCAATACATTCACCCTTATTAAATTACAATTTACCCCAAGACTGGGCTGGTAAACTAATGATGGACAGACTTGTGCGGATATGTTTCCTATTTCTTTAAATATTTAGCAGGAAGCTAAAACACTGAGGGCAACGGGGCGGGGGTGTCATCCTCGGTAATGAAGGATGCTACAGTAGTGAAGATGCTACATGCTACAGTGAAGCAGAGAGAGAGAGAGAGAGAGAGAGAGAGAATAGTTTGAGGGATTATAGCTGGGCAAATTGCTTTTGGTGAGTAGATTATTCACCAAAAAATGTGATTTCAGTCAACCTGAAATTATTTATGAATTCTTGTCAAGTTCTCTGAATAGTTTTGACCGAACCAAGAAACTCAATGTTTCAGTAATGTTTAATCAAAATGTTTCCTTTTGACACAACCTGAAAGTATTCATTTTGATTTGGGGCATTTTAAGCAAAGCAAAGCAAAGATTTGAGCCACAAAAAGCCGAACAGGGACGGGGAGGCCAACCGTTATAACCTGTAGCCTAATGGTTATTGTGTTCTTTTGGGATAAGTGGGAAATTCACATTCAATTACCCACCTGTGCCTAATTTGAAACAGGAATTTGAACCTATGTCTCCCTTATTATTCAAGTGTCCTAGTCACTGGGCTATGGGGATATTCTTCTCTACCACAACCAAAGAGGCTACCTTAACCACTAGGCTAAAGGTTATACAACTAGTCTTCCTTTCTTCCCTTCCCTCACCCCAGTATTTTGTTAATCTAGTTCTTTGTATGCTTCTCTGAAAATAGCTGAATTCAAAAAGAAAAAAAGTGTTTAATTGTGATACAACTCAAATATTTTTGACTTTTTCAATTTGCTGAAAAATTCTGGTTTTGGTTCAACCCTCCTCCTCCACCAATTATCTATTATTATTATTATTATTATTATTATTAGTTATTTATAATTATCATTGTTGTTGAATTAGCAATGAACCTAAAATTATTATTCACTCAGATTTATTAGGAATATTAGTGTTTTCCTTATTCTAAAAGTTCCTTGCTCAGGCATAGGTAGATTGACTTATTTTCTGTAATTCTTTATGATTGTCATGAAAGCTTATGCCCAAATAAATTTGTTAGTCTCTAAGGTGCCGCAAGTACTCCTCATTCTTTTTACATCTAATCTTGTGTCCCAAATCCATCTTTTCTATTCCTAAATTTTGGGAACATTCAGATCTAGTTCCAAACTTCATAATTTAGACCCATTGAAAGTAAGGGGAAAATACTTTCAAAGAGATTTAACAATTTTTCCCAACTATCTTTTGTTTATATTGATTCTTTGGTAAATTATAGGTCTAACTTTTACATCTGGGCCATTGTTTCATTTTCAGAGCGAATAAAATATGCCTCTGCAACTTGGGATTGCTTCATTCTCCCAAAAGTATATTGCTTTTTTTCTTTTAATAAAGAAACATCTATGAAGTATAGTGACATTCAAATAGTTTGCATAGCTTTAGTCAAAAGTCCAAATTACAGCTAATGTACTGGTTAGATGTTCCATTTAGGAGTGTGAGTGTTTGTGCTTCCAGATGTTCCCGAGACTGTTTATACCTGAAGACAAAAATTAAATACTTTTGAAGTAGAAGGAATAGTTATACATTTCTCTAAACTCTTTCTTTATGAAGGAATAAAGGTTTGGTTTTTTTTGTTTGTTGAATAGAGACAGTAATTTCTTTGTTGTTTGTTAGGATGATGCCAGGAATCTTTTAAAAGCCGAGATAGTTAGAAGAAAGAACTGGTAAGGAATAATGTTGTTAAGAATTCTTTGCTGGCAAAATTTTAATGGAACATTCCCCCGCACCACCACCACTCTATCCCGCCCCCATCTTCTGTCCTGTTTGAAGAGACAAAACTTGGAAAATGTGCCTATATTTCTGTATTTTTGTTGTCTCTTTAACAAACAAAACAAAACAGAGTAACTTTTTTTTCTTTTTGGTAATTATTTGCAGTGGATTTGTAATGTGTGGCATTAGAGGTAAATTTGTGTTAATTGTGGAGCTATGTTTTATATCTCTTAACTATGTCAGCTGAAAAATGCAAATACAATGTTCTAAACCATAGATGGGTATTGAAAATGTAAGGTACTCTATGCAACTTATGTGTATTTTTAAGGTGTATCAATTATATTTAAAGCAAGAGTGAGAAAGAAAACACTGGAAATGTTAAGAAAAAATATCAAATTGATCTCTTATCAGACCCTGATTAATATGGATATTATTGGAGGATATGTGGTATTTCAACTGTTCAATAAATATATTATTAACAGCAGAGAAACATAGACCATGAAACAGAGAAGGGTTCCACAAATTTATGCTGGTAGACAACTTTAAATATAGTACTCCTTATTGTTGATGCCTCTTTTTTTGATCAAATTGGGGTCTTTGAAAGAGAACGTATGATAGAAATCCAGTACTGTCTGAACTTTCTGAAGTGTTGTATTTTCATTCATTATTTGAAGAAAATGACAGGAGCTATAAATCTGTCATTCAGAGCAACTTGTTTTTCATAATAGCTCTGTGAATAATGTCAGCAAACATTACTACTCCAGGAAACTAATGTAATGACAAAACACAGCAGAAGTCTGTGCATATCGTATGTCAAATGACCAAAACCAAAAATAAACAATATAAGTTAAAGATTCATGCAACCACAATTGTTCCCTAGGCACAAAAAAGAACAGGATTGCTTGTGTAACTCAGTCACTTGCCCTTCAGAAGGAAGGGTGAATGCACAACTGAAATTTGCCTCAAGCTTCTATTCTATTTTATCAAAGTGAGTCAGAGCCAGGGCCAAGTCTGTTGGAGCTCAGAGGAAGAAAAGAGAACATTAGCTAGACCAAAATGGGAAAAATGTGTGTCTATTGAAAATGGCCTGGTGTACAACTAAATCCTTCAGCATTTGGTAGAGGAGAACAAACTTTGATTAAGTGACATTGTTAAAAAAACTTGTATTAAGGTTTACTCCATAAATCCTGCCATAGAATGAAAAGAAAACTCCTTGAAGTGTGGTATCAAGCTTCAGATTTACATTAAGATTCATGAAATCTTGCTCTAACCTTTCCTTCATTAATCACCCTTTTAAATGGTTTACATTTCATTAATTCCTTATCTTTCTTTGTGTGTATTCAACAATATATGAAAGTCACCTAGCACATTTTATTCTTAGGGATTACAAAGCATTTCACAAATTTATACTGTGTTCAGTGTAATTAGAAATCACTAATATAGAGAAATCACTTCACCCCTCATTGAAATGCAGTCAGTCCTGGGACAAAATATCACATGACTAAACTGTACATAACCATCCTGGATAGGAAATTAAGAAGTTTCTGCAGAGGGGATTTAGGTAAACAGACTGGAATTATGTAAACTGAAATTTAGATGGGTTTAACACTTCTATCCTTGTGAAAAGTGTCAAGATCACTAAAAATTTGAATAGTTTAGATTTTGGTTTTGCATTTAATTAAGACAGCAAGCTTAACAACATTGTTTTTTTATAAAGTCATGTGCGAAAGACTGTACCAACCCCATACAGGGCCTAAATGAATTAATGAGAGCCTGTGAGTGCAAGCAGTCTTGCCCTGCTACACCTGCAGTATGTAGCAAGCCTGAAGGGAGAAGTTAATTCCCCCGGCCCTTGAACTCCCGGCCGAGGAGGCTAGCCCCCAGTCCCTCCCCTGTTGCCTCTCCCTCCCCCACAACTACGCTGCCGCGTGGACAGCACTCTGGGCGGTAGGGCTGGGCGCTCCTGCAGGGCAGCACAGCAGTGTGTCTGGCTGCGGTGCAGCTGCCAGACATGCTGCTGTGAGTGGCATGGTAAGGGGGCCACGGCTGGGGGGTTGGATAAGGGGCAGGAGGTCCTGGGGGGCAGTCAGGGGACAGGGAGTAGCAGGGGGTGGTTGGACAGGTTGAGGGTTCTGAGGGGGGCAGTCAGGGAGCGGGAAGTGGGAGGGGTCAGATAGGGGGCGGGGGCATAACCTTCCTTACCCGTTCTTCCATACCGTTTTGCAACCCCAATGTGGCCTTTGGGCCAAAAAGTTTGCCCACCCCTGAATTAAGAGGACTGAACTTTGCTTAGTCCAGGCTTGTTTAAGAAGGAGAGCAGATCTCTGGCTTTTATTCAGTAAGAGAAGGCTATCTGGAGTCAGGGAGTTGAACTTCTGGCAGATAGAGCTTGCCTGAAGGAAGGTACCTCTGTAACAGGAAATCCAAGGCAGTTGGGAAATAAAGCAGGAATTAAGCCTTCCTAGAAGGAGGTGGTTTAAGAACACTACAAAGGATAGAATAGTGTTTTCATGATTGCCTTGAGGGGGGTTGGGAAGGAATTTTTCTCCAGAGCAGATTGGCAGTGATCTTGGAGTTTTTCCACAATGTGTGGATGAGGCTCACTTGCCAGGATTATCTGGGTATATCTCATTTAATCCTTTCCCTACCATTGCAGGGGCCTTGAGCACTGGTGCACCTAGTTCCTTCCTGTTCTCCGTCTGTGACACATAATAGTTTAGTCTCCTGTAGGTCTCATTTACTTTGGTCTCATTTCAATTGTTGGGTTTAGTGTAGCCTGTCATATTCAAGATGTCAGACTAGATGGACTAATGGTCCCTTCTGGCCTTAAACTTCTATGACTTTATGATTCACCACTCTCAGGTTGAATGCCGAACACTTTTTCCTCTATAATCTCCAAAGAATCCTGGCCCACTCTCATTGACTTCAACAGGGACAGGATTTCACTCTGCTATTAGTACGCAGCCTATGGAAGTGCCCATATATAGGTTTGAAAGGTTCAGATTTTGGTTTGAAAACAACAATTTCACTTTATATTCACAAACTATGGAAAAACAGTTAGAAAAACTAATAGGAAAAGTAAGAAAAATGCTGCTTGAGAATTTATTAGAGTTTTGATTTAAGGATATTTTATTTGTGTGTATTGGTATGATGTTGGCAATTTGTATTTTAAAGGTTACAAGGCTTTATCTTTTTGAATCTCAATGTCTACTGATATTAAATAATTTTCTGATCTTCTTACTGTTTGACACTCCCCATAATTTCCCAAAACTGAAAATTTAAAAAAGATAAAACTTGAAAAAATGTTTGAAAATAAACACTGATATTAATCTGTTGAAATTATTAGAAATAAAAATTCTGCCAAGCCTACCCTTGTGTTAGGAAATTCCCTGTGGAAATAGCATTGCTCATTTGGATTATAGGTTTCAGAGTAGCAGCCGTGTTAGTCTGTATTCGCAAAAAGAAAAGGAGTACTTGTGGAACCTTAGAGACTAACAAATTTATTAGAGCATAAGCTTTCGTGAGCTACAGCTCACTTCATCGGATGCATTTGGTGGAAAAAACAGAGGAGAGATTTATATACACACACACAGAGAACATGAAACAATGGGTTTATCATACACACTGTAAGGAGAGTGATCACTTAAGATAAGCCATCACCAACAGCAGGGGGGGGAAAGGAGGAAAACCTTTCATGGTGACAAGCAGGTAGGCTAATTCCAGCAGTTAACAAGAATATCAGAGGAACAGTGGGGGGTGGGGTGGGAGGGAGAAATACCATGGGGAAATAGTTTTACTTTGTGTAATGGCTCATCCATTCCCAGTCTCTATTCAAGCCTAAGTTAATTGTATCCAGTTTGCAAATTAATTCCAATTCAGCAGTCTCTCGTTGGAGTCTGTTTTTGAAGCTTTTTTGTTGAAGTATAGCCACTCTTAGGTCTGTGATCGAGTGACCAGAGAGATTGAAGTGTTCTCCAACTGGTTTTTGAATGTTATAATTCTTGACGTCTGATTTGTGTCCATTCATTCTTTTACGTAGAGACTGTCCATTTTGGCCAATGTACATGGCAGAGGGGCATTGCTGGCACATGATGGCATATATCACATTGGTAGATGCACAGGTGAACGAGCCTCTGATAGTGTGGCTGATGTGATTCGGCCCTATGATGGTATCCCCTGAATAGATATGTGGACAGAGTTGGCAACGGGCTTTGTTGCAAGAATAGGTTCCTGGGTTAGTGGTTCTGTTGTGTGGTGTGTGGTTGCTGGTGAGTATTTGCTTCAGATTGGGGGGCTGTCTGTAAGCAAGGACTGGTCTGTCTCCCAAGATCTGAGAGAGCGATGGCTCGTCCTTCAGGATAGGTTGTAGATCCTTGTTGATGCGTTGGAGAGGTTTTAGTTGGGGGCTGAAGGTGATGGCTAGTGGCGTTCTGTTGTTTTCTTTGTTGGGCCTGTCCTGTAGTAGGTGACTTCTGGGTACTCTTCTGGCTCTGTCAATCTGTTTCTTCACTTCAGCAGGTGGGTATTGTAGTTGTAGGAATGCATGATAGAGATCTTGTAGGTGTTTGTCTCTGTCTGAGGGGTTGGAGCAAATGCGGTTATATCGTAGCGCTTGGCTGTAGACAATGGATCGAGTGGTATGATCTGGATGAAAGCTAGAGGCATGTAGGTAGGAATAGCGGTCAGTAGGTTTCCGATATAGGGTGGTGTTTATGTGACCATCGCTTATTAGCACCGTAGTGTCCAGGAAGTGGATCTCTTGTGTGGACTGGTCCAGGCTGAGGTTGATGGTGGGATGGAAATTGTTGAAATCATGGTGGAATTCCTCAAGAGCTTCTTTTCCATGGGTCCAGATGATGAAGATGTCATCAATGTAGCGCAAGTAGAGTAGGGGCATTAGGGGACGAGAGCTGAGGAAGCGTTGTTCTAAGTCAGCCATAAAAATGTTGGCATACTGTGGGGCCATGCGGGTACCCATCGCAGTGCCGCTGATTTGAAGGTATACATTGTCACCAAATGTGAAATAGTTATGGGTCAGGACAAAGTCACAAAGTTTAGCCACCAGGTTAGCCGTGACAGTATCGGGGATACTGTTCCTGACGGCTTGTAGTCCATCTTTGTAATCACATCAGCCACACTATCAGAGGCTCGTTCACCTGCGCATCTACCAATGTGATATATGCCATCATGTGCCAGCAATGCCCCTCTGCCATGTACATTGGCCAAACTGGACAGTCTCTACGTAAAAGAATGAATGGACACAAATCAGACGTCAAGAATTATAACATTCAAAAACCAGTTGGAGAACACTTCAATCTCTCTAGTCACTCGATCACAGACCTAAGAGTGGCTATACTTCAACAAAAAAGCTTCAAAACAGACTCCAACGAGAGACTGCTGAATTGGAATTAATGTGCAAACTGGATACAATTAATTTAGGCTTGAATAGAGACTGGGAATGGATGAGTCATTACACAAAGTAAAACTATTTCCCCATGGTATTTCTCCCTCCCACCCCACCCCCCACTGTTCCTCTGATATTCTTGTTAACTGCTGGAATTAGCCTACCTTGCTTGTCACCATGAAAGGTTTTCCTCCTTTCCCTCCCCTGCTGCTGGTGATGGCTTATCTTAAGTGATCACGCTCCTTACAGTGTGTATGATAAACCCATTGTTTCATGTTCTCTGTGTGTGTGTATATAAATCTCTCCTCTGTTTTTTCCACCAAATGCATCGGATGAAGTGAGCTGTAGCTCACGAAAGCTTATGCTCTAATAAATTTGTTAGTCTCTAAGGTGCCATTTGGATTATGTTTTTAGTGTTTTATTTTTTTAGAACACAAGACTGTTCTGTTCACCATCTTTTCTGAACATCACCTCTAATGGTATCTAAAGATGTTTGATGTTGACTTTTTGCTATGATTCAGAGAGATGCTGCAAATCATTAGAGTATCTATGCTCACCAAATTGGAAAACCACCTGAAAGACTGAATCTATCATTAAGTTAATACTTTGAATAATGAAGTGTGAAGCTAAAAAGTACTGTTCAGAAATAATTGCTAGGATCACATTTAAAGTATATATAATACAAATTTGTTAAATTATCTTTCTGTGGCAGGGGAGGAGTTTGTGACTGTGGGAGTCACTAAACGGTGCTGCTACAGATTGACACACATGTTCTGTTTATCTGACTATACAGACAAGCAGATCTTGCTGGTTGTTGTTGTTGTTCAATTTTTTTTAGCCTACTATGAGTAGAAGTTTGTTATTCTGCCTTGTCCTTACTTTCTGTATTATTTCATATAACTACAGGATATTCCTGTGCAAGTGAACAAAAACATGGTAACAGAATATTACAAATACCAACCATCAGATCTCCTACTTTCCCCCCATCTTTATTTTCTAGGGATTCAAGTACAAAACCAGCAGGGTATATTCAGGATATGGTATTTGCTGGCACAGCGGCACTTCCATCAGAGATATATACTTCAGAGCTTGGAGAGTAAGAGAGACTTCAAAAGTGTTACCTGGGAGGTGCTGTTGTTTAAGGTCTTCTTAAACAATATTCTGTAACTAATATACAGGATTGCCTTGGGACAGCTTCTATAATGATCTACTAAATTAATTTATTTTTATTTAAGTTTAATTTCAAGCTTTTCTATCTTCTGTACTGTGGCAATAAAATTTGTACTTGCTAATCTCAAGTAATATTTGACCATCGCTAGGGAAGAATAGGCTGAAAGGAAAATTTTATTTATTCAATTTCCCATTATAGGCAACTGTAACATTGACTGCTTCATGATAAATGCATACTCCCCCTAGTCAATCTGTCTTTGAAAACCAATTTATTTACATATGTCCGTAAGTTTCAGTTTACAAGGGGATTTCAAGTCTTAAGAGAGTTGTGTGTCAAAATAAGATGTAGTTCTATAACAAATAACCTTGTAGAAATGGCTCAGAGTAATACGTAACTGAGCAACATAATGTATCATGTATCATGTTAAATGTTTTAAGGTACTTAGGCATTGGTCCCTTGAACGTTAAGATCCTAAGTCCCTTTTGAAAAGGAGACTATGTGGGTATCTGGGTCACAGATTTTCAAAGGAGGTGCCTAATTTCAATTAAAACCATGTGAGTAAAGTGTTTAAATAGTTTTGAGGGTCTGGGTCTAGGAGCCTAAGTTTCATTGAGAGTCAATTTTGAAAAGGAGATTTAGCCTCCTAAGGCAGTTAGGGATGGAAATGCTGAGGAGAACAATGCCTAAATACATTTTAAAAATTAGGGTCTTTCTTAGTTCTTAGTGCACAATCATTTGTATCTCCCCATCCATTTTACACCTTTTACTTTAATAAGGAGGATTATGGTTGCCCTCAACCTTTTATTAACTCACATGTAATTCAGCACTTTCCCATAGAATAAGATTTTACCAACTTTTTCTGAAGAATGTTACTGAAAAATGTATCTTTGAATTTTAAAACGTTTATTACTTTTCAAAGTACATAGAACATAAATGGAGGGGCTATACAAATCTGAGGTGGTGAGGAACAGAAGGGACATTACTGAGAATTGTAGGTAACTAACAAATCCACAGGGGAACAACTACTTATTTCCATTTATAAAGCCTGCTCTTGCATCATTGAAGTCAGTGAGAATTTAGCTATTGATTTGAAAGGGGGTGGGATCAGGCCCATAATAAGCATTTTGGGCCAAGTGTTCCATTACTTGCAATCACTGTCAGACATTTGAGGAATGATGATTACATGGCTTACAAAATGTTTTATAGATTCTTTTGTTTTTAAGAATAATTTGTGCTGTCAGACAACACTCAACAAGTGAATGCAATGTCTGAACAGTGGAAACATTCAAATAAAACCCTTATGTACCAAAAAGCTTTTAAAGGGTGCTTACAATTCAAGGCTCAAACTTTTGCCCTTAGAGATACATGTAGGTCACATTAATATTGCTGTGAGTTTGCCAAAACATCATTTAAGACAGCTGTAAGAAATAGTTAAACCCCTTTATAGCAGCTTCCACCCAAAATAAAGGCATATGTGAGCCTTCCCAGGAATTAGGACTATGTGGCTGTAGGGATTCTGTGGGTATTGTTTTGGGTAAGAGGGTGGGTGGGTGGATGGGAGAAGTACGCAGGAACTGACTCAGACAGACAAAACAGACAGAGAAGGAAGCTTCTCAGACTGGAAAAGAATAGTGTGGTGCTGGCAAATAAACGATTAGGACTGTAAGTAAGGACACTGTCTCCTGTGTGGCTCCTCCTGCATTCAGGGAAACGGGACTTTGTACATTACTTGTAAATAAAAAATATTTCATGAGAAGTCATGACTCCATTTTTTTCCTTCTAAGTGGAACATCTGGAATACCCCTGGATTTTTGGCTACCTGCTTGGACTAAAAGGTGAAATAATATATATAAGAATTCCACGGTGAAGTTACTGCATGCACCTGATGGACCAAATTTGGTCTTAATAAATTAGATGCTTTGCCTGTGTAGAACTCATTGTTGAATCAGAGCATAAAATATTATTGTTGAACTGTTCCATGTATGGGCATATTGATATTTATTAAATTGTAAGTTCTGTGTTTTACTGTAAAGCTTGGTTGTTTTCATTGTTTGTTTGTTTTTGTGTTTGCTTTTTTTTTAACCAAAGTTGCCATTTATACTTGCCAGTTGCTGTGACCTTTTGCTGGGTGTTGCCTGACTGGTAAATCACCATTTCTCAGAGTTTCTGGATTGTTTGTGTTACAGCATCTGTTGATGCTTCCCATTGTAATATAGTAGTTAGTTAAAGCTTGTTATGCCCTCTTTTGTTTGATTTGTGTTTGTATTCAGTATTGCAATACTTAGGTGACTAGTTTTGTTTTTAAATATTTGATTTTTAAATAGTTAGAGGATTTTTTAACCTAAGAACAGGGGTTCCTAGAGTCACTGACCATTAGATACTCTTTGCAGAGTGCTATTTAGCAAGAGTTCTGACAGAAGGTTTGTTTTATACCAGTACATTAAAAAAAATCAATGATCCCCTGAATAGATATGTGGACAGAGTTGGCAACGGGCTTTGTTGCAAGGATAGGTTCCTGGGTTAGTGGTTCTGTTGTGTGGTGTGGGGTTGCTGGTAAGTATTTGCTTCAGATTGGGGGGCTGTCTGTAAGCAAGGACTGGTCTGTCTCCCAAGATCTGTGAGAGTGATGGCTCGTCCTTCAGGATAGGTTGTAGATCCTTGATGATGCGTTGGAGAGGTTTTAGTTGAGGGCTGAAGGTGATGCCTAGTGGCGTTCTGTTGTTTTCTTTGTTGGGCCTGTCCTGTAGTAGGTGACTTCTGGGTACTCTTCTGGCTCTGTCAATCTGTTTCTTCACTTCAGCAGGTGGGTATTGTAGTTGTAGGAATGCATGATAGAGATCTTGTAGGTGTTTGTCTCTGTCTGAGGGGTTGGAGCAAATGCGGTTATATCGTAGCGCTTGGCTGTAGACAATGGATCGAGTGGTATGATCTGGATGAAAGCTAGAGGCATGTAGGTAGGAATAGCGGTCAGTAGGTTTCCGATATAGGGTGGTGTTTATGTGACCATCGCTTATTAGCACCGTAGTGTCCAGGAAGTGGATCTCTTGTGTGGACTGGTCCAGGCTGAGGTTGATGGTGGGATGGAAATTGTTGAAATCATGGTGGAATTCCGCAAGAGCTTCTTTTCCATGGGTCCAGATGATGAAGATGTCATCAATGTAGCGCAAGTAGAGTAGGGGCATTAGGGGACGAGAGCTGAGGAAGCGTTGTTCTAAGTCAGCCATAAAAATGTTCGCAAAAAGAAAAGGAGTACTTGTGGCACCTTAGAGACTAACAAATTTTTTAGAGCATAAGCTTTCGTGAGCTACAGCTCACTTCATCGGATGCATCCGATGAAGTGAGCTGTAGCTCACGAAAGCTTATGCTCTAAAAAATTTGTTAGTCTCTAAGGTGCCACAAGTACTCCTTTTCTTTTTGCGAATACAGACTAACACGGCTGCTACTCTGAAACCCATAAAAATGTTGGCATACTGTGGGGCCATGCGGGTACCCATCGCAGTGCCGCAGATTTGAAGGTATACATTGTCACCAAATGTGAAATAGTTATGGGTCAGGATAAAGTCACAAAGTTTAGCCACCAGGTTAGCCGTGACAGTATCGGGGATACTGTTCCTGACGGCTTGTAGTCCATCTTTGTAATCACATCAGCCACACTATCAGAGGCTCGTTCACCTGCGCATCTACCAATGTGATATATGCCATCATGTGCCAGCAATGCCCCTCTGCCATGTACATTGGCCAAACTGGACAGTCTCTACGTAAAAGAATGAATGGACACAAATCAGACGTCAAGAATTATAACATTCAAAAACCAATTGGAGAACACTTCAATCTCTCTGGTCACTCGATCACAGACCTAAGAGTGGCTATACTTCAACAAAAAAGCTTCAAAAACAGACTCCAACGAGAGACTGCTGAATTGGAATTAATTTGCAAACTGGATACAATTAACTTAGGCTTGAATAGAGACTGGGAATGGATGAGTCATTACACAAAGTAAAACTATTTCCCCATGGTATTTCTCCCTCCCACCCCACCCCCCACTGTTCCTCTGATATTCTTGTTAACTGCTGGAATTAGCCTACCTTGCTTGTCACCATGAAAGGTTTTCCTCCTTTCCCTCCCCTGCTGCTGGTGATGGCTTATCTTAAGTGATCACGCTCCTTACAGTGTGTATGATAAACCCATTGTTTCATGTTCTCTGTGTGTGTGTATATAAATCTCTCCTCTGTTTTTTCCACCAAATGCATCCGATGAAGTGAGCTGTAGCTCACGAAAGCTTATGCTCTAATAAATTTGTTAGTCTCTAAGGTGCCACAAGTACTCCTTTTCTTAGTCATTGTGGTGTGTTCCAATGTTGTATTTCACAATGTTTATAATTAAGAGCTCTACTCCTCTGAATATATCCTTCTACACTAGGATAATCCCCGGTATGATAATCATGCCTATCTACCTACCGAGTCAGCAGCAGGGCTTTAACCAAAGATATTCAGTACTATAATCACAAGTCTAGCAATTCAGTTAAAGCAAGAGTGTGTAGGGGCTTTGTGCTGGGAGAGCAGCTGAGCCCTGATTAGGGGGTGGGGCTTCTGACTAAGGGTCCTATAAAGGTATCCAGCCAGTCGTGCAGCGGTACAGACAGCTGCAGCGGCACAGGAGCTAGCAAACAGAGCTCTAAACAGGGGAGTTTGAGTTGTGGTGCTTGTTTAGGGTTTGCTTTTGCTGGGGGGGTGGTCTTTTTGGTGTGGCTTGTGTTTCCCAGGTTAACAGGATTTAGGTGGGAAGGCGATGACAGATACAGAGGCAGCTGTGGGAGTGACTCCTGTAGTGGAAGACACATTGAGGATGACTGGATGTGGAAGCTGTGGTATGTACATGATCCTGGAGGGGGGAACCGGTAAGAGTTTTTTTTCTCCATGAAATGCCATCTAATAGAGCTGATGGAGGAAAAGATCCGAGGTTTGGAGATGCAGGTGGAAAGTCTCGTTGAGTTTAGGAAGGGGTTTGAGCAGATGATGGAGCAAAGATATGAGGTATCTGAAGGGAAAAGCTCAGACTCACGGATGGAAGCAGGGCTGGGGAATTTTGAGGGGAGATTGGGTGAGGAAAGTGGTCAGTGGAAACATGTGACTAAAAGAACCAGGCAGAGGAAAAGACGGGCTAGTGAAGGAGAAATAGAGCTTAGGAATAGGTTTGCAGAGTTGGAAAATGAAGAAGGGGCTCAGCAGGTACTTGTTGAAGGTGGAAGGGTAAGGAAGAAGAGAAGAGAGGCTAGTCCTATAGGAAAAGGGGAAGAGTCAAGGGAGACTACACCAAATATGAGCCCCAGGAGGATACAGGATGGGGTGAGGAGGATTATAAGGGAAAATAGGAATGGAAAGAACTTGCAGCCAGAGGGGACAGGGGAGCGACTGGAGAATAGCACCGTCACCAGGAAAAGGCAGGTCTATGTGATCGGGGACTCTTTATTGAGAAGAATAGACAGGCCTGTAACTAGAGCTGATCATGAGAATAGAAGGGTGTGCTGTCTTCCGGGTGCTAAGATACGGGATTTAGACCTGAGGTTGAAAAGGATCCTAAAGGGAGCGGGAAAGAATCCCCTAATTATCCTTCATGTGGGAACAAATGATACGGCTAGATTCTTGCTGGAAAGTATTAAGGGAGACTATGCTAGGCTGGGGAAGAAGCTTAAGGAAATTGAGGCTCAGGTGATCTTTAGCGGGATCCTTCCTAGAGAAGGGCAACAAAGGTGTGACAAGATTATGACTGTCAACAGATGGCTTAGGCAGTGGTGCTATAAAGAGGGCTTTGGGATGTATGGCCACTGGGAGGCATTCACGGACAGAGGACAGTTCTCTCGGGATGGACTTCATCTGAGTAGGGAAGGAAATAGACTTCTAGGATCGAGGCTAGCACAACTGATAAAGAGAGCTTTAAACTAGGAATTAGGGGGAGATGGATGTGAGATGTCCAGGAAATCTCCACGCCAGATTTTAGCATTGAGAGGGAAGAAGACAAAGTAAGAAAGAATACAGCCGTGGGTAGGAGAATGTATATAAGGAGCGAGGGCAGTGTGGATACTAATCTAATAGGTTTTACTGGCTGTAGAATGACTGTGCCTAATAGGGTACAAAATGTGAGCGAGGCCAAAGAGCAAAAATTAAGATGTTTATACACCAATGTGAGGAGCCTAGGTAACAAAATGGAGGAACTAGAGCTACTGGTGCAGGAAGTGAAACCAGATATTATAGGGTTAACAGAAACATGGTGGAATAGTAGTCATGACTGGACTACAGGTATTGAAGGGTACGTGCTGTTTAGGAAAGACAGAAACAAAGATAAAGGGGGTGGAGTAGCATTGTATATCAATGATGAGGTAGAATGTAAAGAAATAAGAAGTGATGCAATGGATAAGACAGAGTCCGTCAGGGCAAATATTACATTGGGGAAGAAAACTAGTAAAGCCTCTCCTATGATAGTGCTTGGGGTGTGCTATAGACCTCCGGGATCTAATTTGGATATGGATAGAGCCCTTTTTAATGTCTTTAATAAAGTAAATACTAATGGAAACTGCGTGATCATGGGACACTTTAACTTCCCAGATATAGACTGGTATAGATATAGACTAGGACCAGTGCTAGTAATAATAATAGGGCTCAGATTTTCCTAGATGCGATAGCTGATGGATTCCTTCATCAAGTAGTTGCTGAACCGACTAGAGGGGATGCCATTTTAGATTTAATTTTGGTGAGTAGCTAGGACCTCATAGAAGAAATGGTTGTAGGGGACAATCTTGGCTCAAGTGATCATGAGCTAATTCAGTTCAAACTAAATGGAAGGATTAACAAAAATAAATCTGCAGCTAGGGTTTTTGATTTCAAAAGGGCTGACTTTCAAAAATTAAGGAAATTAGTTAGGGAAGTGGATTGGACTGAAGAATTTATGAATCTAAAGGTAGAGGAGGCCTGGGATTACTTTAAATCAAAACTGCAGAAGCTATCGGAAGCCTGTATCCCAAGAAAGGGGAAAAAATTCATAGGAAGGAGTTGTAGACCAAGCTGGATGAGCAAGCATCTCAGAGAGGTGATTAAGAAGAAGCAGAAAGCATACAGGGAGGAGGGATCAGCAAGGAAAGCTACCTAATTGAGGTCAGAACATGTAGGGATAAAGTGAGACAGGCTAAAAGTCGAGTAGAGTTGGACCTTGCAAAGGGAATTAAAACCAATAGTAAAAGGTTCTATAGCCATATAAATAAGAAGAAAACTAAGAAAGAAGAAGTGGGGCTGCTAAACACTGAGGATGGAGTGGAGGTTAAAGATAATCTAGGCATGGCCCAATATCTAAACAAATACTTTGCCTCAGTCTTTAATAAGGCTAAAGAGGATCTTGGGGATAATGGTAGCATGACAAATGGGAACGAGGATGTAGAGGTGGATATTACCATATCTGAGGTAGAAGCAAAACTGAAACATCTTAATGGGACTAAATCGGGGGGCCCAGATAATCTTCATCCAAGAATATTAAAGTAATTGGCACCTGAAATTGCAAACCCATTAGCAAGAATTTTTAATGAATCTGTAAACTCAGGAGTAGTACCGAATGATTGGAGAATTGCTAATATAGTTCCTATTTTTAAGAAAGGAAAAAAAAGTGATCCGGGTAACTACAGGCCAGTTAGTTTGACATCTGTAGTATGCAAGGTCCTGGAAAAAATTTTGAAGGAGAAATTAGTTAAGGACATTGAAGTCAATGGTAAACGGGACAAAATACAACGTGGTTTTACAAAAGGTAGATCGTGCCAAACCAACCTAATCTCCTTTTTTGAAAAAGTAACAGATTTTTTAGATAAAGGAAATGCAGTGGATCTAATTTACCTAGATTTCAGTAAGGCATTTGATACCGTGCCACATGGGGAATTATTAGTTAAATTGGAGAAGATGGGGATCAATATCATCAAAAGGTGGATAAGGAATTGGTTAAAGGGGAGACTGCAACGGGTCCTACTGAAAGGCAAACTGTCAGGTTGGAGGGAGGTTACCAGTGGAGTTCCTCAGGGATAAGTTTTGGGACCAATCTTATTTAATCTTTTTATTACTGACCTTGGCACAAATAGTGGGAGTGTGCTAATAAAGTTTGCAGATGATACAAAGCTGGGAGGTATTGCCAATTCAGAGAAGGATCGGGATATTATACAGGAGGATCTGGATGACCTTGAAAACTGGAGCAATAGTAATAGGATGAAATTTAATAGTAAGAAGTGTAAGGTTATGCATTTAGGGATTAATAATACGAATTTTAGTTATAAGTTGGGGACGCATCAATTAGAAGTAACAGAAGAGGAGAAGGACCTTGGAGTATTGGTTGATCATAGGATGACTATGAACTGCCAATGTGATATGGCTGTGAAAAAAGCTAATGCGGTTTTGGGTTGCATCTGGAGAGGCATTTCCAGTAGGGATAAGGAGGTTTTAGTACCGTTATACAAGGCACTGGTGAGACCTCTCCTAGAACACTGTGTGCAGTTCTGGTCTCCCATGTTGAAAAAGGATGAATTCAAACTGGAGCAGGTACAGAGAAGGGCTACTAGGATGATCCGAGGAATGGAAATCTTGTCTTATGAAAGGAGACTTAAGGAGCTTGGCTTGTTTAGCCTAACTAAAAGAAGGTTGAGGGGAGATATGATTGTTCTCTATAATCATATCAGAGGGATAAATACAGGAGAGGGAGAGGAATTATTTCAGCTCAGCACCAATGTGGACACAAGAACAAATGGGTATAATATGGCCACCAGGAAGTTTACACTTGAAATCAGACGAAGGTTTTTAACCATCAGAGGAGTGAAGTTTTGGAATAGCCTTCCAAGGGAAGCAGTGGGGGCAAAAGATCTATCTGGTTTTAAGATTCTACTCGATAAGTTTATGGAGGAGATGGTATGATGGGATAATGGGATTTTGGTAAGTAATTGATCTTTAAATATTTAGGGTAAATAGGCCAAATCCCCTGAGATGGGATATTAGATGGATGGGATCTGAGTTACCCAGGAAAGAATTTTCTATAGTATCTGGCTGGTGAATCTTGCCCATATGCTCAGGGTTTAGCTGATTGCCATATTTGGGGTCGAGAAGGAATTTTCCTCCAGGGCAGATTGGAGAGGCCCTGGAGGTTTTTCGCCTTCCTCTGTAGCATGGGGCATGGTTGACTTGAGGGAGGCATCTCTGCTCCTTGAAGTCTTTGAACCATGATTTCAGGACTTCAATAGCTCAGACATGGGTGAGGTTTTTCATAGGAGTGGGTGGGTGAGATTCTGTGGCCTGCGCTGTGCAGGAGGTCGGACTAGATGATCAGAATGGTCCCTTCTGACCTTAGTATCTATGAATCTATGAACCTGAGATCTCTAATAGTTGTGTAGTAGTTCTATACTATATACTCAGTGAGAGCAATAACTGGAAGGACACATGACCACATGTATTAGACCAATCCAAGTGTACTCCACCTATTTAAACAATCTTGTCTTGAGCATTGGAGGTGTACAGAAATTCAGATCTTATCTAGGCAATTTTTGTAGCAAAATGTGACTTCACACAAACATTGCAGTTGTCAGCAAGGATTGAATCTGAAACCCCCAACACTAAAAATATACATCTCTACAACTCTAAAGGTGAATTTCTTTAGCTGTGATGTAGCCGCTGTACAGTTGCTGGAACAGTTACCAAAGGGAGACATGATCACTCATTATCCTTGTTCATTATACTAACACCAACTGACCTATTGTCTTCATTTCAAATTTCACTAGCCCAATGAAGCTTTTTTGTGTGGAGGGGTATTTGTGGAAATTTTTGTTTGTGTATTTTAAATAGGAAAGGGAAGTATGGTTCAAGATCACAAGCCAGATATTCAAAAGAGCTCCACTTTCATGTAGGTGCCAAAATGAAATGGCTAATTTTCAAAATTTTTCAGTATCTGGAAAAATAAATGAATTTCTCTTCCTCTAGCTACTATGAACCAGCTACATATCTGGCAGAAACCTAGGACTCAAGGTACAAAAAGCCTTGATCACATATTTAACTCCTTCACTTCAGCTTTCAAGACTAGTTATGGAACCCACACTGCATTATCACTGTTTTTAAAATAGATAGACACTTGTTAGTTGAATTCTTTAACACCTTATTATTTTCCTTAGTAGTGCTAGCAGTATAGTTTAGATAGTTCAGGGTTGAAGAAAAAACTTCTATTTCAAGTGGTGTTTAGATTTCAGAAACAATGGTTGATCCAGAACTGAATTGCGCTTTAGAAAAGTGCAGTTTCTAAGGGCAAGATGTCAATTTCAAATGAACACATTAGGTCCCTTCAGTGTTTGGGGTTCAGGTTATTAAATCACAAAATTATTCACTTTGTGCTGTCTTTAACCCATGAAATGGAAGTAACATATAGGAGAATTTGTATGTTTTTGGACAAGAAGCAGCTTTGCTCTTCCAAGGATATTGAACTGTTTGTCCCTAAAATGCGTGATCAGAGTCTAAACTACATTTTTGGAACCAGTGACAAAATCCAGATGTTCACCCAATTTGCAAGGTCCAAGAACTGACTCTATAGTAGATAATTATAAAAAACATGATGCTGTAAGGCACTGGGCATCCTCACCTCAGTGGCAGTTGAGGGCACTCAATATCTCATTGCACTAGCTGCACTGTATGTTTATACCCATCTACCAAACTCTGAAAGGTTTTCTCCCCCCAGCTCCCATAGTAAAATAAACCACATCTGATCTTCTCTTTGTCTTTCCTCAGGGGAACTTCAGTTTGACTGTGGGAACCATATCTGTGTTCCTCTAACATTTTAAAACACAAATGTGATTTTTATAATTCTAAGGATCTCTATAGTGAAACAGGTTTCAGAGTAGCAGCCGTGTTAGTCTGTATTCGCAAAAAGAAAAGGAGTACTTGTGGCACCTTAGATACTAACAAATTTATTAGAGCATAAGCTTTCGTGAGCTACAGCTCACTTCATCGGATGCATTTGGTGGAAAAAGCAGAGGAGAGATTTATATACACACACACAGAGAACATGAAACAATGGGTTTATCATACACACTGTAAGGAGAGTGATCACTTAAGATAAGCCATCACCAGCAGCAGGGGGGGGGGGAAGGAGGAAAACCTTTCATGGTGACAAGCAAGGTAGGCTAATTCCAGCAGTTAACAAGAATATCAGAGGAACAGTGGGGGGGGGGGAGGGAGAAATACCATGGGGAAATAGTTTTACTTTGTGTAATGACTCATCCATTCCCAGTCTCTATTCAAGCCTAAGTTAATTGTATCCAGTTTGCAAATTAATTCCAATTAAGCAGTCTCTCCTTGGAGTCTGTTTTTGAAGCTTTTTTGTTGAAGTATAGCCACTCTTAGGTCTGTGATCGAGTGACCAGAGAGATTGAAGTGTTCTCCAATTGGTTTTTGAATGTTATAATTCTTGACGTCTGATTTGTGTCCATTCATTCTTTTACGTAGAGACTGTCCAGTTTGGCCAATGTACATGGCAGAGGGGCATTGCTGGCACATGATGGCATATATCACATTGGTAGATGCGCACGTGAACGAGCCTCTGATATTGTGGCTGATGTGATTAGGCCCTATGATGGTATCCCCCGAATAGATATGTGGACAGAGTTGGCAACGGGCTTTGTTGCAAGGATAGGTTCCTGGGTTAGTGGTTCTGTTGTGTGGTGTGTGGTTGCTGGTGAGTATTTGCTTCAGATTGGGGGGCTGTCTGTAAGCAAGGACTGGTCTGTCTCCCAAGATCTGAGAGAGTGATGGCTCGTCCTTCAGGATAGGTTGTAGATCCTTGATGATGCGTTGGAGAGGTTTTAGTTGGGGGCTGAAGGTGATGGCTAGTGGCGTTCTGTAGTGTTTTCTGTTGTTTTCTTTGTTGGGCCTGTCCTGTAGTAGGTGACTTCTGGGTACTCTTCTGGCTCTGTCAATCTGTTTCTTCACTTCAGCAGGTGGGTATTGTAGTTGTAGGAATGCATGATAGAGATCTTGTAGGTGTTTGTCTCTGTCTGAGGGGTTGGAGCAAATGCGGTTATATCGTAGCGCTTGGCTGTAGACAATGGATCGAGTGGTATGATCTGGATGAAAGCTAGAGGCATGTAGGTAGGAATAGCGGTCAGTAGGTTTCCGATATAGGGTGGTGTTTATGTGACCATCGCTTATTAGCACCGTAGTGTCCAGGAAGTGGATCTCTTGTGTGGACTGGTCCAGGCTGAGGTTGATGGTGGGATGGAAATTGTTGAAATCATGGTGGAATTCCTCAAGAGCTTCTTTTCCATGGGTCCAGATGATGAAGATGTCATCAATGTAGCGCAAGTAGAGTAGGGGCATTAGGGGACGAGAGCTGAGGAAGCGTTGTTCTAAGTCAGCCATAAAAATGTTGGCATACTGTCCTATCTCGGGGCCTCTCCTTTTGCCCCTCCACCCCCACGAACATGATACAGTTCTGTGGTGACCTAGAATCCTATTTTCGATGTCTCAGACTCAAGGAATATTTCCAACACACCTCTGACCAACATATTAACCCACAGAGACCTTCCTGCCAACACTACAAAAGAAGGATTCTGGGTGGACTCCTCCTGAAGGTCGAAACAGCAGCCTGGATTTCTACATAGACTGCTTCCGCCGACGTGCACGAGCTGAAATTGTGGAAAAGCAGCATCGCTTACCCCATAACCTCAGCCATGCAGAACACAGTGCCATCCACAGCCTCAGAAACAACTCTGACATCATAATCAAAAAGGCTGACAAAGGAGGTGCTGTCGTCATCATGAATAGGTCGGAGTATGAACAAGAGGCTACTAGGCAGCTCTCCAACACCACTTTCTACAAGCCATTACCCTCTGATCCCACTGAGAGTTACCAAAAGAAACTACAGCATTTGCTCAAGAAACTCCCTGAAAAAGCACAAGAACAAATCCGCACAGACACACCCCTGGAGCCCCGACCTGGAGTATTCTATCTGCTACCCAAGATCCATAAACCTGGAAATCCTGGACGCCCCATCATCTCAGGCATTGGCACCCTGACACCAGGATTGTCTGGCTATGTAGACTAAAAACACCATCCTAGCCACTATGGATGTAGAAGCCCTCTACACCAACATTCCACACAAAGATGGACTACAAGCCGTCAGGAACAGTATCCCCGATACTGTCACGGCTAACCTGGTGGCAGAACTTTGTGACTTTGTCCTGACCCATAACTATTTCACATTTGGTGACAATGTATACCTTCAAATCAGCGGCACTGCGATGGGTACCCGCATGGCCCCACAGTATGCCAACATTTTTATGGCTGACTTAGAACAACGCTTCCTCAGCTCTCGTCCCCTAATGCCCCTACTCTACTTGCGCTACATTGATGACATCTTCATCATCTGGACCCATGGAAAAGAAGCTCTTGAGGAATTCCACCATGATTTCAACAATTTCCATCCCACCATCAACCTCAGCCTGGACCAGTCCACACAAGAGATCCACTTCCTGGACACTACGGTGCTAATAAGCGATGGTCACATAAACACCACCCTATATCGGAAACCTACTGACCGCTATTCCTACCTACATGCCTCTAGCTTTCATCCAGATCATACCACTCGATCCATTGTCTACAGCCAAGCGCTACGATATAACCGCATTTGCTCCAACCCCTCAGACAGAGACAAACACCTACAAGATCTCTATCATGCATTCCTACAACTACAATACCCACCTGCTGAAGTGAAGAAACAGATTGACAGAGCCAGAAGAGTACCCAGAAGTCACCTACTACAGGACAGGCCCAACAAAGAAAACAACAGAACGCCACTAGCCATCACCTTCAGCCCCCAACTAAAACCTCTCCAACGCATCATCAAGGATCTACAACCTATCCTGAAGGACGAGCCATCGCTCTCTCAGATCTTGGGAGACAGACCAGTCCTTGCTTACAGACAGCCCCCCAATCTGAAGCAAATACTCACCAGCAACCACACACCACACAACAGAACCACTAACCCAGGAACCTATCCTTGCAACAAAGCCCGTTGCCAACTCTGTCCACATATCTATTCGGGGGATACCATCATAGGGCCTAATCACATCAGCCACAATATCAGAGGCTCGTTCACGTGCGCATCTACCAATGTGATATATGCCATCATGTGCCAGCAATGCCCCTCTGCCATGTACATTGGCCAAACTGGACAGTCTCTACGTAAAAGAATGAATGGACACAAATCAGACGTCAAGAATTATAACATTCAAAAACCAATTGGAGAACACTTCAATCTCTCTGGTCACTCGATCACAGACCTAAGAGTGGCTATACTTCAACAAAAAAGCTTCAAAAACAGACTCCAACGAGAGACTGCTGAATTGGAATTAATTTGCAAACTGGATACAATTAACTTAGGCTTGAATAGAGACTGGGAATGGATGAGTCATTACACAAAGTAAAACTATTTCCCCATGGTATTTCTCTCTCCCCCCCCCACTGTTCCTCTGATATTCTTGTTAACTGCTGGAATTAGCCTACCTTGCTTGTCACCATGAAAGGTTTTCCTCCTTCCCCCCCCCCCTGCTGCTGGTGATGGCTTATCTTAAGTGATCACGCTCCTTACAGTGTGTATGATAAACCCATTGTTTCATGTTCTCTGTGTGTGTGTATATAAATCTCTCCTCTGCTTTTTCCACCAAATGCATCCGATGAAGTGAGCTGTAGCTCACGAAAGCTTATGCTCTAATAAATTTGTTAGTCTCTAAGGTGCCACAAGTACTCCTTTTCTTTTTATAGTGAAACAGTTGCTGCCAGTTTTGCATTACAATTTTTTTTTCCCAAATAGTTACTCCAAGGCATGGACATCAAAGAAATTGATTTTACTCCTTATAGCTATTGGCAAAAGACATAGCTTGACTCTCCATGGGTAAGAAAAGATAGTGTCTCTTTTCAGTCCTGTGAATGAAATAAAACAAACTGTATTACATATTTCTAAATTAAATCAATATATCGTACATCCACAGCTGTCAAAAACAGTTCGCCTCCAAAATATATTTTCATTACAATTTCAGCATAAATGTTTTAATATAAGAACATTCAGTGAAGTTGTCAGAAAACTTAACTGTAGGTCAAATCTTGTTTGCCCTAACACCACAAGTCATATCTCTTCTCTAAAAGGGATTAATTATATGAGTAAGCATAATTCGGCCTTACACATTATATAAATAATGTGACCATATAAGATAATGTTATTAGTGATAAATATCTAACAGACTGAAAGAAATAAACAAATCTCCTAAGCTCTGGTATGTTGATTTTTAACAGAGTAATGGAATTTTACTGGGGAATTTGGATAAGAGGTGCTTGCGTTCTAATTTCTTGTCCAATCACCACTCATTAAACAGCAAGATGCACAACGTAAAAGAAGAAAGTAACAAGTAGGATGGTTCTTGGAAGTTTCACTGTATCTTGAATGCTGAGACTATAACATTAATAAATCCTTAGGGTTTTACGCTTAACAGTGTCTATTTCTAGGGGACATTAATTACAGTCATAGCTTTCTTGGTTACTTTACTTAGAGCATAATAAACTCACATTTGTGTATGTTAATGGATTAAAGAAAGATCTAAAAATATATTTTCTTTTGTTTAAACAATTTTCTACAGAAAGTTTTGAATTTAGAGAAAAAAGATCATTTAATTTTGTTTCTTTTAATTTCACATAAGTGCGTCACAAAACAATTATATTTGACTACATACTCATGTGATTACCCAATAAAAAAAATTCCCAATATAATTTTACCCCATTTTCTTTCAAAACTTGCACCTGCTTTATTGAATATTTTAGAGCAATGAATTTAATATGTTCTATACTCCTTACTAAAAGGAAATTCCTGTAAGCCTGAAACAATAGAAATGGAATAGATTTCAGTTTTGAGTTAGAGCTGAAATAGAAATTTCCAACGTTTGGGAAATGCCAATATTTAAAAAAAAAGCTCCAAATTTGGACAAAAAGAGTCAAAAATCAAGCAAACCAGGCCCTGTCTTCCCTCCTCCAAGGAAAGACTCAGGACCCCTGCAGAGACCCAGTGCAGCCCCGGCCAGAAGAACTCCAGAGCCATCCTCTGGAGCCTGGCCAGGATCCTCGGAGCTGGGCTCAGGGTGTTGAGCCGGTGCCAGAGCATGGACAGGACTAGCTGGTTCAGCACCAGTGCCCTCCCTCACAGGGAGAGACACCGAACAGTCCTGTCCATCTCCACAGCTGCTCACCCACCCTGGCCTCCAAATCCTGCCAGTTCTCTGGCAGAGAAGAATGTATGGCGGATAGAGCAAGATAGAGCAGTGGACCCACGCTTCACCGGATAGCTTGAAGCATGGGTGGGAAGGAGCTCGCCTGCCACCCATCCCCGACCACCAGGCCAGAGCTCTTGGCCCAGTTGACCTGGACGGAGGCTGGCACCGAGTAAACGGCCTGGCAGGCCTCCACCCACAACCAGGTCATCCAGGTCCTGGACCACAAGGAGCACATCATTGGTGTATGCCCACAGGACCAGCTGCAGCTCTGTCTCTCGAATCACCAACCCCGTCAACCCTTGATGGAGGAGATGGAGGAAGGGCTTGAACGCCAGAGCATACAGCTGGCCCGAGAGGTGGCACCCTTGCCATACTCCTGCCTGAAGCTGACCGGCTCGGTCAGGGTCCAGTTGAGCCTGACTAGATACTCCGTGTCCAGTGAACAGCACCTGGAGAAAGCCCATGAACTGGGGTCCGAAGCCAAACGCTCGCAGGGTGCCCAGGAGATACCTGTGGTCCACCCTGTTGAACGCCTTCTCCTGGTCCAGGGACAGGAGGGCGAATGACAGACCATCCCTACGCCGCAGCTCAAAGAGGCCCTGGACCAAATACAAGTTATCAAATATGGTCTGGCCCGGGACAGTGTATGTCTGGTTGCAATGGACCACGTCCACCAGCCTGAACCCCAGCTGCAGTGAGATGGCCTTTGCTACAAACTTGTAGTCTATGCCGAGGAGCAAGACGGGATGCCAATTCTGTAGGTCGCGGAGGTCCCTCTTCGGCAATAAGGTGAGCATGGCTCGCCTGCACGAGAGAGGAAGGACCTTGCTTTGCAAGGACTCGGCCCAGACGATGACAAGGTCCGGGCCGAGGACGTCCCAGAACATGCGGTAGAACTCCATGGTCAGCCCATCCATGCTTGGAGATTTATTGGTGGGCATGCGGTGGAGGGCTTCTGAGAGCTAAGCCAGAGAGAGAGGCAACTCCAGCCGGTCTCGGTCGCCCGCGCTGACCGTTGCGAGTTCAGTCCAAAGCACCCTGCTGGCTTTGGCATCTGTTGGATCTGAGGAGAAAAGGCAAGCATAGAAGACCCTGGCCCTTTCACGCATCTCCTTTGGATCCGTGAGGGAGGTACCGTCCTCCACCAAGAGGCGGATGATGTGCTTTTTGCCCCGCCCCCACTTTTCTCCAGGGCATAGAAGAATTGGGAGCCGCGATCCATCTCCCAAAGGATGCAGATGCGGGATCAAACAAAAGCGCCCAGGGCTTGATGGTCTTCCAGGGCCTGGAGCTCCTCCCGTTTCTCCTGGTACACTTCATGAAAGGGTGGATCCTCAGGGCTGGAGGCCAGATGCCTCTCTAGCTCTAAGACCTCCCACTCCAACTGCCCTATCACCGCATCCCTCCGCCAGGTGGCAACCCGGGTCTAGTCGCAGCAGAACAGCCGGGCGCGCACCTTCCCCACATCCCACCACCGCCTTGCCGAGCGAAAGGCATGCCGCTGCCCTCACCAGGCAAGCCAGAACTCTTGGAAAGACTCCATGAAGCCCACATCCTCCAGGAAGCTGTTGTTAAAATGCCAATAGGCTGGCCCTGGCCTCTCCGAACTGAAAGAGGCCATCACGGTCACTAAGTGGTGATCCAAGAATGGGGCCTCCTGGATGCCGGAGGTGTGGCTCATGCCAGACGGAAATGCGAAAAAATAAATGCAGTCCAACCTGGAGTGGCACGACCGATCCTCCTCCAACCAGACATGGGTAAAGGTGACATCGTCGTCCAGGTGTTGGTCATTCCAGATGTCCACCAGGGAGTGATGGTCTACGATCTCCCTGAGAATGCCCATGGCTGCCTGGGATGTCTTGACTCCTGAGAGGTCCCAGTCCTTAAAGGTGGTGTTAAAGTCCCCGCCCAGGACCAGGCACATCCAGGGTGCCGAGGAAGGCAGATGCTTGCTGATAGAAACATTCTATCATTCTCATTCTGGGCCCGCGTTCGGGGCATAGATGTTGACCAGGTTTAGTATCAGCCCCTCCACATAGGCCTGGATGTGCAGCAGGCGAGCCGGCATGACCTCAGCTACCCCAGCGCCTCAGGCCATAGCTCGAGGGAGAACATGGTATGTGGGGTGGTGGAGGGGGTGGCGGTGGGGGGGAGCAGATAGGCATGGGGAAGGCTCCACGCTTCTCCCCCTTGCTCCCCACAGCAACAATAAAGTCACCCCCCACAGGAGCAGAGATGTCAAAAGTCATTCAGTTTGTAAATAAACCCCTTCCACAACGTCCCTCTGCAGGAGTCCTCTTCTTCCTCCTCCTCAATGGCAGCAGCGGTTCCCACAGCAGTAGCAGCAAGCAGCAATCAGCCAGCCAGGCAGGAGGGACCCATAGATGATGGTGGGGTTCTGGCTCCTCCCTCTGGAGGCGGGGGTGCAGGCAGGCAATGCCTCCCCCCATCACTCATCAGCAGTGGCAGCAGCAGTCCAATGGGGGGAACTCCAGCCAGCAGCAGCAGCAGCCCAAGAAGGGAGAGATCTCCAGCCAGCAGGGCAGCCTGAGCAGACTGACCTCTCCCTCCTTCACCTATTGTGTTCTGGGAAGTGGGCGGGCAGGAGCCCGCACACTGCTTAAGGACTGCGCCCCCAGCCTAAGGGGAGGATCTACAGGACCCGGAAACCGAATGATTCTGGGGGACAACTAATGAAATAACAGGGACAAGAGTGCGGTCAAAGGGTCAAAAGAAGGGACACCGAGCAGAGAACCTCAGACAGCGCCCACAGCTCCTCAAAAGGCATCAAGAGAGCCAGTGGATGCCACCCACACGAACTCTGCCCAGATACATGAACAGATAGAGGATCAAAAACAGGCCCCACAATCACAGGAATCCCCATTGGCCAACCTCCTCTCCCTTGTTTTATACATGGCCGTTTTAGCCAAGGCCAGGAGGAGATTGACCAGGAGGTCTTGTGACTTTGTGGAGCCATGGATAGGGAGTACATAGAAAAGGAGGTGAGGGGAAAAGTGCAGCCAGAAACATAACAGGATATTTGTGAGGAGCCAGAATAGGGGCTGCAACCTGGTGCACTCCAAGTAAACATGCGCCAGAGTCTCCCTCACGCTACAGAAGGGACAGGTGTCGGGGATAGGGGAAAATCAAGCCAGATACACGCCCGTGCTCACGGCCCCATGAAGGACCCGCCAGCTGATATCCCTGGCAGGCCTCAGGACCAGGGTGGAGTAGAGGCTGGCCCACTGGGGCTCCTCACCCTCTAAAGGTGGCAGGAGGTCCCGCCACTTTGTGTCGGGGCAGGATGCAAGGGTGAGGAAATAAAGAGTGTGGAGCATGAACGTGTATAGGTGTTTCCTTGGTGTGGTTTGGAAACGAACCGGCTGCAAGTCATTCAGCCGGCTCATGGAGAAGGGGCTGTGTGGACCAGTTGGGTGCATGGGGCAGGGGCCCAATGAAAAAGTCCGGAGGGCCTGGGGTAGCGGGTGGGCGGGGTGTGCCCTCATGCAGCACCCAGTCGAAGTAAACCTGAGCAGCAGGCGGTGGAGCGGCCCTCACATCCTGAAGTACGCGCCAGGGAGTACAAGCTGAGTGAATATCAGGGGATCCAGCCAGTCTCCCCGGTTGTAATCCAGGAGGTCTCCGACTCTGGTGACTTTTGCCAGGACCAAACTCTGGCACACCAAGGGGGACTCCGCCATCTGCCCGTGGAGCTGGGGATTGTGTAGCAGGGGCTCCGCGAGGAGATCTGCCCCCTCGGTGGCCGCCATGGACCTGGTCGCCGAGAACAGTTTCCAGGTCTAGAGAAGGTCCTGTAGAAGACCAGCATCCTGGAGAGGTCACGTGGAAGACCTCTTGGATAGAGATAAAAGAGCTGCCGCTCATAGTAGAGCCCTCAGAGGCAGCACAGGAAGGCATGCACCAGTACTCTGCATGCCAGACTACCTGCACCATAAAGGAGCCTCTGCAGGGCCTGGAGGCGGAAGACATGGACCTGAGTGCTTAGGCACTTCAGACCCTGCCCTCCCTCCTCCAGGGGCAGATAGAGGACCCCTGCAGATACCCAGTGCAGTCCTGGCCAAAAGAAATCCAGAATCACTGTCTGGAGGTTGGCCAAGAAGCCCGGGGCCGGGACCAGGGTGTTGAGCCAGTATCAGGGCATAGACAGGAGTAGTTGATTAAGCACCAGCACCTTCCCCCGAAAGGAAAGGCACCTGAGTAGTCTTGTCCAGCTCCGGAGCCGCTCTGTCACCCTGCCCTGAAAACCGTGCCAGTTCTCCAGTGGAGAGGGGTGTGTGGCAGAAAGGTAATCACCAAGATAGGCCTGAAGTGTGGGTGGGAGGGAGCTTGCCTGCCACCCGTCCCCGACCACCAGGCCAGAGCTCTTGACTCAGTTGACCTGGACAGAGGAGGCCGCCAAGTACAATGTCTGGCAAGCCTCCACCTGTGCCAAGTCACCCAGGTCCTGGACCACGAGGAGCACATAGTCGGCATATGCTGACAGGACCAGCCGCAGCTCCGGCTCTCGAAGCAACAACCCCATCAACCTCCTGTGGAGTAGACAGAGGAAGGGCTCGATCACCAGAGCATACAGCTGGCCCAATAGGGGGCACCCCTGCCGTACTCCCCGCCTGAAGTGGACCGGCTTGGTCAGGATCCAGTTGAGCCTGACCGACACTCTGCGGAAGCATACAGCACCTGGAGAAAACCCAGAAACTGGGATCCAAAACCTAATGCTTACAGAGTGCCCAGGAGATACCCATGGTCCACCCTGTCGAACGCCTTCTCCTGATCCAGGGACAGGAGGGCGAATGACAGACCATCCCTACACCCAAGCTCCAAGAGATCCCGGACCAGACACAGGTTATCAAAGATGGTACGGTCCGGGATGGTGTAGGTCTGGTCTGGGTGGATCACGTCCTCCAGTATGGACCCCAGATGCAGTGAGATGGCCTTCGCTATGATTTTGTAGTCCGTGTTGAGGAGCGAGACGGGACGCCAATTCCGTAGGTCGCGGAGGCACCCCCTTCTTCGGCAATGAGGCGAGCACGGCTTGCTTGCATGAAAGAGAGAGAACCCCACTTTGTAATGACTCGGCCCATATAGTGACCAGGTCTGGGTCGAGGACGTCCGAGAACACACGGTAGACCTCTCACGGTCTATGCCTAGAGATTTGTTGGTGGGCATGCGGCGGAGGGCTTCTGAGAACTTGACCAGAGAGGCAGCTCTAGCCGATTCCGATCACCTGCGCTGATCGGGAGTTCGTCCCAGAGCACTCTGCAAGCAGTAGGATTGGTCGGATCCGGGGAGAAAAGGTGTGCATAGAAGGACCAGGCCCTCTTGCACATCTCCGCCGGATCTGTGAGGGAGGTGCCGTCCTCCGCTAGAAGGCAGGTGACGTGCTTCTTGGCCCCCCTCTTTTTTCCAGGGCATAGAAGAAGCAGGAGCCATGATCCATCTCCTGTAGAGGCGGATGCGGGATCAAACAAAAGCACCTGGGCCTGATGGTCGTCGAGGATTCGGAACTCCTCCCGCTTCTCACAGCATGCTCCGCAAAGGGATGGATCCTCAGGACTGGCGACCAAACGCCTCTCTAGCTTTAAGACCTCCCATTCCAACTGCTCTATCGCCACATCCCTCCGTCGGCTGGTGCCCCGAGCATAGTTATGGCAGAAGAGCCGGGCGTGCACCTTCCCCAGATCCCACCACTGCCGCACTGAGGGAAAGGCACGCCGCTGCCCTCGCCAGGCCAGCCAGAACTCCCAGAAGGATGCCATGAAGCCCACATCCTCCACCAAGCTGTTGTTAAAATGCCAATAGGCCGGCCCCAGCCTCTCCGCACGGAGAGAGGCCATCACGGTGACCAGATGGTAATCCAAAAAAGGGGCTGGCCGAATGATGGAGGAGTGGGCCCGTGAAGTGAAAGATGGAAGCATGACAAACAGATGCGGTCCAACTGGCACAATCGATGGGCTTCCACCCGGACATAGATAAACGTTGAGATATCGTCCGGGTGGTGTTCGCGCCAGACGTCCACCAGGGAGTGATGGTCAATGATCTCCCGGAGGACGTCCGTGGCAGCCAGGCTCTGCTCAGTCCCTGAGTGGTCCCGCTCCTCAAGGGTGGCATTGAAGTCCCCGCCCAAGACCAGGTACTCAAGAATCCAAGGAGCCGAGGAAGGTGGACGCCTGATGATAAAAACGCAGCCGCGCTGGGCCCGATGTCAGGGCATAGATGTTAACGAGATTGACTACAAGCCCCTCCATGTGGACCCAGAGGTGCAGCAGGCGGCCTGGAAGAATCTCGGCGACCCCCAGCACCTTGGGCTGTAGGTTGGGGGAGAACAGGGTCGCCACTCCAGCCATACGAACTGTGAGATGGCTAAAATAGACCCTGTCCCCACACTCCAGCCACCAGCTGTCTTCAGTGGCCGGATCCATATGGGTCTCCTGCAGAAAAACCACAGAGTACCCCCCACTCCCAAAAGGAAGGAGAGCACCTGCGGAGACCCATCCTACAGTCCCAGATGTTCAGTGTTGCAAAGGTGAGATGTGTCATGAGGAGGGCTGGGGGGGATCCTCGCCGGCAGGGACGCTCATGGCCCCCATTGGGCCATTCAGCAAACCATGACCTACCCTGAAGGTGAGCAAGGAATCACGGAAGCCACGGGCCCAATGGTAAGCCATGGTGCCCTGCTTACCGGTCCTCTTACCATCCTCCATGAAGGCCCTCACAGCCTGGAGGACTTGATAAAAATCCCCCATTGCTGCAGAGCAAGCTGCACCTTATTGCGGGAGCCACGGACATCTTCTAGGAACTCCTGCAGCTCCTCTCGCAGACGATGGGGGGTGGGGCGGGGTCAATGGCCCCCGGTCATTCTCCGGTGGGGCCCCTGGCACAGCGCCATGGCCCACCGAGACGGGCAGGCAAGGGGCAGACCCTCGACATCACGCCCGATGGGCCAGTGCCACATGGCACGCCTCAAACCCTGGCTCAATGGGGGGCGGCAGAGGGAAGATAGCAGCCTCTAATGGGTCGGGACAGGGAAACACAAAGGCTGCTCCTTGGGGATCACCATCTGGGAAATGGAAGAAGATGGCCCCAGGGGTGGCAATGGCATCGTGGGAGTTGGAGGGGATACAGATGGGCTCAGAAGTAGGGGCAGGGCAGGGGTCAGGAATAGGGTCAGGGAGAGGGGCAGAGGCAGGATCCTGGGCCCCAGTAACCGGGCCGTGGGGAGGTGACTCCCCTCGGTCCGGCTCAGGGATCTGAGAGATGGGGAGAGGGTCCCCAGTGATGCCAATCTCAGGCTCAGCAGCAGGTGTGACAGCCAGAGTATCAGGAGATGGTAATTTTCAGCGGGGCGCCCGCCAGAGAAGGAAGTCTCTTGCCTCACACTAATAGGGGATACCCCTGGTGACTCGGGTCCGGCTGCGAGGCACTGGCCATCACCTCAACTGGCTCAGTGGCTGTCAGCGGAGCATCACCTGCGGCCGGGCAGGTCGAAGAGTCCAGGGGACCCTCGGAGGCAGGAGCAGAAGTACTGGTCATGGGGAAGGAGGATGGGGGGGGGGCAGGGTGAGGTCGCTCAGGTAGAGGCCTGCTGGCAGAGGGTCATCCTCCCCCTGGGTGACTGGAGTCAGACCCAGGGCCTTGATATCCTCATAGATGGAGGGGAGATCACCTCCCATCACCCCTGGGCCCTCCCCGTCAGCGCCCGGAGTGACATCTGCTTTGGGGCTCGCAGGGGCTTCAGATGGTAAGAGGGTGGGAGGGTCTCTATCAGAGGCCACCACAGGGAGGGACCATGACGGAGGGGAGTGTCCAGTGCTGCCAAGTCTTCCCCATCCGGGACCGGTGGATGGAACGTGGCCGTGGGCAGGGCAGAAGGCTTGGCAGAGGTGCTCCCTGTCATAAATAAATGTTGTTGGGGTTTTTCCTTTTGGATTTTTCTGTAGGCTGAGAATCACTATAAGAGAACATAGGTATCATATTACAGCACAGCAAAATTTTACAAGCCAAGTTTTTTTTTTTGTTTGTTTGTTTGTTTTATTTCTAACTCTCGGGTGTAAAGTTAGTTAAAAATAGAGAGGTAAAGATGACAGAAACCAAGACACAACACAATTGGAGTTAGCCAGACTGGAGGCAGCGAAAGAGGCAGAAAAAGCCCTAGAAGCTGCCCACAGGAGAGCAATGGAGGCAAAGGAAAAAGAAATGGAGGCAAGGGCCAAAGAACTGGAGGAAAAGGAAAAAGAGAGGAAGCATGCACTGGAGATGGAGAAGGCAAAGACTCAGCAGAATATACCAACAAACCCTAGAAATCCTTCTCCAGGTACCACTTCCATCCCAGAAAGTTCCCCATCTACAAGGCAGGCGATGATACCGAGGCCTTCTTAGAAAACTTCGAAAGGGCCTGCCTTGGGTACAGCATCTCTACACACCAATACATGGCAGAGCTGAGGTCACAGCTTAGTGGACCCTTAGCTGAGGTGGCGGCTGAAATGCCTAAGGAACACATGAACCAGTATGATCTGTTTAAAAGCAAGACGAGAGTTAGAATGGGGCTAACACCCGAGCATTCCCGTTGGGAATTCAGAGCCCTAAGGTGGAAACCAGACGTGTCATTTACCCGACATGCCTACCACATTGTGAAACATTGGGATGCCTGGATATCAGGAGCAAGTGTTAAATCTCCAGCAGATTTGCCCTTCCTAATGCAAGTGGAGCAGTTCTTAGAGGGTGTTCCTGAGGAAATAGAAAGATACATTCTAGATGGAAAGCCCAAAACTGTTATCAAAGCGGGGGAGATTGGAGCCAAATGGGTGGATCTGGCAGAAAAGAAAAAAACTGGTCAAAGTTGGAGCGGATACCAGAAGGGAGAACCTCAGACCACCTCCTACTACCGGGCCGCCCAAGGCCCCAACTACCACCAAAGGAACCCTCCAGCAACCTTATCGTCCCGCCACACCGTTCTCCAGCAACCCACCTCGCCCCAGTGACCCGTCAGCTAGACGATGTTTTAAATGTAAAGTGATGGGGCATGTAAAGGCCAACTGCCCCAAGAACCCCAACAGATTACAGTTCATTGCACCAGAATCACCCCAGAGGTCCTCAGCCCCAGATGACTCCCACATACCCTTGGAGCGGAGGGAAACTGAGAGTGTGGGTGGGAAGAAGGTCACCGTGTGGAGGGACACCGGAGCACAAGTGTCACCTATACATATTTCCTTAGTGGACCCCAATTTAATCAACCCAGAGATCCAAGTGACGATTCCCCCCTTCAAGTCCAACTCGTTCAATTTCTCTACAGCCAAGTTGCCTGTCCAGTACAAGGGTTGGTCAGGAACGTGGACTTTTACAGTCTATGATGATTATCCCATCCCCATGCGGTTGGGGGAAGACTTGGCCAATCATGTGAAGTGAGCCAAGAGGGTGGGAATGGTCACCTGCAGCCAGGCCAAAAAAGCTGTCACGCCCAGCTCTGTTCTGGAAACTTCTACAAGGATCCGGTCAGAGCTTATGTCTCTGGACACCAGGCCAATGTCTGCAACAGCAGTAGTGGATCCAGTCCCAGAGACCCAGACAGAGCCAGTCCCAGAACCGGAACCGGTGGAACAACCAGCACCAGACCCATTGCCAGCACTGAATCCAGTACTTACAACCCCAACCCCAGAGGGCCCCACCAAACCTGAACTGGCAGCAGCCGATAATCCTACACAAGAGGCTCAGTTGGAGCCTGAACCCCAACATAGTGCACCAGCGGAGAACGGTTAACAGTCAACGGAAACAGCCCCATCCCCTACATCGCTTCCAGAGGGACCAAGCATAGGTCCACAATCCAATGAGGAACTGATGTCTCCAGCATCAAGGGAACAGTTCCAGACTGAACAGGAAGTAGAAGAAAGCCTCCAGAGAGCTTGAATGGCGGAATGGAGCAACCCATCGCTTCTCAGCTCTTCTAATCGATCCAGGTTTGTTGTAGAAAGAGGACTTTTATACAAGGAAACTCTTTCTGGTGGACACCAGGAAGACTGGCATCCTCAGAGACAGTTGGTAGTTCCAACTAAGTACCAGATCAAGCTCTTGAGCTTAGTCCACGATCATCGCAGTGTCCATGCTGGGGTGAACAGGACCAAAGACCGGTTGGGGAGGTCATTCCACTGGGAGGGAATGGGCAAGGATGTTTCTACCTATGTCCGGTCTTGTGAAGTATGCCAAAAAGTGGAAAAACCCCAAGACCAGGTCAAAGCCCCTCTCCAGCCACTCCCCATCATTGAAGTTCCATTTCAATGAGTAGCTGTGGATATTCTGGGTCCTTTTCCGAAAAAGATACCCAGAGGAAAGCAGTACATACTGACTTTCATCGATTTTTGCCACCCGATGGCTGGAAGCAGCAGCTCCAAGCAACACCAGGGCTAAAAGTGTGTGCCAGGCACTAGCAGACATTTTTGCCAGGGTAGGTTGGCCCTCTGACATCCTCACAGATGCAGGAACTAATTTCCTGGAAGGAGCTATGGAAAGCCTTTGGGAAGCTCATGGGGTAAATCACTTGGTTGCCACTCCTTATCACCATCAAACAAATGGCATGGTGGACAAGTTTAATGGAACTTTGAGGGCCATGATACGTAAATTCGTAAATGAGAACTCCAATGATTGGGACCTAGTGCTGCAGCAGTTGCTCTTTGCCTACAGAGCTGTACCACACCCCAGTTTAGGGTTTTCAACATTTGAACTTGTATATGGCCGTGAGGTTAAGGGGCCATTACAGTTGGTGAAGCAGCAATGAGAGAGATTTACACCTTCTCCAGGAACTAACATTCTGGACTTTGTAACCAACCTACAAAACACCCTTCGAACCTCTCTAGCCCTTGCTAAAGAAAACCTATAGGATGCTCAAAAAGAGCAAAAAGCCTGGTATGATAAACATGCCAAAGAGCTTCTTTCAAAGTAGGAGACCAGGTCATGGTCTTAAAGGAGCTCCAGGCCCATAAAATTGAAGCATAATGGGAAGGGCCATTCACGGTCCAGGAGCGCCTGGGAGCTGTTAATTATCACAGAGCATTCCTCACCTCCAACTGAAAGCCTAAGGTGTACCATATTAATTCTCTAAAGCCCTTTTATTCCAGAGAATTAAAAGTTTGTCAGTTTACATCCCAGGGAGGAGATGACGCTGAGTGGCCTGAAGGTGTCTACTATGAAGGGAAAAGTATTGGTGGCATGGAAGAGGTGAACCTCTCCATGATCCTTGGGCGTATGCAGCGACAGCAGATCCAGGAGCTGTGCACTAGCTACGCGCCAACGTTCTCAGCCACCCCAGGACTGACTGAATGGGCATACCACTCCATTGACACAGGTAATGCTCACCCAATTAAAGTCCAACCTTACCGGATGTCTCCTCAAGCTAAAACTGCTATAGAACGGGAGATCCAGGATATCTTATAGATGGGTGTAATCCACCCCTCTGGCAGTGCATGGGCATCTCCAGTGGTTCTAGTTCCCAAACCAGATGGGGAGATGCGTTTTTGCGTGGACTACCATAAGCTAAATGCTGTAACTCGCCCAGACAACTATCCAATGCCACACACAGATGAACTATTAGAGAAACTGGGACAGGCCCAGTTCATCTCTACCTTGGACTTAACCAAGGGGTACTGGCAGGTACCACTAGATGAATCCACCAAGGAAAGGTCATCCTTCATCACACATGTCAGGCTGTATGAATTTAATGTACTCCCTTTCGGGATGCGGAATGCACCCGCCACCTTCCAAAGACTTGTAGATGGTCTCCTAGCGGGATTAGGAGAATGTGCAGTCACTTACCTTGACGATGTGCCCATATTTTTGGATTCCTGGGCAGAACACCTGGAACATCTACAAAAAGTCTTTGAGCGCATAAGGGAGGCAGGACTAACTGTTAAGGCTAAGAAGTGTCAAATAGGCCTAAACATAGTGACTTCCTTGGACACCAGGTGGGTCAAGGAACTATCAACCCCCTACAGGCCAAAGTGGATGCTATCCAAAAGTGGCTTGTCCCAAAGTCAAAGAAACAGATTCAATCCTTCTTAGGCTTGGCCGGTTATTACAGACGATTTGTACTGCAATACAGCCAAATCACTGCCCCACTGACAGACTTAACCAAAAAGATACAGTCAAATGCCGTTCAGTGGACCGGAGAGTGTCAGAAGGCCTTTAATCAGCTTAAAGCGACACTCATGTCTGACCCTGTACTAAGGGCCCGAGACTTTGACAAACCATTCCTAGTAACCACAGATGCGTCCAAGCGTGGTGTGGGAGCAGTTTTAATGCAGGAAGGACCGGATCAAGAATTCCACCCTGTAGTGTTTCTCAGAAAAAAAAAACTATTTGAGAGGGAAAGCAACAGGTCAGTCAGTGAAAAAGAATATTATGCCATTATCTACGCTCTGGAAAAGCTACGCCTATATGTTTGGGGATGGTGTTTCCAGCTGTAAACCAACCATGCTGTGCTACAGTGGCTTCATACCACCACGGGAAATGACAAAAAACTTATTTGGTGAAGTTTAGCTCTCCAAGATTTTGATTTCAACATCCAACATATCTCAGAAGCTTCGAACAAAGTGGCTGATGCACTCTCCCATGAAAGTTTCCCAGAATCACCTGGTTAAAATTGTCCTTAACATGTGGAAAATATTGTTAGTCTTCATATACTTGGTAGTATATTTAGAGGTGCATGTGTCTTATTCACTCTGTTTTTTCCTAGAGCTCCAGGAAGAAATCCCAGCCAGTGTTTCACCCTATCCATGATTTGGGGTTGTGTGTCATAAATATAAAGGGAAGGGTAAACACCTTTAAAATCCCTCCTGGACAGAGGAAAAAACCCTTTCACCTGTAAAGGGTTAAGAAGCTAGGATAACCTCGCTGGCACCTGACCGCAATGACCAATGAGGAGACAAGATACTTTCAAAGCTGGAGGGGGGGAGAAATAAAGGGTCTGTGTCTGGGTGAGGCTTTTGCTGGGGACAGAACAGGAAAGGAATCTTAGAATTTAGTAAGTAATCTAGCTAGATATGCGTTAGATTATGATTTCTTTAAGTGGCTGAGGAAATAAGCTGTGCTGAATAGAATGGATATTCCTGTCTTTGTAACTTAAGGTTTTGCCTAGATGGATTCTCTATGTTTTTAATCTAAATTACCCTGTAAGGTATTTACCATCCTGATTTTACAGAGGTGATTCTTTTTACCTTTTCTTCTATTAAAATTCTTCTTTTAAGGAACTGCATGCTTTTTCATTGTTCTTAAGATCCAACGGTTTGGGTTTGTGGTCACCTATGCAAATTGGTGAGGTTTTTTACCAAACCTTCCCCATGAAGGGGGGTGCAAGGGTTTGGTGAGGATTTTGGGGGGAAAGAAGTTTCCAAATGGCTCTTTCCTAATAAAAAAACCCGGTTAGACGTTTGGTGGTGGAAGCGAAAGTCCAAGGGCAAAAGGTAAAATAGTTTGTACCTTGGGGAAGTTTTAACCTCAGCTGGTAAAAGTAAGCTTAGGAGGTTTTCATGCAGGCCCTGAATACCCTAGAGTTCAGAGTGGGGAAGGAACCTTGACACCCCCCCTTCCTGGTTTTCCGGGGGTCCTCTACATTGGATGGCAGGTGCGGAGCTCAGGGGTCCTAGGCACTCCTCCGTGCCGGGCTAAGGGACAGTCCTTCCGGACGTGCCCCATCACCCGGCAGAGGTAGCACTGGGCCTCCCCCGTGGAATAATGCACCCAGTAATGGGCCCCCTGGTAGGGGACCAAGAAATACCCCTCTAGTGCCTCTTTGCCACACGCTGCCGGTGGCGCTTGCATCTGCACCTGCCGGCCGCCCAAGAGGATGTGACGGAGGGCAGGGTCTTTGCAGCCCAGCAAGAGAGGGATGATAATGGAGATCGGTTTCCCCAGGGTAGAGCAAGTGGGCAACAGGGCAGCATTGGGGAGGAAAGGAGGAACGGATGTCAGGACTACACGGTCACCCAGGTCCTCCAGCAGTTCTAGGGGGATTTATAGATACTAAGGTCAGAAGGGACCATTCTGATCATCTAGTCCGACCTCCTGCACAATGCAGGCCACAGAATCTCACCCACCGATTCCTTCGAAAAACCTCACCTATGTCTGAGCTATTGAAGTCCTCAGATCGTGGTTTAAAGACTTCAAGTAGCAGAGAAGCCTCCCTCAAGTGACCCGTGCCCCATGCTACAGAGGAAGGCTAAAAACCTCTAGGGCCTTTTCCAATCTGCCCTGAAGGAAAATTCCTTCCCGACCCCAAATATGGTGATCAGCTAAATCTGAGCATATGGGCAAGATTCACCAGCCAGATACTACAGAAAATTCTTTCCTGGGTAACTCAAATCCCATCCATCTAATATCCCATCTCAGGGGATTAGGCCTATTTACTCTGAATATTTAAAGATCAATTAATTACCAAAATCACATTATCCCATCATACCATTTTCTCCATAAAATTTACCAAGTAGAATCTTAAAGCCAGATAGATCTTTTGCCCCCACTGCTTCCCTTGGAAGGCTATTCCAAAACTTCACTCCTCTAATGGTTAGAAACCTTCTTCTAATTTCAAGTCTAAACTTCCTGGTGGCCAGTTTATACCCATTTGTTCTTGTATCCACATTGGTGCTGAGCTTAAATAATTCCTGAACATGCCCCCCACCACCAAACCCTTCTCCATCACCTCCTGGGTGGCGGCCTCTGAGGCAAAGAAGAAAACGACCTCGCCATACATTTTAGAAGCTGCCACAATGGCCATGGGCCCCACCACTCTTGCCAATGCCTGCACGTAGGTCTCAACGTGGGGCGAGGCGGGCACGAGGAGGCAACGGATGCCATGTTTCCTGGTCAAGGTGGGGAAGGGGCTCCGGCCACTAGGGATGGTAACAGTGGTGGTGGCTGGGAGAGATGATGTAGTAGTTGGTGGGGGCAACCATCCAGGCATATGCTCTAAGGGCTGGAGGGGAGTGCCCGTGGTGCTGGTGGAGGGAACGGCGGGGAGGGATGTCACAGCCAATGGTGGGGCCACCGCAGTGGGGGCAGCCCCTGCCACGGAGGGGTAAGTCTTTTTAGCTGGGCTCTTTCCTTTCTTTTTGCCCCGGCCCTTCCCGCGGGCTGGCGGAGCTCCCCAAGAATCAGAGGGGGCAAGAGATGTGGCAGCAGCGGAGGTCACCCCATCGCTCGCCGCGGCCGGCGCCCCAGTGGGGGTGATAGCCGGTGGTGCATCAGCGGCGGTTGAAGTAGAGGCTGGGGGGGGCATCGGGAGGGCAGGCGGGGGTCCCAGGGTCCGCCCAGAGGTCCCACAGTCTTGTCTCCCACCATGATGAGCTTTGAGGGAGGGGAAGGAGGGGAAAACCACCAGAGAATGGCGTGAGAGGGGAAACAGGTCAACCACTCCTCCCCACTAGGCTGCGGGCAGGGGAGGAGGGTGCCAAAATGGGGGCTATCAAGGACTCGGTGGGGGAGGGGTCAGTCACCGACCTAGGATGGAAGTCCGGCTCTTCTAGCTGCACTAGGAGAGGGAAGGTCATACTAACATCAGGGGGGTGCAGTGATCCATTAAAGCCAGGGAGGGGGGCAAAAGCGCCTGGGGGGGGCACAGGATCATGAAGGGAAGGCCGATCAGAGCAAGGTGGGAGCCGCAAAAGAAGGGAGCAACCAGGCTTGGGGTGAGGCAATGGAACCAAGGGGCTAGCTGTAGGGCTGGGGCAGGACAAACAACCCAAACCTCAGAGGGAAAAAAGTGCGGGGCTGGCAAACAAATGGATTCGCAAAGGGCTCAGGCAATGAAGCTGGGTGGGTAAAGGGCCATAATCATAGGGGGGCAATCCAAAAAAGGAGGGGGAGGGGCACGTGCACCCAGGTGCACTTGCAAAAATTCACAGGGCTGCTGCTGCAGGCCCAAATGGTGGAAACGGGCATGGAAGGCCAGGCAAGCAGCTGAGTCCTAGAGGCAGGCGCTTGAGGCAGATGGTATGTGTCTGGTGGGGGGGGTTGGGGGGACACACAGATGGACTGGGGGCAGGCTCCACACCACACCCACTACGTCCCCATAAACACAGTCAGGACCCCCACCACAAAAGTGCAGTTCGAAAGTCACTCAGTCCTTATTGGCCCCTCCACAGTGGTCTCCAGAATCTCCGTGCGCTCCCCCAGCAGCCGATGGTCCTATTAGTCCTCTTCCTGCTCCAGGCTCCAGCAGCTCCCCAGGACAAACACAGTCGCGGTAGCAGCTCCAGGAGCCCTGGTGGCCAGGCAGGAAGGACCCCGACAGGTGGTGGTGGGGTCCTGACTTCTTCCCTCCAGAGGTGGGGGGGAGGAGGAGCAGGCTAGTAAGCCTCCCCCAGCAACCTCAGCCAGCAACAGCAGCAGTCCTCCGAGGAAGGAGAGAGCTCCAGCCAGCAGCAACAGCCCAGGGCAGCCAGAGAGGAAGAGGGAGGGCGCTAGCCAGCACGGCAGCCCAAGTAGACTGATCTCTCTCTCTCTTGCAGTGGGGTGGGTACCAGCTCCTGCTCTATGGGGCTTAAAAGCCCTGGGAGAGAGGACTGGCTGTAGGGACCTGAGGGAATTATTAGATTAGATTAGATTAGATTAGATTAGATTAGATTAGGGCAGGGTTGAGGGGTGGCTCTGGTCTGGAAACCCCCAGGCTGCAAGGCCTAAATTAGGACCTATTAGGTACTGGGGTTGCCAGGGGACAGTCCATGGGTAGACAGAGGCAACAGGTCCAAACCCCGTTGCCTGCAGTGAGTAGCTGATGTACTGTAGTTTGCCCTGGGGAGCAGGGCTAAGCAATCATTGTCAGTTGCCAAGACTGAAGTGAGGTGTAGGTGGGGGTCCCCCCGGGAGGGAAGATCCTCAGGGATTGTTAGGGTTTACTGTTGGGGGCAGCACCCCAGTGGGAGGAGGCACCAGATCCTGGATGGGACTGGGTCTGGTAGTAAGGTGGATCACCAGATGGTAGAGGGCGCTCCAGAGGCTGATGAGCTACTTCCCAAGGACAATCAGCAGGAGGTGCTGCCAGGTGAGTCTGGTTTTATTAAATGTTCCCATCTCAAATCTGGACAGAGTGAAATATCTGAAATTTTGGCTAACTGACCATCTGAAAAACATTTTGGATCAGATAAAATCAAGACAAACATTTCAATTTGATCCTAAGTTCAAAACTGAAATATATTCATTCTTCCAATTTTTTTACATTGATGCATTTCAAAATTTTTATTTTTTTTTCAAATTGGAAGATTCTCAAAACCAATCCTTTTCTACAAACACTTTCAGTTTTGATGAATCTGCATTTTCAGATGGGGGTAGGGGGGAACCTCTTCATCAGAAAATTCCCAACTAGCTCTATTTAGGCCCCAATTCTAAGCAACTAGCACCTAATTAATATATTCATTCCAAAAGATTTTAGGGCTAAATTACACCACCTATATTCATTCTGACTAGTTCTTTAGTATGAATAGAATGAGACTACTCGGAGTAAAATATTGTTCAATGCGAGTAAAGGTGGTAGAATTAGGCACTTAAATTAAATTGTTTGTCTGACAATTTGGGCTTTGCAGTATGGTAAAGAATATTCTGGAATTTAAGGGCATCATTGTTATCTGGTTGAATATTTGACAATTAATTTTTTCAGAATGTGAAATCACTGTTTTATATGAGCAACTACATGGAGCACATTTACTTCAGATTTATGTTCTTTCATTCAAGTGATTTTTTTACTTGTCTGACTGTGTACATAACTGTGGATACTGTGCTGATTCTTTCTGACCCCTATGTCCTTAATAATTTTAGTTGCTGGGAGAAGACATTTTAAGTGCCAGATCATAATTTTAGCTGGGGAGGCAATTGTAGAGCCAGGGATATATATATATTTTTATTTTTGCAGTTAGCATTGTTGTTTTTAACTATTTTCTTTGTGAGATGATAGAGCAGGTTTAAACAAAAATGCATAAAGTATTATTTCTCTATGATTTTCTGTGTATAAATAATGTGTATTAAATAGATGAGGAGTAGAGTTTTTAGTTAACCCCCAGGGTTTCTGAAACAGTATGTCTACACAATTATATCCCTGCTATAAGAGCCT
Source organism: Dermochelys coriacea (assembly GCF_009764565.3). NCBI lineage: Eukaryota > Metazoa > Chordata > Testudines > Dermochelyidae > Dermochelys > Dermochelys coriacea. The sequence continues at coordinate 86,887,367 of NC_050068.2, read as the reverse complement.
TAAATGTTAACTCCTCTCTAAGTTTTTTGAGCCATGTGATAAAGTTAGTATTTTCTATTCTATTATATAAGTTATAGAATCAGGGACACCAGAACAGGGGAGTGGAGGCAAGTAGCTCCTGGTCCTATCACTTTTAAAAGTGGGACAGCTATGCCATTCCACTTTTCACCGGCCATAAGGGCGAGTGACAGGGGGATGGGGAGAAAGGGGCAGAGAGGAGCAAGCAGGAGGCGGGGTCTTTAGGGAAGGGGCAGTGCAAGGGCAGGGGCTCATGGAGAATGAGGGGTGGGGCCACGGTTCAGGAGCCAGTGGTCCCCCACTTTTAGGGCTCTTCTGTTGCCCCTGTATAGAATAAGTAAAACAGAACACCTTGAATAAAATCCTCTGGAATTTCTCTCAGGGTAAGCTGAGGTTGGGACTTGGCCTCACAGTTGCCAGGTTTAGCTCCCCTCCCTAGGTGAAGAGAATGAGTCCATGGGCCATGTTATGGGAGAATGTGCCTCAGAACCAGGTCTGCTGGAGTAATGTAAGGGTAGCCTGAGTTCATTCAGAGGATGTCTAACATCTGGGGAGCCTATTATCTATTGAGAGAAAGCTGTAAGGAATGGGAACTTTGGGCCCAGTCCTGTTCCCACTTAAGTCAATGACAAAACTCTGATTGTCTTACAGTGACTTCCTGGATAGAGAAGTCTCAAGCTACCTATGAATAGATCTGCAATGTAGCTTCATGGGACTTGATCCACACTTTCACAAAGCGCTACAGGATTGAAGAGATGCCAAGGGTTGGCTGTCTTTACAAGTGAGATTCAGAGACCCAAAGAGAGACTTTTCAGGTGGGGTTTGAGGTCAGTGCTTAAGAAAATGACTCATCTTTGGTCTTTGGCGTCATTCAGTGGTCCAGGTTTTTAATTCAACCAGCACTTAATACTTTCTTTTAAAATGTACACTGTTTAGTATGAATTAGTACATTTAAGTGGTTTATATACAGTATTAAAGCCTAGGGCACATGAGAATTCTATATGCAGGGCAAACCAGTGGATTACAATAAACAATTATTTGCTGGTTGGAACAAAACCTGGATGGTTGGAGATCCCTGAGGACCAGAGTTAATAATTCCTGGTTTAGGCACACAGTGAGTGGACAGAACAAGAGAAATATTCAAAAATAAACCTATTTTATATAAACCTAACTGTTGTGGGGCAACTGCCCCACACAGGGAGAAGGGGTTAAAAGCAGCACTAGAGAGGCTGTGCAGAACCCACTAATCAGGAAAGGGCTTATTGAGCCCACCAATAAGGGGAGAACTTGCTGGAGAAGCCAATAAGGGCTGGTGAGGACCACATATAAAGGGCTGTTCTGCAGAGCAGAGGGGAGTCTCTCCCTGGAAGGCAAGGAAGGAGGATTTGCTGCCTGAAGAAGCATCATAGAGTGGTGCTGGGCAGGGGCAGCAGCATGCAAGAGTGAGCTGCTGGCTGACCACTGCCAGACTGGGACCTTGCTACAAGGGCTGAGAGGGTACTAGGGCAATGGGAGAAGTGGCCCAGGGAAAATAGGCAGCAGGTTGGAGGAGGGCAGTTTGTGGCGGCCGGCTATAGGGTCCCTGGGTCGGGACCCAGAGTAGAGGTTGGGCCCTTGAATGAGCACATTCTAAAGCTAAGTGGCCCTCTCAGGGAGTGATACTGGAGATCCCAGAGTGAGCATCTCTGCTGATTGCATCTGTGGCAATATGACTTGAGGATAATACTTGGTATTCTTACAAATCTGTATATTTAAAAATTAATCAATCCTGGTACCTTCAGTTAATACATTGAATGCTTTGTTTGTGGGCAGCATTAGAATTGAATTAGGAGCTACCTCTTCTTGTATCTGACTGAATTGACATTACATTATGCTGAGAAACTATTCCTACACACAATATGAAATGACATTGCTATGGTCTTTGTCCACTAACTCAATATGATTTCTACATGGTGCAAAGGGATTGCAGTTCACTTGTAGCTAAATATCCCAACAGAGTAACTGTCTTTTTCATGCTTTCACAATAGTGTTGAATTACATGAATATCTGACTAATATCAAAGCCTCCTGGTTAAAAAATTAACTTCTGATGTACATAATAAAGCAATTACTTTGCAGGAGATGCATATTAAATTTTTTTTTTTCTTTTGGGACATTATGAAAGGCTACAAACAGACTCAGTCAATGAATTTAGAGGTGGAAATAACCCATGTTCCCTTCTGCCCATGAAGAATTTTTTCATTTAATCGTTACAATATAACTGCTGATGTGTAACAAGGCCTAGTCATCCATCAGGTTATTCAGCTCAGCCACGCTAACCCTGGGTTCCTTTCAACATTGTTTGTAGGGGGGTATCACAACTCCTTTTGCCATTGATTGGAAGCTAATGTCTGTACCTTACTCTAAAGGCCTGTGTCTGCAAGGACCCTCTATAATTAGTAGGTTTGATTTTTCTCCTAGCTTGCACCTTATGTGGTAGTTTACACTAGCAAAGTAGAGAGGAAACTATCAAATCAGAGTCTTTTCCCTTTACACACACTCTGCACAGTTGTAAATGACCACACAAGTTGCCAGGCAGTGGTGGATTACTACTTTAATGGGAATTGAGGGTCTTCACTCCCTTGCAAGAGGCATACAGCATGTCATAGCTCTGGGACATAAGTTGCCTCTGAGGTTAGAGTAAGGGCAGTTATTCCCAATGTAACTGTTTTCAGGTGTCCTCCCAGTTACATAGAGGCAAATTTGGGAATTACTAATCTAGAGCCATGTGCCCAATTCAGTGGGGGAAAAAAGCCTATATTGGCATCAGAACTATCCCTTGTAGTTCACATATGCCTTGAGATTAAGAAGTGCAATCTTTAATTGGTGCACTTAGAGAGAAGTATGAACTTAAAGTTGTTTTAACAAAAGTACACTAATTCAGTAGATTGGGCCAAGCCAACCCCATCCCACTTTTTAATGACTAGATATGGTTTAAGAACACTACAAAGGATAGAATAGTGTTTCCATGATTGTCTTGTGGGGGGTTGGGAAGGAATTTTGCCTCCAGAGCAGATTGGCAGTGATCTTGGAGTTTTTCCACAATGTGTAGATGAGGCTCACTTGCCAGGATTATCTGGGTATATCTCATTTAATCTTTTCCCTACCATTGCAGGGGCCTTGAGCACTGGTGCACCTTGGTCCTTCCTGTTCTCCGTCTGTGACACATAATAGTTTAGTCTCCTGTAGGTCTCATTTACTTTGGTCTCATTTCAATTGTTGGGTTTAGTGTAGCCTGTCATAGTCAAGATGTCAGACTAGATGGTCTAATGGTCCCTTCTGGCCATAAACTTCTATGACTTTATGATTCACTACTCTCAGGTTGAATGCCGAACACTTTTTCCTCTATAATCTCCAAAGAATCCTGGCCCACTCTCATTGACTTCAACAGGGACAGGATTTCATTCTGCTATTAGTATGCAGCCTATGGAAATGCCCATATATAGGTTTGAAAGGTTCAGATTTTGGTTTGAAAACAATAATTTCACTTTACATTCACAAACTATTGAAAAACAGTTAGAAAAACTAATAGGAAAAGTAAGAAAAATGCTGCTTGAGAATTAGTTTTGATTTAAGGATATTTTATTTGTGTATATTGGCGTGATGTTGGCAATTTGTATTAAAGCTTACAAGGCTTTATCTTTTTGAATCTCAGTGTCTACTGTCATTAAATTTTCTGATCCTCTTATTGTCTGACACTCCCCATAATTTCCCAAAACTGAAAGTAAACACTAATATTAATGTGTTGAAATTATTAGAAATAAAAATTCTGCCAAGCTGACTCGTGTGTTAGGAAATTCCCTGTGGAAACAGCCTTGCTTATTTGGATTATGATTTTAATGTTCTATTTTTTTTTAGAACACAAGACTGTTCTGTTCACCATAATTTCTTAACATCACCTCTAATGATATCTAAAGATGTTTGATGTTGACTTTTTGCTATGATTTTGAGAGAGGCTGCCAATCATTAGGGTATCTATGTTCACCATGTTGGAAAACCACCTGAAAAACTGAATCTATCATTAAGTTAATACTTGAATAATGAAGTTTGAAGCTAAATAGTAGAGTCAAGAAATAATTGCTAAAATCAAATTTAAAGTATATATAATACAAATTTGTTAAATATCTTTCTTTGGCAGGGGAGGAGTTTGAGATTGTGGGAGTCACCAAATGGTGCTGCTACAGATGGATATACGTGTTCTCTTTATCTGATTATACAGACAAGCATATCCTGGAGGAATGCTTGTTGTTGTGGTCCAATTCTTTTTAGCCTATTACTAGCAGAAGTTTGTTCTGCCTTATCCTTACTTTCTGAATTATTTCATATAACTACAGGATATTCCTGTGCAAGTGAACAAAAATTTATCAGAAAGAGGTACTGTGGTGGAGAGTCCTACCCTATTACACTAATAAAAAAGGAAACTATTTTTTTTCTGTACAACGTTTGTTTTGCATATCTTGTCAAAGTGATCATCATGTGACAGGATGTACCAACCCCACACTGGGCCACTTGGTCCAAACCAATCACTGTGGGCCAAGTAGACAATGCCCCCTCGCTACTGCTGCACATGCTCCAGATAGAAGGGACAGATAAAAGGAGAACAGCACAGATCAAACTGGGCTGGTTGAGGAGGAGAAAAGATGTGTGTTGCAGGCTCCTGCAGGGGCACCTTCAACTCACCCAAATGATGGGAACAGTGGATCTGGATGGGAACCGAGGATGACCAGCCAACAGCGGAGACTGACTGGGACACTGAGTTGCTGCCAGTCGAGGAGGTACCCAAGATGAGCCTTGTGGTAGGAAGTGACCCAGTGAATGTGTTAGAAGCTGATGCTTAAATCTTTAATTGGGAATTTCCCAGCTTCATAGGGCCCTGTGTCAGAACCCCATGGAATAGTGTGGGCCTGGGTTCCCGTATGCCAACCCCCTCTGCACTAGTGACTAGGTGTGGTTACTCGGGGATACAGCCACTAACTGACTGCTTGCTGTGCCTCATCTAGGGGCTCCAGACTGATTGTTTGCTCTGCCCTTCCCAGGAGGCTCAGGCTCAGACATAGACTGAGTGTTTCCTGGGCCCCACCAGGGGCCCTGAGTTCCCTTCATTGAAAGTGCCTGATCCAACAGGAAGTCGCAACGAATGTGTGTACCAAAGCCACATTAGACCAATGGGGGCGGTCCCACTCAATACACGGGGCCCCATTTACAGTACAAATATTTGGTTTGTTAATTATTGCTCATGTTACATTTACAGAAAACTAAAATCATATTTCAAAATAAAGAATCAAATTAAAATAAAACACAACCAAACAATACAATAAATGAATATAAAAATGAAGTAATTAAATTGAATTTAATTAATGTGACGATTAAAAAAACAAAGGACTCAGATTCAACATTTCTTTTAATATCCAATTTGATTGCACATTTTATTCATGTGCTTTGTTATATTGCCATATAGCCCCCTTTGTTATAACTTCTTTTGGTAACTCAAACTTGAAACATGGCACAGGATTTGCCAGATTCACTTGAATAATGTGGGACAGTGTCTTGTCTAACCCAAGGTTTGGTCTGAATGGTATCTTTTTTTTCTTTCTAAAAAGACTGAACACACTCTCTTCTCCTGCATTTGAGAGGGGGGAAAACTAAGACAAGCCTGGCAACTCTGGACAGTAATGGGACTTGAGACAACCACTAGGGCTTTTGAGATTGCTAAAATATGCCCATACAGGGTCCATCTGTATTCCACAGTAGTGATGTCACTTTGGAGTGCTGCCTCATCCCAATATACACTGGGGGATGTCTGATTTCTGTATAAACTTGTAATCAGCAAACTCTTCTTGCAGTTTCTCGATCTCAGGTGAAGAGAGATTGAACATGTGCTTGTATCAATCTGTTCAAAAGTGCAGTTTTCCCTAATATCAAAGTTAGCAAATGCTGCCATCTTTCACATTTCATCATTCAAAGGTAGCTTCTCACATGCACACTTGGTTACGCTATATAGAATGATCTGGCTGCACAAAAGAACTTCTGTTTTTCTTGAGGACTAATATCTTCATGCTCTTCCAACTTCTGTACAACCTGTTTTTGTGATCAAATTTACAAACAGATGTGTCTGGAAGCTGATTGTCAGCATTAGCAAAGTCTGCATCTGTAAATGAGGCAGCATTTTGGATCACTTCCACCTGAATAAACTTTCCTAGTGGCAGGTTTCAGAGTAGCAGCTGTGTTAGTCTGAATTCGCAAAAAGAAAAGGAGGACTTGTGGCACCTTAGAGACTAACAAATTTATTTTGAGCATAAGCTTTCGTGAGCTACAGCTCGCCTCATCTGATGAAGTGAGCTGTAGCTCACGAAAGCTTATGCTCAAATAAATTTGTTAGTCTCTAAGGTGCCACAAGTCCTCTCTTTCTTTTTCCTAGTGGGTTTCTCACAAAGTAGAAAGCATACTGTTAGGATATAGATATTCAGGCCTGTCTGTAAAGGCCTACACTCTAAGAATTTAGGTGTATTCTTATCACTTAGCTAGTTATAGAGGTATAAAAGAATCAAAATCACTGTCTGCCAGTGTAAGGGCCTTCTCTCACTGTGACAGTCTGAGGCCCTGTTCTTAGGCTAAGGCCTCTGGCTAAGCAGCAGAGGCAGCCATAAGCTGGGAAGCGACCGGTCACATCCTCGCTTTCCAAACTAGTCTCATTAAAATAAGGTGCTATGGGGCTGTTAGGAATACAATCCTGTCCTGATAATGCCTATCACCTCCAGAAAAAAGGAAGTGCCTAGAAAATGTAAAAGGAAACTTAGTTTGATAGCATCCCTGCCTGGCAAGAACTCAGTTATCAATAGCTGGGATGTGAAATCCTCATTTCTGTGTTGTTCCATCGCTGTAGTCCTCATTTCCCTATTGTTTGTCTGTATAATCTCTGTCTGGTTCTGTGATTGTTTCTGTCCGCTGTATAATTAATTTTGCTGGGTATAAACTAATTAAGGTAGTGGGATATAATTGGTTAAATCATGTTACATGTTAGGACTGGTTAGTTAAAGTTCAGTAAAACTATTTGGTTAAGGCATAGCTAAGCAGAACTCAAGTTTTACTATATAGTCTGCAGTCAATCAGGAAGTAGGGGGGAAACTGGAATCATGTTTTGCTAAGGGGGGGAATGGGAACAGGGACACAGTAAGGCTCTGTGGTGTCAGAGCTGGGAAGGAGGACACTAAGGAAGGAAACTGGAATCATGCTTGCTGGAAGTTCCCCGCAATAAACATCAAATTGTTTGCACCTTTGGTCCTTCTCGCATGAACAGAGAGCAACAATATCCAAAGTCAAGGGAAGTAAGTGGGTGAAGGAATAAGCCCCTTAACACATAATAGATGGTATGTAAAGTTTAACAACTTTCTGCAAAGGGAAGATACTTAAGTATTAAACACTGGAGTACAGCCTGGTAGAACAACAAATAAACTTCTGTCCTAGGATGCCTGAAAGCAGAACTTTAGTCTCCTGAACCTTGCACAGCTATTATCAACAGACAAGAAGTAGCTTTTGAGAACTGTGTACTGCTGCAACAATCTGTTAATAGCTATTTCCAGGCTAAGCCATCGAGGATGAACATGCTTCAGAATCTGTCAGTATTCAACATCACAGAAACTACAAAACTCCTCCAAGAATAACTGTCATTTTGTGCTTTTGTCAAAGTAACAGTAGTAATCAATACATACATCTTCAACATCAATCCTGACACTTTAGAAACCTGTGAAGCACCAGTAGTATCGTTGATGTGGCATGGACATCCCCATGAAATACACACACACTTACTTTGAATCAGGGTCTTAATTGAATTATTCTTACCCATGTATACACTGGCACTGTCTACAGAAAACTCAGCACAGTTATCCCGTGATATCTCATGTGAAATCATTCTCTCACCAATTTTGGAGATATATATATATATATATATATATATATATATAATTTGCATTTGCAGAGGCTGCATGAATACCAGTAGTGAGGCATAAGCCAAGTAACTGTGTTGTCACAAGATGCTTCTGGATATCAAAAATCCTCACTGTCAATGGATTCATTTTTTCTAAGCCTATGTGATTAGGGCTATCAAAAGAAAGAGAAAAGTCTTCAATTTTCATTTGCTTCAAAAGACACTCTTAGAAATAGGGAGCAATGGCACCATTCAGCATTCATGTTGACTTGGTTCTTAAACATGCATAATGTTGGCAATCTTCTTGTCAGGGAAGATATCTTTAAACAGAGTGGCTCAGGTAGTCTGAAGCAGTAAAAGGAATATTGTGCTGAGCCAGCAGAGTTGTGACTTTCAGTTATGCATGTGTCACCCGGGGGAAAAACATTTATATTTTGTACATAAAAGATCTATTTATAAAAATAAATAGATAATTAAAAGACATTCAAACAGTATAACCAGATTTTCACAAGCATGTATGTTAATATGATACAAATAGTAAGTGGAATTTTTTGTGATATAAGGATTGCAATTTTGTGTCTGTGTAACTTTTTGTATATGTAATATATTGTATTTTAATAATCCTGTTGCCTTGGATTAAAGCATCAGCTAAATTAGTTAATTAATATTTAACCCTTATGAAGACCCACTGAAAATGATACAGAAAATATTGGACCCAATAAAAATTAATAAAACAAATCTTTCTGAAAGAACATTGCAAACTGTTTTTGACAAAATACTAGGAATAAATGATATACTACCAAAAAAGAAAACTGCAAGTAAACAAATTACTTCTAGGTAACCCAGAAGTGCCCTGAAGAGGGGGGTGGATGATGATGATAATTACTGTTAATTTATTAGTAATTTATCATTATTAAACAGTCAACTTACTTTATCAGTGAAGAGATTTGCCACAGATACACAAGGAATTCAGGGCTCTAAAGACATTGCTCTGCTGTTTATGTGGTGTATTTAACTTTTCAGATGACAAGTTACATTTTTTTTCTCTTTGAGCACTATAGGACAGCTCTTGGTGACCCAGCATGCATTTAAAAAAAGTCTTGCCTGCTACTGGGACAGTGAAGGTCATGAATTTGTCCAGTGTGGTTTATATTTTGAACTGTACTTTGCAGAGTCTGCAAACTTTTGTTCAAGTCCTGCTTGGTTTTTGGACGACTTCATATTTTTTTGACCCTCAACTATTCACACATACACACAGAGAAAACCTCTGCGTAGCCTCTTCTCTCCTCATGCACATGTGTAGAACATGGGCCTGTTGCCTCCATGGTTACCATAGTACACAAGCTTGGACAGTGGCTTTCCAAGCTCTAAGCCCAATGCCCAAGACCCTAGACATATTGTTGTCTTTTACAGCACTTGAGTAAAAATATTTATATTTACTCAAAATGCTATGAGATAAGCTTATCAATGTAGGTGAGCATGACATAGCCCAATGAGTGAGACTTGAAATGATATTCTTGCCTTCTCATATGCAGTCTTTGTGAGAAGGGTATTGAAAAATATTCTGCCTCAGAGCCTAAATATTGCTTTCTTTTGTATTAAGTCAGAATCCTCATCCCAGTCAAAGGTTATGTACTGTTTGTACACCCCATGAACCAGTCCCTGAGGGAGATACTACAGCTCTAATAAATTCAGTGACTCTAAAGGTTAAATATTAAAGTGCCTGGCTGTAATGTACAATGTCTGGCGTGGCTGTAGTCACTGGGAGAGGCTACTTCCCTTCAGGATAGGAAAGAACCTTTTCAGGTATGCAGAGGTTTTTTTTTCTGGCTCCCAGTCCCTTATTTACCATCATGTAAAATGGATTTTAAATATTTATATTGTACACAAACACAAAATGCACATATGTAATGGGGACTTTAACATATCGAAATGAATACTAGACCTCTCCTTATTAACATACATATAACAATTTACAGAGTGGTCTTGTGTACCCTTCATCTGGCTTGTTTTTATTGTTGATAAAAGCTAATTCAAGTTTGGCTCTTAGTTCATGTGTTCCTCACCCTGTAGCTTAGCACAAAGAAGAAATGATGCTGATACAATATCATGGAATAAATGGGTTTATGATGGACCTTTATTTACATTAATTGCAACCTGATCACTAATCTGTCTCCCTGAGGATTTACTTCAGCATTCTAAACCTCTGAGCAGCTTTGAACCACTGCCATCAAAATAGACAGAAACATGCTGGAGAAATATTTTCCTCCTTCTTCCAAATACATGATTTTTCCATACCCAAAATTAACCTGAACTGCAGCTGACTGAATTTTTTTCAGCTAATAGTTTATTCACTGAGAAGTGCAATTTGGGATTGACAAACTGTTCATAAACACATCAAATATCAGTGAAATAAAACAGCAAGGAAAAATTCCCCCAAAAATCACATTTCATTTTGACATTTTGGAAATAAAATATTTTGATTTTTTCATTATGAAATTACATTTTGTTTTAAAATTTAATTAGATTTAAAAACAGTAGTAAAAGACACACAGAAATAAATGATTTTTGGGAGGCTGTTATTTTGGTGAAATAAAACAAAAACCATATTTGCCAAGCTGTATTGCTGACACAAGGCCCAAGATAGTAATACTCAGGCCTTGTCTACACTAAAGGGACAAGCTGATCTAAGCTACGTAATTTGAGTTACATGCATAGCGTAACTCAAGTCAACATAGCTTAGATCTACTTATCGCGGGTTCCACAATACATGATGTCAAAGAGAAACGCTCTCCTGTCGACTCCCCTTACTCTTCCCGATCTGGTGGAGTACAGGAGTTGATGGGAGAGCGATCGGTGGTCTATTTAGCGGGTCTTCACTAGACCCGGTAAATTGACTGCTGATGCATTGATCAGCGCAGTGTCAATCCTCTGGTAAATGTAGACAAGCTCTTAGTGCCACAGAAGTCACAGGTTAAAGGTTCAATATCGTATCAGAACTAGAGACATTAGTTTTATACCACTTAATAAGGGAGATTTCCAGCTGATATGCATCCACTGAGTGACAGCTCTTAAAAGAGTTTGAGCACAATAATTGTACTTATAAACTTTCTACTGGGTTCTATTTTTATTCCCCATTATGTATATAGAAAACATCTTTCAAGCCAGTAAAAGCCTTTATATTGGGACAAGCATTTTAAGTGTGACAACCATTTTTATGGTCTCAGATTATTCAGTTAGTTATATTACGTAAATGAATTAAATATTAGGGCAGGTTAAAATTGTCTTTACCAATACTGGTATTTGATGGGAAATTAGGTTTTCAACTCAGTGAATATTTTTGTGATGTCTGCTTTCTATGGAAAATTTTGTGTTTTTCCCTCAAAAATCCAAGCACCCCAAAACTGAAATAAAATATTTTTATTTGTATATGTCATTGCAATGCCTTATGGGAGTTGTAGTCACTTCCTATTCGCCTCTAGGGCTCCCCATTAGGACTACATCTAGGATGACGAACCACTGCCAAGGACTTCCATAATGCACACTGCCTATTCTTGTCAAGAAGATTTGTCGTACATCATGGGAAATTATTATTTGTATAATTGTTGCAGCTGGAGTCCTAGTCATAGATCAGTACTCTAATGTGGTAGGCACTGTACAAATACATAACAAAAAGACAGCTCCTACCCCCAAAAGCTGAGTTTTGAGCTTGAATTACTGGAAGCTGGACTGATTGGTTCATACTTCTGTTGCAATATAATGCATGTAGGGATGCACAGCATGTATTGGTACCAAGCATTATTACTTTCAAATGTATTCCAAAGTTTTCCATACAGGTTGAAGCACTTTTTGTGTAATAGCTTAGAAGCAGTATGCCATACAAAGGAAACACCAACTCACATCAATCCATCAAAACAATTACAGGCACTTTGTCAAAATGATTACTCAAGGAATACTTCTATCTAGATACTTATTTGGCTCTCATCACCATGGTATCCGAGTTCCTTCAAGGTAAAGAATGAACCATCCATTTACATAGTCTTTTTACCCCATCAGAAAAGTAGAAAGCAAGATCTATATAGAGAGCTTCATAGCATCTCAGTCTGGTTGTCTTGTGGATTTTATTCTTCTCCTAAGAGTAGTCACTTATATAAGGCTGGGTAGAGATGGTCTCAAAATTCATGGTGAATTTTGGCATTTTAATCAATATGTTTTAATATTATTTGACTAACTCTAATTTTGGCATTTTAGGACAATCCACAGTGAAGACATTCCCCTGCTTAAAAAGACTTACCGCTATTCATTTGGCACTTACAGCCAAAAGTTGTCAGTATAAAGCAGATACAATATATTATTTTGATTCATTTAAGAACTGTGCTATAGAAGTTGCCTTCACCTTACTTCATATCAAAATTAAGTGGCAATGGGAAAAGGAGGCAATTAAAAATGTAGAAAAAATAACATTTATGGTGAGAAAATCAAAATTAAGTAGAAATTCTTAAACCCTTATTTTCTAACGTTGGGTTTGTGTAAACAAATACTTTGTTTGCGGCAGGCTGGAATGTAACTCTACCCCTCACTAGCTTGCTGCATGCTAACTGTATGTGAAGACCCTGCTGATGTACATTGACAGTTTTAGTAGAGTTTAATATACTCCCCTTTTAAAGCGGGGTAGATCAAAGTATGCATTAGCAGTGTCCACACAGACAGTTAGTACACAGTAGGTTGGTGCAGGGTAGATTCAAATTCCAGCTTGACTCAAATTAAGTGTTTGTGTAGACATGCACTGTCTTTCACATACATTAATATCATTAAGCTAGTATTATATCTTATTATTTACAGAATCATTAATGTGCATTGTGTTTTACAAACATTTTTTCTCTTATTTGAGGAATTACATGGAGAGGTAATAACTGAATCAACCAGCTATTTCAGGCACATAAGTTTTGTGAGACATTTGTGCTAAAGTTTGCTCTGATATTACCTGTACAAAATGTTTTTATTATTATCGTTAGTAAAGTACTCTCTCTTATTCCAATGACTCTAATTATTGCACAGATTCTTTCAGAATATATTTTGCAAAACCTGTGTTTCCATTGATTTCATTCTTTTTCTATCTCCAGGCAATTTCCAGGGTTTTTTTTCCCCTTCTTTCTCTCAAGGCATGTGTTAATGTCACTATCCTCTGCAGCAAGGGATTTCTTAAAGGTAGACTTGTCATTTATCTTTGGAGATTAAGACACTTCACAGTAGTTATTTTTAATAGTAATATAGTCCACATGCATTTTGACGTGCCTTGGGGTTTTTTTCCCTAGCATTCCTTGGGGAATTTATATTTGAACCAGGGAGCTCATGATACACCTGAAAAACCACTAGGCTTTTGAGGTTTAACAAAATTGTTTCTCTCTAAGTGCAGCACTGCCTGAGCTAAGTCATGTGCAGCCAACAATATGACACATAGTTCTGGGTCTCTAACACAACACACATTTTGTGCTTTGGGTTCACTAGTTCTTTTATAGTTTATCCCCATTGAAGATGTTAGATGCTTGGATTTTGTGTCTTGTGATCTCCTGTCTCCCTCTTATTTTTTTTCCCCATGCTCCCTACAATTCTGATCTACTTAGTTTCTGGAAGAACTGGATCTTCTAAAATGTATCATTACTTAAAATATTTCATTATTTAATATGGTATCATGAACTGTTTCTTTAATACAGCATTCAGCTTTTTTGACATCTCAACCAGACATTTGTCCCAATTTTTATGGTCCCCCTGGAGGCCAAGGTAACAACCGGTTTCAGTCCTCTTCTCTGCCTCCTTGAAGATTGGCAGTTTGGCCCTGTGGATAGCCCACTGGACTATGACTTTGCAAACATAGGTTCTATGTCTGGTTCTGCCATTGACCTGCTGAGTAACCTTGGACCAGCCTATTCCACTCTCTGTACTTCAGTTTCCCCAACTGTAAAATTAATGTAATGACATTGATCTCCCTTGTAACATGCTTTGGGCTAGATTCATAAAATGAGTTATGTGCCTAAATCCAATATTTAGGTGCCACCAACATTCACAATACCATGGCTCAGCTGCCACTGAAACCTACAGGCAGCTAAATCCCTCTAAGTTTCCACAGCTATGTACAAAGCTGCTCCACAGATAACAAGTTTCTGAGAAAAGGAGTACTTGTGGCACCTTAGAGACTAACAAATTTATTTGAGCATAAGCTTTCTTGAGCTACAGCTCACTTTATTGGATGCATTCAGTGGAAAATACAGTGGGGAGATTTATATACACAGAGAACATGAAACAATGGGTGTTACCATACACACTGTAACGACAGTGATCAGGTAAGGTGAGCTATTACCAGCAGGAGAGCGGGGGGAAAAAAAACCTTTTGTAGTGATAATCAAGGTGGCCATTTCCAGCAGTTGACAAGAATGTCTGAGGAACAGTGGGTGGGTGGGGAATAAACATGGGGAAATAGTTTTACTTTGCATAATGACCCATCCACTTCCAGTCTTTATTCAAGCCTAAATTAATTGTATCCAGTTTGCAAATTAATTCCAATTCATATATATATATATATATATATATATATATATATATATATATATGTCATCATGTGCCAGCAATGCCCCTCTGCCATGTACATTGGTCAAACTGGACAGTTTCTATGTAACAGAATAAATGGACACAAATCAGACATCAAGAATTATAACATTCAAAAATCAATCGGAGAACACTTCAATCTCTTTGGTCACTCGATTACAGACCTAAAAGTGGGAATTCTTCAACAACAAAAACCTTCAAAAACAGACTCCAACGAGAGACTGCTGAATTGGAATTAATTTCCAAACTGGTACTCCTTTTCTTTTTGCAGATACAGACTAACACGGCTGCTACTCTGAGAGAGTCTGAGAGTCTTTATTCAAATCCAAGCCTCTTCAGGATTCTCAAATTACCTGCCTCTGCTGCCAGTGGAGCAGATCTATTAGATGTGCTCAAAGGTCACCTATCCTGCGCAAAAGTCACCCAGGATGAGCAGATTGGGAATTTTTGAGGTTGGTTGACTGGCACATGCGTATCTGCCCTCCAGAATATCCAATGGCCCAGTGCTTAGGGGACTGATGTGGGAGACCCCGTTTGAATCTCACTCTGCCTGATTTCAAGCAGAGACTGAAATCAATTGATGAAAGTGTTATGTAAGAGCTAGAATTTATTGTTTCCAGCACTACTGTAGTGCTGAGGTAAGTGAGAATCTGTGGCTTCCTTCCCCTCCCACTGTAGGAGTGAAAACTCATCCATTGGATAACTCCATTGACTTAATTTAGAATTACCCCATGGATAAGTTTAGCTCAAATATTAGTCATGGTTACACAACTTTAATTTGAGTTGCTTAAAAAACATAATTAACCCTCACAACACCCTACATGGTGTAAGGCAGGTAAGTATCATTAATATTATGGCAAACCTAATGCACTTTGGAAGACTGAAACACACGTTTATTAACTTCCCACAGTCACACAGTGCATCTGTGGAAGGGTTAAGATTTGTTTACACAGGGATATCCAAGAAAGTTAATCTAAATTAACTAAAGATATGCATTTGATGTGGATTAGTTAAATGGCATTAGACCTCTGTGGACACTATTATTCAGAATTAAAGGGTATTTAGGCCTGGTCTACATAAGAAAATAAGGTAGGCTTAACTACATCCCCATGTGGACATCATTAGGTTGACAGAAGAATTCTTCCCTCAACCTAACTACTACCTCATGGGGAGATGGATTACTCTGCAGACTGGAGAGCCTCTCCCATCGATGTAGGTAGCATCTACAGTGAAGACTGCAGCTGTAGAATTTCAAGTGTAGACAAGTCCTTAATTGCTCTAGTTTAATTCATTTTGGAGGTTAATTAACTCAACCAAATTAAGATCACTTTAATTCTGAATATGGACTGTTCTAAACTGGAAACATATATCAGCATAGCTGTGTCTTTCAGGGGTGCAGAAAACTCTTACCCCCAGTAAGAGCTAACCCCCATTATAGATAATGCTAGGTCAAAAATTCTGTCGACCCAGGTACGACCTCTTGGGGAGGTGGATTAACTACAATGACTGGGGAACCCATCCCATCATTGTAGTGAATGTCTACACTGAAGCGCTACAGCCCCAGAGCTGCAGCTGTAGAGTTTTAAGTGTAGACATAGCCTAAATTTGTTCACACAAGGGTTTAATGTGGTTTAACTAATCCACTGTAAAGTCACATCTTTAGTTAATGTGGATTAATTTTCCTAGATTTCCCTGTGTAAACAAGCCTTTAGAAATAGATTCCCAAAAGCCCTGATGCCCATCTCCTTGTTTTCATCACTAGATAACAAACCTAGTAAATTAATTACTATTATATTTGATTAACTTACTAGCTGGTTATTTTATTACTGTTGAATTCTTGTGAGAAGAATTTGCATCTTTTGTTGTAAGAACTTGGAAAATGAAATACTATTTGAAGGTATTGTTCAATGTTTGAGTCTTTCATCAGTTGTCTTATCTCTTTCTTTTGCATTTTACTAGCTTTTACCAGTAGAGATCAATTGAAATGGGAATTAATTCAGGGAGAGCCTCTGGTCTGTGTTATATAGGAGGTCAGATGAGATGATCACAGTAGTCCTTTCTGGCCTTATAATGTATGAATCTATTAAATAATCACAGTTACCTTTAGGTCTTGTAAGGCATAAATGATCATTTTTGGTAAATGCTATCATGTCTCCATGGGTTATTATGAAGCTGTGTGGAAAAAGGCAATTCTATTTAAATTTAAAAATATCATAATCTTCCATTAGTTTTATTTTGATTTGGAATTAATCCCCAAACATGAACATTATCTACAAAAGGGAAATCCCAGGTGCTCATGGCTCCAGTGCAGCCAACTAAGGAGGACTGCTTTGGAGCCACAAACCCCGGAAGCCCTTGATACCATGACTCCAGGGCAGTCCCCAATGCTGGCTACCCCAGAACCAGAAACCCTGGACTTACCCACTCAAAGGTAGTCTGCCAGGCAGACAGCTAAGGAGCTGGGCAAGTGAGAAGACAGGAAACTGGACTGTCAGGTCTGCGATGTAGGCAGCCAGGCCCAGTTGTTAGAATAGGGCAGGGGGACAGGTCCCCATACTAGCCAGAGTTCAGAACCAGGAGCCGTGTGTCAGATACCAGGAATCAGGCTGAATGAGGAAACCAAGAGTTTAAGACCAGAAGACAAAAGCAAGTAGTGGTGAGTGAGCAGTCTAAATCAAGAGCACAGCTGTACAAACAACTTCCTATTCCTCCCTCTGACTTAAGAAGTGGGAGTGTGCCAATTGTAAGCAGCAGTGTTCTACTTAAAAGGGCCCAGAGGTGGAGCCTCCTACCTGATCTGGGTTTCCAGGAGTACTGGTCCTAGCTTATGCCAGTAAATTGTTTGGTGGAGGCTTGAAATGTGATGATCCCCACCCTCCCATAATTTTATGGACCTGGGTTTTAGACCGATTGGTCATTCAATACACTGTTTTCTATTGGACCTTCACAGAAATCAAATCATCTCTATAAAACATTTCAATTTGAATGAATCTGCATTTCCTTACTGCAAAATGTTCCATCAAAGAATTTCCAACAGCTTAAATTATAAACCTATTATAGAAATTATAAACAAGAAGAAGTTGGTTAAACTTGATAAGAATTTTGGCATTTGCACTAACATTTGCGATAATGAGACACACACAAATCTACATTAAAAGAACATTATTAAGATTTCAAGGTAAAGTACTCAAAAGGTAGGAAATGTCGGAATTACGGTGGTGTGTGCAACCTTAATGTAGCTCTCTTGTGTGTATGCCTTATGATGCAGTCTTTAATTACATGATCACATATTATTTTTTCCACAGGACCCTTGACCTCTTCAGCGCACAGGATAGATGGTGCTCTCTTAATGAGTAGCTACTCAAAATTTTGTTTTCTCCTTATTGTTCCATGTGTGGCCCTGTGCCTTAATTATTGTTAACTATTCAAACTGTGCTCCAAAACCAGAGTTATTAATTTCCATATAGGATTTTTTTCTGTGATGCTCCTTAATATATTATAACTGAGTGCTTCACAAACATGGTGTTCATACACCCTTGTGAGGTGAGGGGGTGGTATTATCCCCATTTTACCGATGGAGAGCTGAGACTCAGTGGGATTAAGAACAAACGTATCTACTAATTTGAATGCCCAATTTGAAACACATAGGAACTGATTTTTCAGAGTACTTAGCATCATATAGCACTTTATAACTTCAAAGCACAGATCTCATTGACGTCAGTTGCAGCTGCGAGTGCTCAATAGTTCTGTAGATTAGTCCTCAGTGTCTCAAATTAGGTACCTAGAAAATGAGGAATATGGAATTAATTCATAGCTGTGAAAGTTTAGTTAAACGACTTATCCAGCCTATGTGGCAGATGGAGGGACTGAATCCAGTTGTACAAGCAACATTTAACTCCCTTAACCAAGACACCACCCTTTATTTTTCTGCAGTCCACTGCCTCATCCACAGTACACCTTCCAAGTTTTACAACACATTAAGCAGAGGTCCTGCAAACAACAGTCTCTTATGCTACACAACCCTGACTCATTTCCAGAGCTGCTGTGCACTGAATGAGGCTGTGGAAAAAGTAGTATATGATCATGTATCATGAATGCTTATGGGGGCCAGGTTAAGGTTGCACAGACAACCTTAATTCTGGCATTCCCTAATTTTTAAAAAGAAAAGGAGTACTTGTGGCACCTTAGAGACTAACAAATTTATTAGAGCATAAGCTTTCGTGAGCTACAGCTCACTTGAAGTGAGCTGTAGCTCATGAAAGCTTATGCTCTAATAAATTTGTTAGTCTCTAAGGTGCCACAAGTACTCCTTTTCTTTTTGCGAATACAGACTAACACGGCTGCTACTCTGAAACCTAATTTCTAAGTGTTTGGCTTTATAACCTTAATGTTATTTTATTTATTTTTATGTAATTTCCTATGTTTTTAAAAAAGTCTGCTGAAAAAACAAATGCCATGGCATCATATTGACACCCACATAGTTCATCAGCAGGTTTGGAACCTTTAGATAAACAGAACAGCTTTTGTCATATGAGCCAAAGAAGTAAATGGCAGTGGTAGTAGGTTGTCATCCTGTGTCGACTAGCACTAGAGGGTGATAGAACACTTTGTAAGCGGGCTTTACAGATATTTGGAAATGGTGAGACTCAGGGATCTTGAGTTCCATTCCATTGTCTGGAGGGGAGTGTTCTCTAGTGGACACAGACTCTTCTACTCAGTTCCTCCAAACTTGATCCCTTTTATCTTTTGTCCTCCAATCACCTGTCTCTGTCTTCCATTCTCTGGTTTAGGTTCACTGTCCACAGTGCTCTTGCCTAGCCAGTCCCAGTTCCCCTCCATCTGACTTTCTTGCTCCTTCAGCCTCCAGTTGCTTCCCGTGTTACCCATCCCTTCTCACTCTAGTGCCCAGCTCCTGGGATTTCTCATCCAGTCTGTGTCCTCATCTCAGCACCGAGCCTGTCTGTTTGTCTAGCCAGTCCCAGTCTCTCTCCCACACTCCCCATCAATTCCCAGTCTCCCCACACCACAGCCAGGCACCCAATCCCAGTCGCATCCACCTCACCTTACTCTCAAACAGCCAGCAGCAGTGTTTGCCCTTCCATAGCTTTCAGTCCCAGTTTCTCTTCCCCCCCCCCAACTAGTGGCCAGTCCCTATCTGCTTACCGCCATCTGCATTCTTCCAGTTTCAATCTACTCCCCGCATCCCCTCCACCAGTTCTGTCTCTTGTCTCCACTGTATTTAAATCAGGCAGTTTTCTCCTGCACACTGCCTGGGCCCAGCAAGGAAGTCACTGATTGCACAGGAGAGAGACAGGTTTCTTGCCCTCTGTTCCAGTGCCCAGCCTTGTCCTGGCCTGCAACAGCCCAGACCTCTGCTCAGCACTGAGCTCTGAAATCTCTGAGATTTAAGCTGTGAAGCTCTAGCAAGTTTCTATTGAGCATGTGCAAACTACGGTTTTTAAAAGGTTTATCACTTGACCAAATCTGGGCAAATTTCAAGTTCTTGCTCCAAAGTGTAGGAGTATTATAGCTTCTCAAAGGAATGGTCAACAAAAACTTTTGCATGGGCAAAACAACATACTTTTTTCCTTGCCTTTTTCTTAGTGGCTTAATGACTCTAGGATATTTCTCCCCCCCCCCAAAAAAAAAAAAAAAGAATTAGCCTGAGGCAGACCCTCAGCTTGGAAAATTTCAGACCAAGCAGTAAGTTTAGCAAAAGCTATAAGTAAGCATGGCAGAATTTGTTCTTTAAATTTTTAAAATAAATGTTAGTTAATATTGATACATATTTTAAAGCATTTTTTCAATTTTTATCAATTTAATTGTCACAGTATGGGAAATTATGGGGAGAGGTCAGACAATTATTTAATGACAGTAAACATTGACATTCAAAAAGTTAAAGCATTATTACTATTAAAACACATACTGTCAATATCACAAGTCAAAATATAGAAAATAAATATCTATAAATCAAATGCTAAGAAGTTCTCAAAGAGCATTTTTCTTATTTTGTCTAGCTGTAAATTTTATCACCACCAGTGGAAATATTTTTTTGTTAATTCGTGTGTGTATGGTGAAATAGATGTTTACTGGCATTTATCAATTAAAAATCTAATTCTTACAAGCCTAGTTATAAGTAACTGATAACATGTTCTTATAATGGAAAGTGTTGGGCAATCTTAATAATTGGCAGTCCTATGAGCTCTGCCTATAATATTAATACATTCATAAACAAAAACTTCATTTAAAAGGGATTGAGCCTCATTAAATAACTTATAAGCAAAAACTTCATTTAAAAGGGATTAAACTTCATTAGCTGTGACTATTCTCTCATGCAGACCCTTAAAAGCAAGGAAATGTCAAGTTATGATGCGTCTCTTAACCATACTCTAATATCCACACAGCAGGATTCCTGGTAGCATTGGCAACAGATTCCACATTTTTACAAGGCGCTTCCTTCATCCTCCAACTAAGGAAACACACTACCCAGAACACTTTAGTCTCCTTCACAGTGTAGGGCAAAAACATAAACAAACCTCAGCAGCATTAGCAAATATTCAGATATATGTGGAGAGGTTAAGTACATAGTGTGTTATGCATATGTGGAGAAAGCATTAGGTCATAATTAAGGTTTTCTGGTATATGGTGAAGGAGATTAATATATGTGGTATGTTTCTCTAACTGTTGGAGGGAAAAGTAAGTTTTTTTTTAATGAAGATAAAAGGGCAGGTCTTCAGCTGATGTGAATTATCATTTTATACTAGCTGAGGATCTTGCCCCCAAAAGTCTGACACCATCATTACAAATGTGGTAGACATTAGGGTATGGTAAAAAGAGGTGCCATAACTTGACAATTCATTGCGTTAGGAAAATGTAATGCTTCCCTAAGCAAAATTATTTTAAAATAAAGTTTGTGTTTTTTTGTTTTTTTTATTTTTTAATATTAGCAAGATTAATGGTATTGTTCTCTCATGACTTCAGTGGAACTACTTATGTGCTTAAAGTTAACCATGTGCTTAAGAGAGCTTTGGCTGGACTAGTTCCGAGTGATCAGCATCAGTAAATAGTCTAGCATACTTCAGTTGTTTTAAATACAGTTAAAATAAAACTTTCTTTAAAAAGGAAACAGTGGGAAATGAAGCAAAATTTCCTTCTGATGTCAGTGGAACAGATTCTCTCCTGTGACACAACTCCCCTCAGCCCATTACAGAAAGGGAGGAGTGGGCATGAGTGAGCCTATTCTAGCTTCCTAATCTTGGGGGCCATCCCCAGGCCTGATACCACTTAGAGCAGCTGCCAAGGAGCTCCAATTTATACCTCTGGCCTAGGGTTATTAGTGGACCCTATGCCAGTTGAGGATTGGTGTAAGAGTTTCAACATGTCCTTCCTTATCTCCAACATACATTCCCAGCCAGGAAAGGGAGAAGGAGCAAAGATGCAGAGTCAAGCAGCAATACATGTGCCAGCAAAAAGTTGCCTTGTGCCAGAGGAATTCTCTGCTAGTCAGTTGCAAATGGATTATGGTCCTTTTTATGCCATTTGAGTTCCTCAAATGGGCCATAAGTGGGCTTTCAAAACATGACACAATATTTCCTGAGGTTAATTTCTACAATAGTTCAACATTTTGTGTGCCCCAAGAGCTATCATTCTTCCACAAAACACAAAGTGGAGTGAGGTGGCTTTTTTGTTTTTTGTTTCAATTTCATCTCTCAGAATTTTGGGGGTCCATTTTTGCACTCTGTGTACAACAGTGTGTGTAAAACATGAAAGTTCTCTAAGCATTTCACTTTCTGTGCTTTCAAAAAGCTCTTGCTTGTAGCTCATCCTATGCAGAGAAAAACATATAAATTGTTGGAGATAAAATCTTAATCTACGGAAAAGAGGCATACATATGCCTTTATGCTAGTTACCTGTCTGGTAAAATGAGATTGTCTCCCAGTGGAACTACATGTATTTCTGCTAGTGATTAACAAGCACATAATGGTGTTATTTAGTAATTTTTATTTAGATGTACAGCGCTAGTTTGACATTTTAAGATACCAATATATGCAGTGGAAAGGCTCTAGAGTGCATATTCTTTTCGATTATTAATGTTTATTCTAATCTTTAAAAAAAACATACAAAGGGCAGAATAATTATATCAAAACAGAACATGTTTTTTTTCCTTAGGCTGGTGCCTGCAATGCTGTTTATATTTGTCTTTTTTTCTTAAAGAAAAAATCTGTTTTGCAGTTTCCCAGGCTTGATCAAAAGCTTTATTGCATTTCATTAAAATCTTAGTGAAATGAATATATTTCCATTAATTAGGCTGATGTATGATAATGACTGTTCCTTTATAAACCTTTCTGGATAGATTATTTTCCGTAAGGTACCCAGGGAGCAGCTTTAAAGGAATGGAAGACCCTATTTTATATACACACAAAGCACCTTATGAAACAATTTGGCAATTTTTAAAATTAAAAAATGAGGCAACCATGGTATTTTTTTATTCCTAATTTGAGCTTTGTGTTTGCATGTCTAGCATTTACCCACACTAATGTAGAGACTTGGGTTTAGTTTATATTTTTATTTTTTGGCAGTATTAGGGGAATGGCTGCTAGAAATTATTTTAATCCATAAAAAGGTGCTTTTTAAAATGATGGAATCAGAAATTATATATGCCTTTTGCCAACTGTAGCATCTTTCCTGATAGATCATATTAGTTTGCCCTATTACTATTTTGATAAAAATCTAACATTTATTTGTTTATTTCAAAGAGCAACTTTGCCCAAGGCACTTTAGAGCTTCTTCATTGAATATCAAATTAATACAGTAAAGTGTCTTACAAATAGCTTTCCATTAAAAGAAACAAGAAGAAGAGATGCATTTAAAATACAAGTCCTGATCTCCTGTTAATTGCTGAGCTCCTTCTTGGAGATTCTAGGGGTCCTCGACTACCCTTGTCAGTAATTGGAGCTCTAAGTGCTCACCATCTCTCAGTATCATAACCTGACAATCTTACTTGATCTATTTGGCTGAGATTTTCAGAGGGATTTGTGGGTCAGTTCTTTTAAACTCCTTGAAAATGCACATCTCTGTTCCCAGCTGTCTCAGGTGAGCATCATATCAGAATAAGGGGTCTGGTCAGTGGGCCCAGTTGTGCTCCTGTTGAAGTCAATGGCAAAACTTATTGACTTCAATGGTGAAAGAGCATACCCAACAGGACTTTTTAAGTGGGAAAGCTGCAGTCACTTGAGTGAATTCCACAGCTATCTTTGTATGAACCAGAAGTATCCACTCATGTTGTGCTGTACAAAAAAGTGTAGAATTTGTATCAAACAGTATAATCAATAGATAGCAATTTCAAGTATTAACTGGGAGGAACAAAAATGGATGCATGAAGAATTCTCACTGGCTTTTTGTAAGACATGCACGCACACATGGATACTGGCTCTTATTAAAAACAACGAGGAATCCTTGTGGTACCTTAGAGACTAATACATTTATTTGGGCATCAGCTTTTGTGGGCTAAAACCCACTTCTTATGCCCAAATAAATTTGTTAGTCTCTAAGGTGCCACAAGGACTCCTTGTTGTTTTTGCTAATACAGACTAACACTGCTACAACTCTGAACCTGGCTTTTATTAGTAGAACACGTGGAAATGACTTTTGTTCCCACTCCAAAAAACTGATGAAAATGGGAGTAGGAAGAGGTTGTATTTATGGAAATTTTCCTCAAACAATTTTCAATTTCAAATACAAAATGGTAAATGACTGCCTAGAAAGGAGTACTAGAAAAGGCTCAGAACATTATAATGGATCACAAATTAAATATGAGTCAACAATGTAATATGGTTGCAAAAATAAAATAAACATCATTCTTGGGTGTGTTAGCAGGAGTTCTGTAAGCAAGACATCAGAAGTAATTCCTTGTGCTCAGCACTGATAAGGCCTCAGCTGAAGTACTGGGTCCAGTTCTGGACACCACACTTTGGGAAAGATGTGGACAAATTAGAGAAAGTCCAGAGGAGAGCAACAAACATAGCATATTCCTATTCCCAGAAGACTGTTGCAGGGGCCAGACGCCCCGCCGCCGAAATGCTGCCGAGAAATGGCAACACTTCTCAGTGGTATTTCGGTGGGTGGTTCTGTGGCGGCCACACTTGGCGGCGGCATTTCGGCAGCGCGGTGTCCTGTGGGCGCACACAACTGCCCTGGCGGGTGCCATTGCACCCACAAACACCACATTGGGGACCCCTGATCTAGATAATAGTTTGTCATGCCTTGGTACAGCGTAGGGTTGCCAATTTCCGATCGCACAAAACCGAACACCCGTGCCCTACCCCACAGTTTGCCTGAGGCCCCGCCCCTGCTCTGCCCTTTCTCCAGGGCCCTGCCCCTGCTGGCTCCATCCCCTTCTCTCCATCACTCACTCTCTCCCACCCACAGTCACTTTCATCAGGCTGGGGCGGGGTGCAGGAAGGGAAGGCTCTGGGTGGAGCTGAGGATTAGAGATTTGGGCTGTGGCGGGGAGGGGCACTCCAAGCTGGGGCCGAGGGGTTTGGAATGTGGGGCGGGGCAGGCTCTGCCTTTGAGTGTGGACTCTGGAGTAGGACTGGGGATGAGGGGTTTGGAATGTAGGAGAAGGCTCAGGGCTGGGGGCCAGGGTGTTACCGCAGCTCCTGGGAAGTGGTCACCAGGTCCCTGTAGCCCCTAGACACATGGTTGGCACCAGGGAGGCGCCGTGCACTGCCCTTGCACCTGCAAGTGCTGCCCCCACAGCTCCCATTGGTCGTGATTCCCATCCAATGGGAGCTGCAGAGCTCACCCTCAGGGCAGGGGGCAGCGTGTATATGTAGGAGCAGGATTTTATATTTATACTATAAGAATTAATGTATGATTTGATCATCCTGCCAGCCACCATTTTTGAATAGCAGAAAGGAACGACCCTCTGGGACACTGGTAGAAATGCATCTGACAGACTGCTAGTGTCTGTACTGATGTTAAGGCAGGGACAGACCAGAACAATCCTTATGACTGATTACGGTCATCCTTTTGTTTTAGGATAAGTTATAGTGTCTACTATGGCTTCCTATATGTATTATACATTGGGCACTCTAATTAAATATACATTTCTTTGTTTTAAGGTTTAGTAAGTAAGAGACAGGATCTTGTATTGTATCTATGTTAAGGAGATTAGAGGAATGTTGAAGGCCCAGACCACAATGTGAACTGTTTTGTTTACAAGATTTAATAAGGTTTAATTTACCTTGCTCAGCATAAAAACTGTTGTATACTTTTGAAGGTCTCTGTAAAAGACTGTTTGTGTGAATGAAGAATGCATGCATCAGGAAAAGATAAGGTGTGAAGGCCTTTGTTAAAGTCAGATGGTCAAAGAAGGAGGAGTGAAAAAACTTAACCATCAACCACATCCATAAGTGAGGAAGGGCAGACTGACGACCCTGAGGTGGAGGCTGGCACCCCTAAAGACGAGACAACTGATTATATCAAACCCAGGATGACCCTCTCGGAGGTGTTTTGGAATGTTATCATCAAAAAATAACACCAATGAAGGAATAACCGGTCACAAACTGACACAGCAAAATTCATAGACTTCAACAGAGAAAAAAAGACTATAAGGACAGGGTGCTTGCCCGTGGGACTTTTGGTTTATCTTGTCACAACTCCAGGAGCATCGGATCATGACCGACAGAGCCCGGCTCCCGTCTGCGACCAATCTGGCTGGCCACGAGATTGATCCAGTCTCTGGACTAGTAATTGTAAACATCAACTGGCAGGACGCTCTGTGTGTGTGTGTGTGTGTGTGTGTGTGTGTGTGTGTGCACGAGAGAGAGACTGAAAAGCATATGCTAACTGCTGTATTCTCAATAAATGTGGCATATTGCTTTTTTCCCTGAAAAAGATCCTGTGTGCTACTTATAAGCATAACACAGAGCCTCCCTGGTCACCAATGCATCTAGGGGCTGCAGGGATCTGGCGGCTGCTTCCGGGAGTCATGTGGAGGTAGGGCATGCAGGGTGTGTGCCTTAGCCCTGGGCCCTCACTGAGCCACTGACTGGACTATTAATGGTCCAGTCGGCAGTGCCAACTGCAGCCTCCAGGGTACCTTTTCGACCGGATGTTTCGCTCAAAAACTGAATGCCTGGTAACCCTAGTACAGGGGAGCAGAGTAGATAGCTTATCAAGGCCTTTTTCAGACCTATGTTTCCATGATTTTTCATGGGAAAACTGAAATATGTTGTGGTTTCTTTTTTGTTTTTCCCAATTAAATCTTTGTGGAAAGCAGACACTTTCAGCTAAATTTTTTGATTAGTCAAAAGCACAATTTTCAGTCAAAAAGTTTCACCAGAAAAATTCCAACCAGCCCTACTTTATTAGGCTTGATCTGGGACACCTGCAAGAAAACACAATTACTTTTCAAAACTTGGAGTAGAGTGGAGACAAATCCCTTTATAGAGGGAAGTATATACAGGTTGCTTGCTGACAGCATGCTCGCTAAAGTAGCACAGGTGCCATACTAGGAAGAGTTATATAAGCAGTCTTCTGCAATTGAGCAAACTATACTATTGCAGTTAGAAATCGGTTTACCATACACAATCCTCTGCCGTCAGACACAGACTCCACCCCTCTTCTGCTTGATTTAGTGCAGGGACTTGAAATTGGGTTTCCTATAGGAGAGGAGAGCACCCTAAGCCCTCAGCTCCTGGATATTCTGTGTTGGGTGTTCCTCAATCCCTCCTGTTGAAACTGTTCCACTTAATATTAACAATTAAACACTTGATGGTGACTAGGTGTTCCAGCACCGATAACCGCATATGTGAAATTATATTGCTGGCATTTATCATTCAATAAGCCATCAATTCAAAACCAAGATTTAGAGACACCTTGTACTATTACATTAAGCATTACGTATCACCCCCTCTCCACCTGGTTACCTCCTTTAATGCCAATTTTCTTACAGGTTTTGATGGACAGGTCTGGGTTTTTTTGGATCCCACCATCCACTCAGTGGGGTATATCTTCTGTCTTTTTTTTTCTATGAAATTATTTGGTGGTGCCTTCACCCCCCTCGCTTCTTCCTGGCAGGGTCACCAAGGCAGCTTGGGCGGAAAATTCTAACTACAGAGTAATCTTGCCAGCTTGTTGGAGACTTCCAAGAAATAACACAAACACATTAAAATATATTTAACACAATAATTATATTAAACAGGAGACAAATACAACATAAAAGGGTAAAACACTATTTTTAGGGTCACCAGTGCCCACACTGCAAATACCCATGACTTGATGTAGCAAATGTAAAATTAGTGTGCCGTTGATATGCATACTTTGCTGGGGCCCTTGATGACATATAACCACAAAATTCTTCTCTGCAGTGGTTTAGCAGGGTGGCTGACTGGATTCAGTACAGCCCAAAGAACTCACAAGTGGGAGAAGGTGGTAAATCCCTCAACAGATGTAATATGCAGCAGGTTATAAAATCCTAACACCCTTACTCCCTGGCTTGAGGACACAGTTCAGGGAGTAGGGGGTCCCCAAAACAAATTCCCTAACTAACTAACTAAAAGATGATGCACTCATAAACTCCATGAATTATCCTCAGGTTCAGAGATGACTCTGGACTCCTTAGTCACTGCAGAGGGGCTGCTCTCTGCTGGCAGGGATCCTCCTCAGGCAGGAATCAGGCTGCATCGATCTCAGGATTTCCCCTCACCACGAAGGGGTGCACGGCTCAAGCTGTAGGTTATACAACTACACTAACATCCAAACGGTAGCCTCCTAGCCCACCCTCCAGACACACACTCTGCAGGCATCTTCCCGGGACTAGCAGACAGAGCAGAGCTGACCATGTGGTAACTGGTCTCCCCTAGGGAGCTGGAGGGCGAACTCAGCCTGGCTGGGAAGTTTCCCAGCAAATGCTACAAATTGGAAATCATCAGTGGGGAAGGAAAAACCCAGCTGAGGGATCTGCTGTCAGGTCCCTAGAGGCCTGTTCTGAGAGGGAACCCTGTATACAGGCCTGGGACTCACCAGCTCCTCCCTACCCTTTCCCTCACTGGCTCCAGACTAACTACAAAATGGCTTCTCCCTGGGAGGGGCATCTCACTTCCTATTGTTGCTGGTTGGACTCTGAATCTGCCTTCGTTCCCCCTCCCTACCAGGGACAGCGTGCCTCTTCCTGAGCTGCTGGCAGACAGAGCCCTAGGAATCTATACTCTCCTTGGGGGTTACAATTACAAGTTGTCTCAGTCGATCTCAACAGGAGCCTCTGAAAGAAAGCAACTTTAAAATTACTCTGAGACAAAAGTCATTAAAAACAGCTGTTCAATGGCTCTTGTAGAGCAATATGTGTGGATTTGAAAGTAATGATATTACTTTTAATACTTTGCATTCATTTTGTCATTGTTTTAATTATGTTGTGTGTCTGTCTATCACAAGCTTTAATTGTAATTGTTCCTAAAAGTCATTGATTGAAGTCAAAAACTTTCACTTAAGTTCTAAAGCGGAACTTGAATTCTTAGAACTTTGTTCTGTAGAAGCTTTTACACGCTTGAACGTATATATTTGAAAGAAAAAAAAACTAGTAACTTTACTCTGATTCTTTTTATCTCTCAGCAGCTCTGATAATATGGCTAGTTCTGACAACTCTGGGACACTTGGGAATAATGAGTTGAAATGACATTTAGAAAGCTCCGTTCTGTACAACAAGCTCCCAGGACTTTCATAAACAGCTTAGGAAACCACTACAGACTTATACGTTATCTAGTTAAAGGGGTATGCATGCCTGGAATGACTAGCCTTTCATATTTTCTTCCTGTTAGAAATCTAATGTAGCATATGAGATGAAAATATGTCGCACATCTTATTATGACTGTTTTGCCTGTGGGAGACAAAAGTAATTACATGCTTTTTGTTGTTGTTATACTTATCAAGTAAGTACGAATGAAAGAGATTTTTTTTTAGCTCAAAAAGTTGTCTTCCAAATCTAGAAGGTAGTTTTTAAGCACTCACATGTATTTAATTCTCCTATAGCTCTTCTCTAACAGAGATTAGAAACAACATCAGAAAAAAATATTCACTGATTATTAGATACCAAATAAAGAACGGATCAATGGCTAGGGCGGGTAGCCCAGGACTCAGGAGACCTGAATTTAGTTTCTTGCTATGCCACAGACTTTCTGTATGACCTTGGACAAATCAGATAGGGCCAAATTTTCAATGTCTTTAGTCCCTCTTAATATGGATAGTCAATTCCCTCCTCACCCACTCAAAAAGCAAATGAACACAAAACCCCACGGTATCTGCTATATTTAATTAATACAGTAGTATAGTACTGATCCAGTGCAATTGCTTGGTAAACATTGTCAACACATTTATAATAGTAAATAATGAGGCCTGGGAACTTATGATGTAGGTGTTTTAGGTGACTTGGTGGTAAAACATGTGAGTTTTGTCTGCACTACAGATTCTACTCTTGCTGAAATCAGTGGAGCTGGAAATGTGGTGAGTGCTGGCTATGAAATTGGTTGGCATCGGCAAGATCTGTGAAGTTAAGCACTGCAGGAAATTACAGTAGGTATGACCAACCAGGCAGTCACCTATTAGCTACTCATCCTTTTGCAAGATCCTCATGTGGCTTCTGTCTCTTTATCTCAATTTGTTTGCTACCCAACACCATAGTATCTCAGCAATTCCCAAATAAACTAGACTGGGAGAGTGAAGTCCTTGCTTTCTGCTCTTCTCCCTTCCATGGTTATAGGAAGCACTGTTTGAGATATAAATACAATTCTGGTTTTCTATGGAAGGGTGTCTGTATGAATTTTCCCCCCCCACCCCCATTTTAACTTTAAAATGTTTGTATAATTCTATTTAATTGTATTTATTTATTGTGCATTATTTTTTATTCCTTTCAGTTATAGTAACCAAACTTTCTCTAAAAAAAAGAGGGCCTTTCAGAGTACACTACATGTGGTCAAATTCTGAATTAGTCTGACATTCCTAGAAACTCATTCCACAGCTGAAATGCCTGGGCTGACAATGCTTTACCTCTGACTCTCACACACTTCATCATGGGTTCTGTGAGCTGCATTGTCCCAGAGGAGCATACCTGTCTTTGTGGGCTGAAAAAAATTCTGGTCACTGATTTGCTGATAACTTTAAATATCAAGACCCAATGCTGGAACTGGGAGTAGATGTGGACTGGGACCCTGTGGAAAGAGCAATGCTAGATACTAGATTCATGACGGCTGTTCAAGATGGAGCTGTTCCATAGCAACCCTGTGAGGGAATGCCATGTTGCAGACTCCCCTGCCTTAATCCATGAGTAGTTGCTGCCTGCTCGAAGCAAGGTGGCTTATGCCTTAAGCTCAGCATTATTCTCTAAACAATTAACTAAGGATAACAAAACTCGGGATCTGTCTGTCTGTGCCTTTAAAGAAACAATCTTTAAAGGTAAGTTGCAATACTTGAGGGCAAGACCCTCACCAGGCTTTGGGATGCTGGGCTAGCACTGAGGAGAAGAGCTGGATCCGCAGCATCCTGGTTTTACCTAGCACTGGCCCTGAGAAGCAACCACACCTTCATAACTGGCCTGTGGCTCCCTTTTGGTCAGTCTCTTTCTGATCCTTCTAGGCCTCTGGAGGACTAAGTCTTGGTGGTAGTCTGGCCTGAGTTATTTTTCCTTGAGCACAAAGATGTCAGAGCACCAATTTATCCACTAGGGGACAGAGAAGGCCTTACAGACCCTGTCATAATGGTGCATTCCATGGAAGAGGCAGATTAACCGCATTCTGTACTGACTGGAGCCTTAGTATTTTTCCTGGTTTTTACTGTTGCTGTAATCCAGTGAGTTGGATTGATCAGCATAGGAGAGTGGCTGAGGAAGCAAATGCTGGGTTGCTATTTTGGTAAATGGGGGACAGATTAGGGGAATAGTTTGAATATGGAATTGCTAGAGGGTTGGCAGAAACTCATCATTGCTAAAATGTGTATTTCAGGAAGATGCCTGTGTGATACATTGGCACTATAACTCTAGTAACTATAATACAGCTCGAATGCAGTTCTACAAACTCTAATGGACAAAAACCAAAATACTATTTTGCGCTTAATAGGGCACACTTTTGCCAGATGAAAAGATTTTAAAAGGTCCTGGTCAAAGAGGATTTGCAAACTATAAAGTCTAACTAAGAACAAAAGCACTGCATAGTATATAACACAGAGGCCTTCACAAATTGAGTTAGTAGGAAGCCCCAGAAGCTGTTTATCACATAATATGTGATAGAATCAGGAGACACAAAAGCAAGTCATGGCTAGAGACATCTAAGGATAACCTCCTGACCCTTATTCAAGGAACAGAATGGAGAATAATTAATTTTGGAAGGGAATCCACTTACTTTGGAGACCCTTACATTATAGATATGGATAGCTGGATGTTGGATGGGTTGTTCAGAGACCAGAATAGGACTTTTAATAAAAAAAGTGTTGATAAGTGGTTTACCTTTATGAAGAGAAATTTAAAAATTAATACCCACAAACTTAAAATCATTTCTAATTGTTACTTTTTGGCACATCAACAATATTCTATCCATACCTCATGGTGTGCAATATAGGTAGGGCAAGATTATAATACATATGCAAAATATCACAAACAGGCCTTTAATATACTCCGACAGCATCGTCATTGGTGACAAGTGTAAGTTTACAGATATCACGAGATCATATGAAATAAGGACCATAATGAATATCATTTGCAATTGTTGAGGTGTTCTTGAATGACATGGAATTAAAGGGACCCCATCTGAAACAAATCCAGACGTAGTGTCTATCTAAAAAGCTCTTATATTTCTCTCTGGCTTTTAGTCTAACACCATCTGTGGTGCTTAGTGTTACAACACAGGATCTTCCTCAGTCATGGTCCAGAAAAAGAAGCCAAGGAATGGACTGTAATCTACACTTCCACTACCATTCTCTCAGTCATAAAGCATATGTTCTTTTCATTAAGGTAATACCGATCACTACAGAGATTAAGAGATAATTTCCCCCCCGGGGTTAGATGCAAATTGAGTCTTTGTATCCTTTGAGGCATGATGAATTGACCACTGCAAATGGCAGAATACTGGAATTCTGAACCAGATGGGACTAATAATCTGTATTAGTATTAAAATTCTGTATAATGCAGATGCTTAACTTCAGAATAGTCAAATTGTTAAAATACAGCTATAGAAAAGAAAAGTTTTCAGGTCATTAGTACATTAAGAAAAAAGTGTGTTTCAATTCATGGAAAAGCTTTTAACCTGTCGCAAACACTCTTTTTTTTTTTTTTGACTAATGTAAGCAGTCAGTCTAAGTCTATCAGTTCCACAATAAGAGTAACTAAAGAACCCTCAGTATAAGATTGTAATCAAGACAGAGCTTTGACGATTGCAATGCATTTGCTACAATCCAGTGTTCAGAATAGTTAGTGAAATCACTTCATCCATTTAAATAGTGAGTTAAAAAGGAGTATTTGCATATATTTATGAACACTATACCAGATCTACAGAAATATTCATATTCCTTCCCCTATTTCAAGTACACAGAAACAGTACAATATTTCATACCTAAGAAATATCATGAAAACTTCATTTGAGTAGTTTTAGCAAAAGAATAAATTTCTATTTAACATACTGTTAATAGTGCATGATATTTATATCTCAACCAAATTGTACAAGTAGCCAATAGAAAATGGAACTGCAATTAAATAAAGGAAAGACAAACAGAACTATAAGTCAACCAGACTCTAAAACTAACCAGGAAATAAATGAAAAGGCATACAAAATAACCACCCCATCAAAAACATTCATAGATAAACTAACAAATAAAAGAACCTCATAATAAAATATGTTCTACAAATGCAAACTACAGATATATGCAATTTTTATATTTTATGTTAACAGAAGAATAAAACTCATCATGTTGTTACTCTTTTGTCATGCATATACAATTTAAACTGTTACTGTTTCACAGAATTATTATTCTATGTTTATGCCTTCTGCCATTGTATATTCCAACATGCTAGTCTCCATCTAATTATTTAAACTGAAGCTGTTAATGGAAAGCTGTTGGCTCACAGACTAAAAAGTGCCAAGTACCAGTCCAAAACTGCAGTTAACAAGCAATAGTTTTATAAACCAAACAACTCCAGTTAATATGTGTTTTGCTAAAACTTTTCTTACCATAATGCAAATTAACATCAATAGGCAATAAGCTCTCAGAGCCAGATCCTGAGATGGTGTAAATCAATACAGTTGCACTAAAATCAGTGGCACAACAACAATTTACGCCAACTGAAGATCTGGCCTCAAATATTAGAAAACCATTGTTTTCCTAATAAATAACATTAAATAAAATCTTTGATTTCTCCTAGTTTTCAACATAGTTAAAGGTTGGTTCTCAGTACTAAGATTGCATAACAAATTCAATAAAAATATTGTACTTTTGTGAGATTTTAGTGAAATTAAGAATATTGGGTGAAATCTCACTGAGATTTCAAGAGAGTGAGGGTTTCATCCATCCAGTTCTCCTTTTCTGAGTGCCAATTCAGCAAGCTGATTAATCATATATATATGCATGCATGGTCTGATTGCTTATTTTCTATTAGAATTATTCAAGGGATGATGTCCA